>NC_062565.1:78177827-78515015 GCF_022837055.1 Prionailurus viverrinus
CTGACAGCTCAGAGCCTGGATCCTGCTTCAGATTCTGTGTCTCCTCTCTCTCTGCCCCTCCCCTGCTTATGTTTTCTCTCCTCTCTCTCTATTTCTCTCTCTCAAAAGTAAAGAATAAACATTAAAAAAATTTTTTAAAAGAATCAAATATATCCCCCAAAACTGAAGAATGCCTTCCTAATAATATAAATGGAATAATGCAAATAATGTCACTTGAGTTTAAGTGGCACGCAATATTTTTAGCCCCCAGATTGACTACTGGCATAAGTACCAGAAAATAAAATAGAAACTAGGTACAGCCAGGCATGGGCAAATATCCTTTCATACATTTGTTAAGAAACTCAGAATAACTGCCCCTTCTTTGGTGTGACTTTTCCTTAGTTGAGGCTCTCCTGATTACAAGTAACAGATTCCCACTTCAAATTAGCTTAATTAGCAATCCCTATCAAAATAACACTAGCATTCTTCACAGAACTAGAACAAATAATCCTAAAATTTGTATGGAACCAGAAAAGACCCGAAATAGCCAAAGCAATCCTGAAAAAGAAAACCAAAGCTAGAGGCATCATAATTCCAGATTTCAAGTTGTATTACAAAGCTGTACTCATCAAGACAGTTTGGTACCAGCACAGAAACAGACACTCAGATCAATGGAACAGAATAGAGAACCCAGAAATGGACCCACAAACATATGGCCAACTAATCTTTGACAAAGCAGAAAAGAATATCTGATGGAATAAAGACAGTCTCTTCAGCAAATGGTGCTGGGAAAACTGGACAGCAACATGTAGAAAAATGAATCTGGACAACTTTCTTACACCATACACAAAAATAACTCAAAATGGATGAAAGACCTAAACATAAGACAGGAAGCTATCAAAACCCTAGGGGAGGAAACAGGCAAAAACCTCTTTGACCTCAGCCACAGCAACTTCTTACTCAACACGTCTCTGGAGGCAAAGGAAACCAAAGCAAAAATGAACTAGTGGGACCTCATCAAAAATGTTTCTGTGCAGCGAAGGAAACAATCAGCAAAACTAAAAGGCAACCAACAGAATGGGAGAAGATATCTGCAAATGACATATCAGATAAAGGGTTAGTATCCAAAATCTATAAAGAACTCACCAAACTCAACACCCAAAAAACAAATAATCCAGTAAAGAAATGGACAAAAGACATGAATAGACACTTCCAAAGAAGACATCCAGATGGCCAACCAACACATGAAAAAATGCTCAACATCACTCATCATCAAGGAAATACAAATCAAAACCACAATGAGATACCACCTCACACCTGTCAGAATGGCTAACATTAACAACTCAGGCAACAACAGATGTTGGTGAGGATGCAGAGAGAGAGGATCTCTTTTGCACTGCTGGTGGGAATGCAAACTGGTGCAGCCACTCTGGGAAACAGTATGGAGGTTGCTCAAAAAATTAAAAATAGAACAACTCTACAACCCAGCAATTGCACTACTAGGTATTTATCCAAGGGACACAGGTGTGCTGTTTCAAAGGGGCACATGCACCCCAATGTTTATAGCAGTGCTATTAACAATAGCCAAAGTATGGAAAGAGCCCAAATGTCCATGGACAGATGAATGGATAAAGAAGATGTGGTGTATACACACACACACACACACACACACACACACACACACACACACATACACACACACAATGGAGTATTACTCAGCAATCAAAAAGAATGAAATCTTGCCATTTTGTAACTATGTGGATGGAACTGGAGGGTATTATGCTAAGCAAAATTAGAGAAAGACAAATACATGACTTCACTCATATGAGGACTTTAAGATACAAAACAGATGAACATAAGGGAAGGGAAGCAAAAATAATATAAAAACAAGGAGGGGTCAAAACATAAGAGACTCTTAAATATAGAGAACAAACAGAGGGTTGCTGGAGGGGTTGTGGGAGAGAGGATGGGCTAAATGGGTAAGGGGCATTAAGGAATCTACTCCTGAAATCACAGTTGCACTATATGCTAACTAACTTGGATGTAATTTTTTTTAATTAATAAAAAGAAAACAAATTAGCTTAATCATGACAGGAATTATTAAAAGGTGCTAGGATATTTGGTGGAAACCAAGAGCCAGAACTAGCTGCTAGGAAGTTATCAGGATCCTGGGACCTAGTATGTATCTGTCCCTCTTCTCCTCTCTCCCCTTTTCCCTCCCCCAAGCTGGATTTGTCTTTCAGTGCATCTGTATGCATGTAGTCAAATGCTGATGTCTACAGCTCCTTAGTTTAGATGTCCAGGTTGAAGTAATGCAAAGAAGAAAACAGTGTTTCTCACTTGAAGGTCCAAATGTTTAGAAAAGAGACTGATTAACCCAGACATAATTAGGTGTCTATCCCTGGACCCAATAAACAATAGCCAAGCAGTGAGGTTACCGAATGTAAACATGGTGCTGTGAATCTAGTCCTAGCAGGATGAGAACACTATGCAGAAAAAATGAGGATATAGGTTGTAGATACACTTCCCCAAAAGTTGTCTATTCTTTCTTTGGCTGGCACATGTGCGCACGCGTGCACACACACACACACACACACACACACACACCTACTTTTATACATTTTTATTAAGAGTACTCCTGCCATATATGATTTAAGAATCTCTCATAGGGACAGTTAAGCATCTGACTTTGGCTCAGGTCATGATCTCACAGTTTGTGAGTTCAAGCCTGGCATCAGGCTCTGTGGTGACAGCTCAGAACCTAAAGCCTGCTTTGGATACTGTGTTTCCCTCTCTCTGCCCCTCCCCTGCTTGTGCTGTGTGTGTCTCTCTCTCTCTCTCTCTCTCTCTCTCTCTCTCTCTGTCTCTCTTATTCAAAAATAAACATTAAACAAAATTTTTTTAAAGAATCTTACATTGAACTATGCTCTTATCCACCTTCTTCCTATAGGGAGATAATCCAATCAGTCATCTAGCAACTGAAACCAACATTTCATCAGTTGGCCCCTCACCTCATAGTGAATGATTTCCAGATTCATCCATTTTCCTTCTAAGTCATATTCCATTTTGTTCGGACAATGCTCTTTTCCATTCTGCAACTCAATGCTTAAGTGGCAAAATTAGAAAGCTATCCAAAACACAAACACTCCCACATAGAAAAAGACACAAGAAGCAAAAATGTTCACTGGAACACCACATTATTGGTTACCAGACCACAGAACATATTTCATTCCACAGTACAAGAATTATAAGGTAAAGGGTAGAATAAACATATTTTATGGGCATCCACTGGTGCTGGGTTGGGTTCTTTCCATAATCAACTGTGTCACCACCTTATAATGCAAATGAAGGAATTCTTTGTGCATGCCACCCTGAGTGACTTAGGCAATCAGTTCCACATTCCTTCTATAACTCTATTAATTGTAGCCTTCTCTATTGATATTATGTCTCCTTTAGTGAACATTCTTTCAGTTGCAAGTAAAAATATACACAGATAGAAAACTACACACTTTAAGTTAGTTTAGGTAAAATTTAAGTTAGAAGTTTTTTGGAAGGGTACAGGGATGTTATCAGTTAGCTTTTACTGAATAACAAATGATCCCAAAACTTAATAACATAAAACAGCACCCTTTCTTTTGAAAATTGGCTGGGTAGTTTTTGTAGCCTCAGCTGGTCTCTGCTGAGATTACTCATGCAACTACATACAGCTGGCAGGTCAGTTACAAGTCTATCTGGTATGTTCTCATATTTCTGGGTGTTGGCAAGCTATCAGCTAGTACAGAAGAAGCAGGTGGACTATGTGGTTCTCATCATCCAGGAAACTAGATGGGATTTCTTCACATGGTGGTCACAGGGTTCTTAAAAGAGCAATAGAGTAAACTGCAAAACTCTTAAGACCCAGACTGAAGAGTCACCCAATTCCATTTCTGCTATGTTCTTCAGATCAAAGTAATTCATAAGTTCAGCCCAGATTCAAGGAATGGGGAAACAGATCCACCTCTTGATGGGAAGAGCTACAAAAGACATTTTTGCAATCTCCAGGGAATGATGTTTCAAGGAAGTCAAAGATAATATGTATAGCCAGACACCACTGGAACTAGGAACTGTAGACCTCACAGAACCTAGGAGATTTCAGTTTTTATTCAGGACATCCATCTGCCTCTCATCACATGGTCTCTTGCTCTGCTTCTCTCAATAAGATAACTAACTTTATTTTGTGACTTTCTTCTCTTTGGTGTATGTATACAAGACAAGAGAGAATGGCCCCACAATTCACCAGTGTGCATGTCTTCAGTTCAAGTGATCTACACAGGAAACTGAATAGTGTCTTTTGATACCAATGGGCAACTGTTCACTCAATTCACCTACTATGTCTGGGTGAAGAGCCACAGGATAGACACAAAATTGCTGGGAGCCCACCCTGTGAAAGGGGGTGTGGGATCCTTCTCAGAGGATGAGACCCAGGAGGCACATTCTATCACAGTGTGTAATGACAAAGCCTGTGTGCCATGAAAAAAACAATTCTTCAAATGATATAAGTACTCTATTACCAAGTCATTAACAAGCAAGTGCAACAACAATGGAAAACAAGCTTGTCATTTTCTTTTATTCCTTCTGAATCTGAAGTTCCTGTAAATACTCTCTGTTCTTTTAAAAGGTTGATAAACAATATTTAATGGGAGTTAAATTTGGTCTACAACTTATTTTTTCATTTGCTTTTCTCCCCTTTTCTTCCCCTATTGAAGGAAATAGTCTAGAGCACCATCACAGGATGTGTCTGGGAAATGAGCACAGCATAAACCAGAGAAAATAGACTATCTGCGTCCTGATAGCAAGCTTGATTTTCAGGAACTTCCCTGAGCCATGTCTTACGACTTCACCACACTCTCCTAAAATTTCCAGAGGCCCAGAAAAGAATCCATGTCCCTGACAGTCTTGATGTGGCAAACAGTATCTCATGCCAGCACCACTGCTTATGTTCTACAGAGTGAATGAAGGGAACATGGGTCCCATGCAGGTTATCTTCACATCTGCACTCACCAATCATGTGACCAATGCACTTACCAATCAGAGCCTCCCCTCTGTCAACTTGTCATATGAAAAATTTAAATTTAAAATATCTACTCTTGGGCATCTGGTGGCTCAGCTGGTTAAGCGTCTGACTCTTGGTATCAGCTCAGGTCATGATCTCATGGTTCATGGGTTTGAGCCCCACGTCGGGCTCTGCATTGACAGTGTAGACAGACCCTGCTCAGGATTCTGTCTCTCCCTCTCTCTGCCCCTCCCCCGTGCTCATGCTCACTCTCACTCTCCCCCCCCCCGCCCCGCTCAAAATAAATAAATACACTTTAAAAACTTTTAATAAAAATTAAATTAATAAAATATCTGCTGTTGCTAGTATTTCATATATTGGTTATTGAGATCAAATGAGATCACATCTCCATGTGGTAGCACCTTGAAAATAGTAGAATATTCTACATTTGAGAAGAAATGGAACTTCTCTCATAGATACTTGGTAGTGAGATCAATTGTTACAAGTCATTTTATGCCCAGTGTCATAGAACAGAAGTAAAATCCAACCTTACAAATGTAGGTGACCATATGTAGAATTTTTCTCTACCTACCCAAGCCTGCTGCTGCCCCTTGCAATATCTTTGAGGCTTTTCTTCTTAGCCTTCCTCTTTAAGTAGAAGCACTTGAATAAATCCATGAGAAGAAGATTGAAGTCATGAGAATTTAACAAATTTTGGTTCTTCTGGAAAAAGCCTCCAGAAAGCTTGCCAGTAGTTTCAAAGATGATTTGTCACTCTGGTCTAGTTTAGAACCACTTTGGAATACCCATCTTCTACTATTCCTTCATAGTTTTCTCCTAAATTTATCATTATTGTCTTTTATGATTTCCTGTGAATTTTACTTTAATGGATCATGTTTTCCCATCCTTTAAGTTACTCCCAAAGTGTCAGGAGGACTCATAAAATGCTAAAACAACCAACCTTCAAATTATGTTCTGGATGGAGTAACTTTTCATATTATTCTTCATTCTTACATTTGAAATTTTCCCATACTCCAATATTTTATTTTGATAAATGTCAAATTTACATAAAATTTGAAAAACTAGTACAATGAGCATGATTCTTTAATTATTCTCTAATTATTCTAGATTCTCTAATTATTAACATTTTCCCACACTTATTTGTCTTCTGACTTTCTCTTTCTCTATATATATAGATGCTAGATAGATGATGGATAGATAGATATAGATATACAAATTAAACATAAATACCTTAGGCATATTCACATATGTCTATATGTGTGTATACACACACACACACATATAGGTTAAACTATTTGAAGTGACAAGATGTTCTGGGCTCATCTTAGACTTTCCCTACACCAATTTGGAATCATCCATTTCTTGAAGAAGTACTGGTTTTTTAATGGAGAATGGTATTTAGAAACCACAGTCTGAGCTTTAGGTGTACTTGTTACTAGGGTGTCATTGCTTCTAGGCATTTTTAATGAAAAGAACTAGGATATGCATAATGTATTTATGTTTAATTTGTATGTATATATATTTCTGTCTCTCTGTCTCTCTATCTCTCTCTCACCCTCCCTCTCTTAGAGAGAAGGCAAATAAATGTGGGAAAATGTTAATAATTGGAGAACTAGAAGAACAATTTTAAATTATGAGTTAATATTGTTTCCAATTCAAATCAAGCACCCTAGAGGTTTTTCTCACCATCCCCTGATTCAAATTAAATGTATCTCCCTTCTTTCATGGTGAGAACTCTTATATAGTTTGCAGCTACATACAGGTATTTACTCATGTAATCTATCTGGCAGTACACACAAAATCATTTCAGAATTACTCATCCAAAACTATTGCTGACAATCAAGCTTCTGGGGGCATCTGGATGGCTCAGTCAGTTAATTGTCTGACTATTGATTTTGGTTCAGGTCATGATCCCACAGTACATGGGTTGGAGCCCCACATCAGGCTCCATGCTGACAGCACAGAGCCTGCTTAGGATTCTCTCTCTCTGCACCTCCCCCACTCATGCACACAGTCTCTCTCAAAATAAATAAATAAACTTTAAAATTTTTAACAGGAAACCTTCTAAGTAAAGGTCAATATTTCTTTGCAGTTTCTTTTTTTCCCTTAGAATATACATTATTTTGTAATATAGAGTATGTGTCACTGTATTATCAGTTTGATTACATACATTCATTTCTACTTACACTCAGTTTTATAATTTGTTTTTTCCACTGTTTTTCAATTATTTTTTGAAGACAAAATATTTACTGAGTTCAAAAGTCCAAACATATTTTTACAAAGAACTTAGAAAAGTAAGTATGCCTACTCTTGGGGTGCCAGAGTGGCTCAATTGGTTAAGCATCCAACTCTTGGTTTTGGTTCAGGTCATGATTTCACAGTTCATGGGTTGGAACCCCACACTGGGCTCCACACAGTGTGGAGCCTGCTTGGGATTCTCTCTCTTTCCCTCTCTCTCTCTCTCTGCCCCTCTCTTGCTCACACTCTCTAAATAAATAATATTTATAAGGAAGGAAGGAAGGAAGGAAGGAAGGAAGGAAGGAAGGAAAGAAGGAAGGAAGGAAGGAACAAAGGAACGAAGGAAGGAAAGCAAGTATGCCTACTCCTTATTTCCTTCTCACTCACTCCCCATTGGTAACAATTTATAGTTGTTTCTGGTTTACCTTTCTTGTGTTTGTTTTCACAAACTACAGATATACATTTCCATTTGTCTTACACAAAAAGTAGCATTTCAGATCAATTCTTTTATACCTTATATTTTTTGCTTATCAGTAAATCTTGGAAATAGTTCCATATAAGTTTATACAGATCTTCCTCTTGATTCTTTTTTCCATTACTACATAGTCATTTTGTGGATGAACCATAGGTTATTCATCCTGTAGCATATGAAATGGCTTTAAAGTTGTTTCTAATATTTTACGTTTCTCTATGTTTATTTATTTTGAGAGAGAAAGAGAGAGAGAGAGAGAGAGAGTGTGTGTGTGTCTGGAGGAGCAGGGGAGACGCAGAGAAAAACAGAGCTAGAGAGAGAGAGAATCCCAAGCAGACTGTCAGCACACAGCCCAATGCTGGTCTCCACCCTACAGAGTCAACACTGGGCTCCAACCCACAAACTGTGAGATCACGACCTGAGCTAAAATCAAGAGTAGGATGCTTAACTGACTGAGCCACTCAGGCACCCCTAATATTTTACCTTTAAAATAATATTGCTATAATTAACATTGTGCTTTTTTAACTTTCAGAGGTAAATTCATAGAAGTAAATTACTAAAACAAGGCTTAAACATCCTTAGAAATGTTATAAATATAAATCAGCAGTGTGGGAGAGTGATGTTTTCTCTCAACCTTGCCTAATAAAGTATATTGTCAAATTTTTAAATTTTTGCCAATCTACCAGGTGACAAATGATATTTCAGTATAACTTCTTTTCATTTCTTTTATTGTGAGTGAATTTGAACACGTTTTCATATGTTTAAAGGTCATCTGCCTATCCTTTCTGTAAACTGTCATTTCATGTCTTTTGCCCATTTTTTATATTGGGTTTGGGTATTTTTCACTCAATTTTAAGAGGTTTTTTTTATATTAGGGAGATTAGACCTTTATTTTCTTTTTTTTTTTTTTGATTATACATATGTTTATTTTTTTTCACAGATTTATTTATTTATTTATTTATTTTTATTTTTTTATATATATATATATGAAATTTATTGACCAATTGGTTTCCATACAACACCCAGTGCTCATCCCAAAGGTGCCCTCCTCAATACCCATCACCCACCCTCCCCTCCCTCCCACCCCCCATCAACCCTCAGTTTGTTCTCAGTTTGTTGTTTTTTTTTTTAATTTTTTTTCAACGTTTTTTATTTATTTTTGGGACAGAGAGAGACAGAGAATGAACGGGGGAGGGGCAGAGAGAGAGGGAGACACAGAATCGGAAACAGGCTCCAGGCTCTGAGCCATCAGCCCAGAGCCTGACGCAGGGCTCGAACTCATGGACCGCGAGATCGTGACCTGGCTGAAGTCGGCCGCTTAACCGACTGCGCCACCCAGGCGCCCCTGTTCTCAGTTTTTAACAGTCTCTTATGCTTTGGCTCTCTCCCACTATAACCTCTTTTTTTTTTTCCCCCCTTCCCCTCCCCCATGGATTCCTGTTAAGTTTCTCAGGATCCACATAAGAGTGAAACCTTATGGTATCTGCCTTTCTCTGTATGGCTTATTTCACTTAGCATCACACTCTCCAGTTCCATCCACGTTGCTACAAAAGGCCATATTTCATTTTTTCTCATTGCCACGTAATATTCCATTGTGTATATAAACCACAATTTCTTTATTCATTCATCATTTGATGGACATTTAGGCTCTTTCCATAATTTGGCTATTGTTGAGAGTGCTGCTATGAACATTGGGGTACAAGTGCTCCTATGCATCAGTACTCCTGTATCCCTTGGATAAATTCCTAGCAGTGCTATTGCTGGGTCATAGGGTAGGTCTATTTTTAATTTTCTGAGGAACCTCCACACTGCTTTCCAGAGCGGCTGCACCAATTTGCATTCCCACCAACAGTGCAAGAGGGTTCCCGTTTCTCCACATCCTTGCCAGCATCTATAGTCTCCTGATTTGTTCATTTTGGGCACTCTGACTGGCGTGAGGTGATACCTGAGTGTGGTTTTGATTTGTATTTCCCTGATAAGGAGCGACGCTGAACATCTTTTCATGTGCCTGTTGGCCATCTGGATGTCTTCTTTAGAGAAGTGTCTATTCATGTTTTCTGCCCATTTCTTCACTGGATTATTTGTTTTTTGGGTGTGGAGTTTGGTGAGCTCTTTATAGATTTTGGATACGAGCCCTTTGTCCGATATGTCATTTGCAAATATCTTTTCGCATTCCGTTGGTTGCCTTTTATTTGTTGGTTGTTTCCTTTGCTGTGCAGAAGCTTTTTATCTTCATAAGGTCCCAGTAATTCACTTTTGCTTTTAATTCCCTTGCCTTTGGGGATGTGTCGAGTAAGAGATTGCTACGGCTGAGGTCAGAGGTCTTTTCCTGCTTTCTCCTCTAGGGTTTTGATGGTTTCCTGTCTCACATTCAGGTCCTTTATCCATTTTGAGTTTATTTTTGTGAATGGTGTGAGAAAGTGGTCTAGTTTCAACCTTCTGCATGTTGCTGTCCAGTTCTTCCAGCACCATTTGTTAAAGAGGCTGTCTTTTTTCCATTGGACGTTCTTTCCTGCTTTGTCAAAGATGAGTTGGCCATACGTTTGTGGGTCTAGTTCTGGGGTTTCTATTCTATTCCATTGGTCGATGTGTCTGTTTTTGTGCAAATACCATGCTGTCTTGATGATGACAGCTTTGTAGTAGAGGCTAAAGTCTGGGATTGTGATGCCTCCTGCTTTGGTCTTCTTCTTCAAAATTCCTTTGGCTATTCGGGGCCTTTTGTGGTTCCATATGAATTTTAGGATAGCTTGTTCTAGTTTTGAGAAGAATTCTGGTGCAATTTTGATTGGGATTGCATTGAATGTGTAGATAGCTTTGGGTAGTATTGACATTTTGACAATATTTATTTTTCCAATCCATGAGCATGGAATGTTTTCCCATTTCTTTAAATCTTCTTCAATCACCTTCATAGGCTTTCTATAGTTTTCAGCATACAGATCCTTTACATCTTTGGTTAGATTTATTCCTAGGTATTTTATGCTTCTTGGTGCAATTGTATATGGGATCAGTTTCTTTATTTGTCTTTCTGTTGCTGCATTGTTAGTGTATAAGAATGCAACTGATTTCTGTACATTGATTTTGTATCCTGCAACCCTGCTGAATTCATGTATCAGTTCTAGCAGACTTTTGGTGGAGTCTATCGGATTTTCCATGTATAATATCATGTCATCTGCAAAAAGCGAAAGCTTGACTTCATCTTTGCCAATTTTGATGCCTTTGATTTCCTTTTGTTGTCTGATTGCTGAGGCTAGAACTTCCAGCACTATGTTAAACAACAGCGGTGAGAGTGGGCATCCCTGTCGTGTTCCTGATCTCAGGGAAAAAGCTCTCAGTTTTTCCCCGTTGAGGATGATGTTAGCTGTGGGCTTTTCATAAATGGCTTTTATGATCTTTAAGTATGTTCCTTCTATCCCGACTTTCTCAAGGGTTTTTATTAAGAAAGGGTGCTGGATTTTGTCAAAGGCCTTTTCTGCATCGATTGACAGGATCATATGGTTCTTCTCTTTTTTTTTGTTAATGTGATGGATCACGTTGATTGATTTGCAAATGTTGAACCAGCCCTGCATCCCAGGAATGAATCCCACTTGATCATGGTGATTCTTTTTATATGCCGTTGAATTCGATTTGCTAGTATCTTATTGAGAATTTTTGCATCCATATTCATCAGGGATATTGGCCTGTAGTCCTCTTTTTTTACTGGGTCTCTGGTTTAGGAATCAAAGTAATACTGGCTTCATAGAATGAGTCTGGAAGTTTTCCTTCCCTTTCTATTTTTTGGAATAGCTTGAGAAGGATAGATATTATCTCTGCTTTAAACGTCTGGTAGAACTCCCCTGGGAAGCCATCTGGTCCTGGACTCTTATTTGTTGGGAGATTTTTGATAACCGATTCAATTTCTTCGCTGGTTATGGGTCTGTTCAAGCTTTCTATTTCCTCCTGATTGAGTTTTGGAAGAGTGTGGGTGTTCAGGAATTTGTCCATTTTTTCCAGGTTGTCCAGTTTGTTGGCATATAATTTTTCATAGTATTCCCTGATAATTGTTTGTATCTCTGAGGGATTGGTTGTAATAATTCCATTTTCATTCATGATTTTATCTATTTGGGTCATCTCCCTTTTCTTTTTGAGAAGCCTGGCTAGAGGTTTGTCAATTTTGTTTATTTTTTCAAAAAACCAACTCTTGGTTTCGTTGATCTGCTCTACCGTTTTTTTAGATTCTATATTGTTTATTTCTGCTCTGATATTTATTATTTCTCTTCTTCTGCTGGGTTTAGGCTGCCTTTGCTGTTCTGCTTCTATTTCCTTTAGGTGTGCTGTTAGATTTTGTATTTGGGATTTTTCTTGTTTCTTGAGATAGGCCTGGATGGCAATGTATTTTCCTCTCAGGACTGCCTTCGCTGCGTCCCAAAGCATTTGGATTGTTGTATTTTCATTTTCGTTTGTTTCCATATATTTTTTAACTTCTTCTCTAATTGCCTGGTTGACCCACTCATTCGTTAGTAGGGTGTTCTTTAACCTCCATGCTTTTCAAGCTTCATAGCATTGTGGTCTGAAAGTATGCATGGTATAATTTCAATTCTTGTAAACTTATGAAGGGCTGTTTTGTGACCCAGTATACGATCTATCTTGGAGAATGTTCCATGTGCACTCGAGAAGAAAGTATATTCTGTTGCTTTGGGATGCAGAGTTCTAAATATATCTGTCAAGTCCATCTGATCCAATGTCTCATTCAGGGCCCTTGTTTCTTTATTGACCGTGTGTCTAGATGATCTATCCATTTCTGTAAGTGGGGTGTTAAAGTCCCCTGCAATTACCACATTCTTATCAATAAGGTTGCTTATGTTTATGAGTAATTGTTTTATATATTTGGGGGCTCCGGTATTCGGCACATAGACATTTATAATTGTTAGCTCTTCCTGATGGATAGACCCTGTAACTATTATATAATGTCCTTCTTCATCTCTTGTTACAGCCTTTAATTTAAAGTCTCGTTTGTCTGAATCAAGTATGGCTACTCCAGCTTTCTTTTGGCTTCCAGTAGCATGGTAAATAGTTCTCCATCCCCTCACTCTCAATCTAAAGGTGTCCTCAGGTCTAAAATGAGTCTCTTGTAGACAGCAAATAGATGGTTCTTGTTTTTTTATCCATTCTGATACCCTATGTCTTTTGGTTGGCGCATTTAATCCATTTATATTCAATTTATTATAGAAAGATACGGGCTTAGAGTCATTGTGATGTCTGTATGTTTTATGCTTGTAGTGATGTCTCTGGTACTTTGTCTCACAGGGTCCCCCTTAGGATCTCTTGTAGGGCTGGTTTAGTGGTGACAAATTCCTTCAGTTTTTGTTTGGGAAGACCTTTATCTCTCCTTCTATTCTAAATGACAGACTTGCTGGATAAAGGAAGGATTCTCGGTTGCATATTTTTTCTGTCTAGCACACTGAAAATCTCGTGCCAATTCTTTCTGGCCTGCCAAGTTTCAAAAGAGAGATCAGTCACGAGTCTTATAGGTCTCCCTTTATATGTGAGGGCACGTTTATCCCTTGCTGCTTTCAGAATTTTCTCTTTATCCTTGTATTTGCCAGCTTCACTATGATATGTCATGCAGAAGATCGATTCAAGTTACGTCTGAAGGGAGTTCTCTGTGCCTCTTGGATTTCAATGCCTTTTTCCTTCCCCAGTTCAGGGAAGTTCTCAGCTATTATTTCTTCAAGTACCCCTTCAGCACCTTTCCCTCTCTCTTCCTCCTCTGGGATACCAATTATGTGTATATTATTTCTTTTTAGTGTATCACTTAGTTCTCTAATTTTCCCCTCATACTCCTGGATTTTTTTATCTCCCTTTTTCTCAGCTTCCTCTTCTTCCATAACTTTATCTTCTAGTTCACCTATTCTCTCCTCTGCCTCTTCAATCCGAGCCGTGGTGGTTTCCATTTTGTTATGCATTTCGTTTAAAGCGTTTTTCAGCAACTCGTGACTGTTCCTTAGTCCCTTGATCTCTGTAGCAAGAGATTCTCTGCTGTCCTGTATACTGTTTTCAAGCCCAGCGATTAATTTTATGACTATTATTCTAAATTCACTTTCTGTTATATTATTTAAGTCCTTTTTGATCAGCTCATTAGCTGTTGTTATTTCCTGGAGATTCTTCTGAGGGGAATTCTTCCGCTTGGTCATTTTGGATAGTCCCTGGTGTGGTGAGGACCTGGAGGGCACTTTCCCTGTGCTGTGGTGTATAACTGGAGTTGGTGGGCGGGGCCACAGTCCGACCTGATGTCTGCCCCCAGCCCACCACTGGGGCCACAGTCAGACTGGTGTGTGCCTTCTCTTCCCCTCTCCTAGGGGCGGGATTCACTGTGGGGTGGCATGGCCCGTCTGGGCTACTTGCACACTGCCAGGCTTGTGATGCTGGGGATCTGGCGTATTAGCTGGGGTGGGTAGGCAAGTGCAGGGGGGCAGGAGGGGCAGGCTTAGCTCGCTTCTCCTTAGGTGATCCACTTCAGGAGGGGCCCTGTGACAGCAGGAGGGAGTCAGATCCGCTGCCGGAGGTTTGGCTCTGCAGAAGCACAGAGTTGGGTGTTTGCGGGGAGCGAGCAATTTCCCCGGCAGGAACCGGTTCCCTTTGGGATTTTGGCTGGGGGATGGGCGGAGGAGATGGCGCTGGGGAGCGCCTTTGTTCCCCACCAAACTGAGCTCTGTCGTCCGGGGACTCAGCAGGTCTCCCGTCCTCCAGCCTTCCCGCTTTCTGAGCAGAGCTGTTAACTTATGACCTCCCAGACGCTAAGTCGCGCTTGCTGTCGGAACACAGTCCGTCAGGCCCCTCCGCTTTTGCCAGCCAGACTCGGGACTCTGCTTGGCCGGCGAGCCGCCCCTCCGCCCCGGCTCCCTCCCGCCAGTCCGTGGAGGGCGCACCGCCTCGCCGCCCTTCCTACCCTCTTCCGTGGGCCTCTTGTCTGCGCTTGGCTCCGGCGACTCCGTTCTGCTAATCCTCTGGCAGTTTTCTGGGTTATTTAGGCAGGTGTAGGTGGAATCTAAGTGATCAGCAGGACGCGGGGTGAGCCCAGCGTCCTCCTACGCCGCCATCTTCCCCTCAACCTTCTAGACCTTTATTTTCAATACATGCTACAAAAAAAAATTTTCCCTGTATGTTTGTGTATGTCTGTGTTTTGCAATGTAACTTTTTAAATGTAATCAAGTTTATTAATATTGTTTTCATTGCATTTGTATTTTTAATCAACATTATCAAGGCTTTCCCCTGGGTTATAAAGGAACTCACCTATATTTTCTTCTGTTCTTGGATGGTTCCATTTTTATATTTAAAACAGATTAATTTGGAATTCTGATACAGATCTAATTATATCTTTTTTCAAATTGCTATCCAGTTATCACAACACCATTTATTTACATGTCCATCATTTTCCCAGTGGTTGTAGATGCCACTTTTATCTTAATCTAAATTTCCATATATATTTGGGTCTACTTGGATGTTTCTATTCTGTTTCACCAGTCTATCTATTTATGCACTAATATAAATTTGGTACCTTTTCACTTAGGTTTCATACAACAGCCACTCCTTCTGTAGTTGGTTCCTGTAAGGGCTGAAGTTAAAGAGTCCCATCAGGCCCAGTATCTCATGATTTTAAAACTTGGAAAGTGTTTGTAGTTTTGACAGACCCTAAGGTGATTCCCAATGATTCTGCTGTCTGGTATTCATCCTTTTATATAGTCTGCTCTCTTTGAATGTAAGTGAGACCTGTGATTCTCTTCTAACCAATAAAATACAGCAAAGCTGATGGGATGTCATTCCCTTATGTTAGAGAAGGCTGATTCTCGCCAGCAGACATACTCTCACTCTCTTGGTGGCCTTGAAGAAGCAAACAGTTATGCTGCAAACTATGGATCAGGCCACATGGCAGAGAACTGCTGGCAGCCTCTAGAATGTCCACACCAAGACACATAGTAATTTAAAAGGCAAAAAGTAGTGATAAGTAGAGAGTGTTAAAAGAAGCAAGAGAAAAGAAAACAGTTACATACAAGGGAAACCCTATGTGGCTATCAGCACAAAGTTTCAGCAGAAACTTTGATATATTCAAAGAAAAAAACCCTGCCCCCAAGACTACTCTATCCAAAACAGCTATCATTCAGAATATAAGGAGAGATAGTTTCCCACACAAACAAAAACTAAAGGAGTTCGTGACCACTAAACTAGCCCCACAAGAAATGTTAAAAGGGACTCTTTGTGTAGAAAAGAAAAACCATATGCAGAAGTAAGAAAAGTGGGGGGGAGCAGAAAAAAATAAGTATATTTACAAAAATCAGTCAAGAGATTCATAAAATAAAAGGATGTAAAGTATGACATCATATACCTAAAACATGGAGGTGGGGGCGAGGAGAAGTAAAGAATGGGTTCAAATTTAAGCGACCATCAACTTAATATAGACAGCTATATGCAGAAGAGGGTATATACAAACCTAATGACAACCACAAATCAAAAACTAGTAACAGATATGCAAAAACTAAAGAGAAAAAATCTAAGCATATCACAAAAGAAATCCAGCAAACCATGAGAGAAGAGAGCAAGAGAAGAAAAGAATAGAGAAGAACTATGAAAACAACCATAAAACAGTAACAAATGGCAGTAAGTACATACCTATCAATAATTACTTTGAGGGGCTCCTGGGTGGCTCAGTGAGTTAAGCATCCAACTTTGGCTCTGGTCATGAACTCACGGTTCATGAGTTTGAATCCCGCATCAGGCTCTGTGCTGACAGCTCTGAGCCTGGATCCTGCTTCAGATTCTGTGTCTCCCTCTCTCTCTCTGTTCCTCCCCTGCTGGCTCTGGCGCTCTCTCTCTCTCTCTCTCTCTCTCTCTCTCTCTCTCTCTCAAAAATAAATAAAAAGATTTAAAAAGTTTTTTTAATAATAATTACTTTGAATGTAAATGAACTAACCACTGCAATCAGAAGATATACAGTGACAGAATGCATAAAGAAGCAAGACCAATGTTGCTTACAAGAGATTCATTTCAGACCTAAAGTCACATGCAGATTGAAAGTGAAGGCATGAGAAAGCATTTATCATGCAAATAAAAATGAAAAGAAAGCCAGGGTGGCAATACTTATATTGGAAAAATCGAATTTAAAACAGAGATTATAACATGAGACAAAGAAGAACATTACATAATCATAAAGAGAACAGTCCAATGAGAAGATAAAGCAATTGTAAGTATTTATGCACCCCACATGAAAGCACCCAAATACATAAAGCAGCTAATAATAAACACAAAGGAAATAATTGATAGTAATATAATAATAGTACAGGACTTTAACATCCCACTTACACGAATGGATAGATCATCCAAACAGAAAATTAACAAGGAAATAGTGGCTTTGAATGACACATTAGACCAGATGGATCTAACAGATATATTCAGGACATTCCATCTTAAAACAGCAGATTACAAATTCTTTTCAAATGCATATGGAACAATCTCCAGAAGAGATCACCTATTAGGCCACAAAACAATTCTTAACAAATTCAAAAATACTGAAGTCATATGATGCATCTTTTCTGGCCACAACGCTATGAAACCAGAAATCAACCACAAGAAAAAATATGGAAAAAACACATATACATGGAGATTAAATAACATGCTACTAAACAATGAATGGGTCAACCAAGAAATCAAAGAAGAAATAAAAAAATACATGCAGACAAATGAAAATGAAAATTCAATGGTCTGAAGTCTTTGAGGTTTATCAAGAAAAATTTCAAATAAATAACCTAGCCCTACACCTAAAGGAACCAGAAAAAGAAAAACAAAATCCAAAACAAGTATAAGGAAGGAAATAACAAAGTTCAGAGCTGAAATAAACTGAATGGAAACTAAAAAAAAAAACAAAAAAACAAAAAAACAGCAGAATTGATCAATGAAACCAGGAGCTAGTTCTTTGACAAGATTAGCAAAATTAATAAGCCTTTAGACAAATGCATCAAAAGAAAGAGAGAGAGAGGACTCAAGTAAAGAAAATCAGAAATGAAAGAAGAGAAATAACAACCAACACCACAGAAATACAAACAATTATGAGACTATTATAAAAAATTATGTCAAAAATTGGACAACCTAGGAAAAAAATGGTAAATTCCTAGAAACATATAACCTCCCAAAACTGAACCTATAACCTCCAAAAATTTAAACAGACCAATTACCAGCAATGAAATTGAATGAGTAATTTTTAAAAAACTCCCCAAAAAACAAAAAATCCAAGATTAGATGGCTTCAGGGAATATTCTACCAAACATATAAAGAAGAGTTAATATCTATTCCTCTCAAACTATTTCAAAAAAAAAAAATAGAAGAAGAAGAAGAAGAAGAAGAAGAAGAAGAAGAAGAAAAGCTTCCAAATTCATTCTATGAGGCCTGCATTACCATGATAGCAAAACCAGATAAAGACACCAGAAAAAAAAAAGAGCTACCAAATCTTTGGTGAACATACATAGGAAAAAATCCTCAACAAAATACCAGCAAACAGAATCCAATACATTAAAAAAAAATCATTCATGGGGCACCTGGGTGGCTCAGTCAGTTAAGCGTCTGACTTCAGCTCAGGTCATGGTCTTGCAGTCCGTGAGATTGGGCCCCGCATTGGGCTCTGTGCTGACAGCTCACAGCCTGGATCCTGCTTTGGATTCTGTCTCTCTCTCTCTCTCTCTCTCTCTCTCTCTCTCTCTCTCTGCCCCTCCTCTGCTCATGCTCTGTCTCTCTCTCTCTCTCTCAAAAATAAATAAACATCAAAAAAAATTTTAATCATTCACCAAAATCAAGTGGGATTTATTCCCTGTAGCAAGGTTGGTTCAATATTTGCAAATCAATCAACATGATAAATCACAGCAACAAGAGAAAGAAAAAAGCATATGATTATTTCACTAGACAATAGATGCATGAAAAGCATTTGACAAAGTACAACATCAGTTCATGATAAGAGCCCTCAACAAAGTAGATTTGTACCATTCACACCTCAACATAATAAAGGCATATATGAAAAACCTAGAGCAAACATCATACTCAATGGGGAGAAACTGAGAGCTTTCTCCTTATGGTCAAGAACAAGACTAGGATGTCCACTCTCACCACTTTTATTCAACATAGTACTGGAAGTCCTAGCCACACCCCTCAGAAAATAAAAAGGAATAAAAGGCATCCATATTGGTGAGGAAAAAGTAAAACGTTCTCTATTTGCAGAAGACATAATACCCTACATAGAAAATCCCAAAGACTCCACTGAAAAATTATTAGAAATGACAAATGAAGTCAGTAAAGTCACAGAATACAAAATCAATGTGCAGAAACCTGTTGCATTTCTAAATACCAATAATGAAGCATCAGAAAGAGAAATTAAGGAATCAATCCCACTTACAATTGGACTAAAACCAATAAGATACCTAGGAATAGACCTAACCAAGACATGAAACACCTGTACTTTGAAAACTTTAATGAAACAAATTGAAGATGACACAAAGAAATGGAAAGATAGTGCATGCTATTGGATTGGAAGAACAAATATTGTTAAAATGTCCATACTGCCCAAAGAAATCTACAGATTTAATGCAATCCCTATCAATATATCAACAACATTTTTCATAGAACTAGAATAAAAAATCCTAAAATTTATATGGAACAACACAATCAAAGAAAATTTAAGGAATTTAAGAAACAAAACAAAGGAAAATGAGAGAGAGAGAGAGAGACCAAGAAACAGATTCTTAACTACAGAGAACAAACAGATGGTTGCCAGAGGGGAGGTGGGGGGGGGGGGTGCGGTGAAATAGGTGAAGGAGTTTAAGAGTACAGTTACATGATGAGCACTGAGTAATATATAGAATTGCTGAATCATTATGTTGTACACCTGAAACTAATTAACATGGTATGTTAACAATACTGGTATTAAAACTTTTAAAAAATAATGATTATCAGATATGGGGGGAAATGATGCAACTATATGCTGTCCACAAAAAAAAATAAAATGAGGGGCGCCTGGGTGGCGCAGTCGGTTGAGTGTCCGACTTCAGCCAGGTCACGATCTCGCGGTCTGGGAGTTCGAGCCCCGCGTCAGGCTCTGGGCTGATGGCTCAGAGCCTGGAGCCTGTTTCCGATTCTGTGTCTCCCTCTCTCTCTGCCCCTCCCCCGTTCATGCTCTGTCTCTCTCTGTCCCAAAAATAAATAAACGTTGAAAAAAAAAATTTAAAAAAAAAAAAATAAAAAAAAAAAATAAATAAATAAAATGAAATAAAAATAAAGTACCTTCTTTTTCCTCACTCTGTCACTGCTTTCCTTTTTTCCCTCAAACTTGCCACAACCCAAAATTAACTTGTGTAGATGTTTACTGGCCTCTGTCCCAACTAGAGTTAAGGTTTTGTGATAGCAGAATTTTCATCAGTCTTGTTCAATTTCAGTTCTCCAATGTCTAGAAGAAAACTTACATCGAGTAAATGGTCAATAAACACTTGAATGTTTGGATGAATGAGACAGATACCATTTGCTTTGTACCATTCTTCTCAGCTGCACAATCCCAAAGTGGCAAGAGCTACAAGAAAAAGTAGCCATTTTTACAAGTTTTACATCTGCTTCTGAAGAAAACCTCTCTTTTTTGTTAGAGACACTTTTTTCAAGAGCCTCAGATGTTTACCCAACAGAGGATCCTGGCAGTCAGAGACTTGAAAGGGAAGGGAAGTGTCCACCTATCACATGTTGGTCTAGTCCCCAAACAGTATGAGGCGGCATGCTAGTCAGGATTCTCCAGAAAAAAAAGAATCTCTCTCTCTTCCTCTCTCTCTTCCTCTCTCTCTCTCTCTCTCTGTCTCTCTCTCTCTCTCTCTCTCTCTCTCTCTCTCCACACATTATAGTTCTGTTTATTTTATAAAAATGCAAAACATGGATTTTTTTTTTCCAATAGGGAGAACACAAAAGAAAAACTACAGCCACCATCTTATGTATAGAGCTATGGTCCCATACCAGATTGTGACGCTCATCACAGACTTTTAGTGAGGCAATGATACTGTTCAAAAGAATCCATAATTGGTCTCAAAGTATCTGTCTACTAGCTGGAAGTAGTAAAGAAGTGAATTATTCTAGAAGAAGAATAGAAAATGTTAGATATAGTATAACATGAAGGAAACAAAATTAAGTAATTAATTCTCAGTAGTCATGGCTTTAAAAAAAAAAAGGAGCATAAATTTAAGCTTGTATCCATCTTCAGGAGGTTAGATGTGATGAAAGAACAGCAGCACATGACAAGGAGGCCCTACTATTGGGAGAGCATAACATGAGCGTCCAGAATTGCCACTGTGACATTTAAGATGTTACTTTGTACTTTGAGCACATTTTGAATTGGGGATTCATCCTCTCTCTTGTCCTATTCAACAGCTCTACTAGTTCTAGAAGCATCACTGCATCTACTACTGAAGAGAGAGAGAGAGCGCTTAAGGTACCGGCTTGCAAAATTAGTTGCTATATCCAATATTTACACAGCAGGCCAGCAGGCTGGAGACCCAGGGAAGAGTTAATGTTCCAACTTAATCCCAAAGCAGTCTGCTGGCAGAATTTCCTTTTCCTTGGGGAAGTATTTTTCTTTTAAGGACTTTGACTGATTGGATGAGGCCTACCCTCATTATAGAAGGTCTGCTTTACTCAAATTCTACTGATTTAAATGTTAACCTCATCTTTAAAAAACACCTTCACAGAAACATTTAGACCATTTGACCAAACATCATGGTGTCATGGCCTAGCCAAGTTGACACATAAAATTAACCATCACAGGCAGGATGACGGAGGTTCAGTGGATGCAGTTGGGGTAGAGGATCCTGTGGTAAAAAGATCAGAAACAAGGGCATATATGAGGAAGAAGGGGTAAGTTTATGTAACTTCCTGAAAGATTTTGAAGCTTTCTTAACCTTCTTTTATGAAATTTTTGGAAAGAGAATCAGAGGATAGAGCCAAGTTCATTGAATCACTATGTTGTCCACGAGAAACTAATGTAAATCATGTGTCAACTATACTTCAATATAGAGAGAAGGGAGATTGAGACAAGTTCAGCAATGGAAGGCCTAGCTTTCCAATCCCATTTCAGCCAAGAGCCCACATAAAGCTGTTGGCAGAGGCTGGGTAGCTCTGAATCCCCAGGTTGTCTGTGGTGACACTCTTCCCTAGTGTCGCTATAGTCTTGAGTAACAGTAAGGAAGCCAAGCCATTCTACCCAGTTTACAGATAAGTACATTGAAAGGCAGCGTGTCTAAATAAGCAAACTTAAGGGGCACACTGAAAAAGCTGCCCAGATAAGTCAGGATAAAATTTGGCAGATAAGTTTGAAAAGCTTACATTTGGGGTTCACATTATTCCAGCTGGTGAGCTTTGCTAGTCAGATACCCTTTAAGAGTCAACTGAGGCGGATGTTCTGTCCTCATAGGTGTCTTTTCAAGTTTTGTTGAGGTGCAAGTGGGGAGAGGAATGGATCAGGTACAACCACTGTAGGAAAGTGGGAGTTAATGAAAGACAGGCCAGACTGGTGTTAGAGCAACAGAATTCTAATAACTTTTAGTACCTGTCTAGGTAATTTAGGACAAGTCACTTATTCCTCAAGCCTCAGCTTCCCCTCTGATTCTCTCCCAGCCTTACAATTTCATGAGATTTCTAATCCCAGACACTCTGTTGGCCATAATGGCCTCAGACCCTTCTCCTAATGCCTGATGCTAACCCTATGTGTCTTCAAATACACTACTGCTGCTGTTGATTTTATTTCTACCACTTGAGTACTGAAAAATCCAATATTAAAAAACATTGATTTTTCCCACAAGGTGAGTCAGAATACGGGCTCTGAATTGCTTTACACATATACTATATATTTATCCAATTATAAATGGTAATAATACTGTGCTAGTAATAAAAAATGAAGCTAGGATCTATCAAGAGAGCCTGGTCATATTTCCAAATACCATTACATTCTTTAATATTTTGGCCTCAAATAAGCTTCTGATATTTGGGGAATTGGTTTTTCTTTTTAATATTCTTGCTGCTCACTTGATTCAGAAAATCTCTTGTTGCTATGGAAGTCAAAGGGGTTTTTCATCTGTTTTAAAATCCTCTCTTCATGCCTTTACAATTAAAAGTCAGACCTAATTATAATGCTAAGCATCTGAGTGCAAGAGCTTGTATGAAATAACGGATACTTTTTCTGATTCAGTTTATTACT
This sequence comes from Prionailurus viverrinus, assembly GCF_022837055.1. Classification (NCBI taxonomy): domain Eukaryota; kingdom Metazoa; phylum Chordata; class Mammalia; order Carnivora; family Felidae; genus Prionailurus; species Prionailurus viverrinus. The sequence continues at coordinate 78,200,808 of NC_062565.1, forward strand.
CTACCAGACTTTAACTCTTTCCTGCTCTTTCATATGCTACTTGAATCGGACTAGTGTGTCTAAAATCAATTATATGAGTTTAATTTTCCCAAGCTCAGGAAAAAATTTTATTACTTTTTTCCTAAGCACTGGGTTATTCTAATTAATTTTCTCTTCCTTATCAGCGGATTTAATGATTCACTTCCATGCCCTTGTCGCCAAGTGCGTCACAGCAGTATTGTTAGCCAGAGGGGTCTCCATTGCTGTTAAGAAGCTCTGACTCTGGATGAAGAAACAGAAGGAGTATGCTGAGCAGGAGAAGACGCATGAGGTCATGCCACTGAGCAATGACTGTCACCTTCACTTTGCCCTTGGGTTTTATAATGTACACACATGCACACACAAATACATGGCTCATTGTAGGTATCGTGTTAGATGGGTGGCAAGTGAAGATGAGGGAATATTCCACATTTTTTAACCTAGTCTAAGTTCAGTTCCTTTGTAGAGCTTCACTCCTTTTAAATATGAGCCCTCTAATTACTCCTGATTCATTTAACACTTGGCTACTTATGTGCCTCTGGTGTCAAAGCAAAGTCACAGCCTGACATCCACAGCAGGGAAGATAAGTAACGAATGCATGAACTTGTGGCACAAGATCCAGGCATACATGCTCATGACTGCCATTAAGGGAAATGTCAGATCTTCTTTAAAAAGTAAGAATATGATGTGAGTGCGTGGAATTAAAAATGGAGACATATTAAACCTGAAATGGTATGTACGGCACCTGTCCATGGAAGGTGTGAAAATGTTCCTGGTCCACTCTAGCCCCGGGTAGGTTTATTTACTCCTTCCCTAAGTTGTATCCTGGATACATGGCTCAGCCTCAGACACTGAGTGTCTGCCAATACTGCAAAATGTGTGGGAAAACAGATGCATGAACGTGAATACATCCATGTGGAAGTATACTATCACCACCAAACACTGCACTGAGGCTAACATCAATCATGCAGAAAGAATAAATCAACAACCCATGCCTGTGCTTTTGTTTTGCCTTTAGTTCCCAGGACTAATCTTCTAAGAACTGCCTTCCCAAGGGCATTTTTTCCATGTATCTTTTTCCTTGTTTACAGAAAATGGGCAAAGAAGAAGGGAACATAAAGCAGGTGAGATTTTGTTTGCACATGAAGGAGACTTTCTTAGTTATGAACAATCAAATGGTTTAAAATGTGGTTGTGTGATCTCCAACCCTTGGAGAAGCAACACATAAAGAAAAAAATTTTTAAAGAACGTTTGCCTGAAGTCATTTGGGTCAGAAATAACAAGGATTGAATACAGACTGTCATACCTCATTAAACTGGCCAGACATTGATATAGGGAGATTTATATAATCATTTCTCCTGTAAATACTTGCTGACCACTTACTATATGCCGAACACTATGTGTAGCACTGAAAACATGATGAACACTCTCTTTTCTAGGCCCTCATAATCTTAGGGGCGAGACAAAGAGACAGCCCAAAATTACTATACAATTAGAGACATAATTCTAGAAAACCCTAGAAGGAAAGTATGCACTGGGTACTATGTAGTACAGCAGACAGTCGTCTTACTTGAGGCAATTCATGCTAGGGAAGGCTTCCTAACAGTATGCAGCCCTCCAGTTCTAAAAACTAAATCATCATTGATTTTGAATAAAGCTCATATAATCATCTGTAGGAATAAAATAATATGCATTGGAATCATATCTTGGGGTGTGGGGAAGGTTGCACTATTAGCACACTATACTTACAATTATTTGTAAAATTCTTGCATGTTGTCCATAAAACACTATGTACATGAATATATGCAACTTTATGTTATAATTATATTTGGTAATAAAGATGCATAAATATGTGGTCTAAGCAATAAGAATAAATCATATTCAGGGCACCTGGGTGGCTCAGTTGGTTAAGCATCCAACTTCGGCTCAGGTCATGATCTCACAGTTAGTGAGTTTGAGCCCCACATCGGGCTCTGTGCTGACAGCTCAGAGCCTGGAGCCTGCTTCAGATTCTGTGTCTCCCTCTCTCTCTGCCCCTCCCCTGCTTGCTCTCTGTCTCTCTCTCTCTGCCTCTTGAAAATAAATAAACATTAAAAAAAAGGATAAATCATATTCAGTGAAGCACAATGCTCTCGATGTGAGAGATGCAAGGAAAATGGGATAGAGGGTCATACTCATTTAGTGATATAGCAGAGTTGTCTGCAGTGTTTAAATTATTTCTTCCTTCCTGTCTTTATATATATATATATATTTATTTATGTGTGTATTTATTTATTTATTTATTTAAATGATTATTTTATATATATGTATTTAAATGCTTATTTATTATATATATATATTTAAATATATATATGTAAATGATTATTTCTTTTTTGGAGAGACAGACTGTGCAAGGAGGAGACGGGGGAGACAGAGGAAGAAAGAATTCTAAGCAGGCTCCACACTGTCAGTTCAGAGCCCGACATGGGACTCCATCCCATGAACTGTGAGATCATGACCAGAGCCAAAATCAAGAGTCAGATGCTTAACCAACTGAGTCACTCAGGTCCCCCTGTCTTTATATATTTTTTGAAGCATGAGTAGTTAGATTTGCCTAAGTTAAATGAGCACATGGTGTGATTACACTGCGTTACTTCAACTTGTCTTGACAACAGTGATAAATTGCAATTTGAACAAAAGTCTTCGAAGTATCTTAAATTCTCTTAAAACAGAGATTCACAGTATTGAGGAACTAAATGAAAAAGCAATAAAATAAACCTTTACAAGTAACAAATGTTTGCTAATTTTAGTATCCTTATATATTCCTAAAGCTCTGCAATTGTGAAGAATTATTTCATTTGTAGGAATGATAACTTTCACATAAAACTACAATTGATAACTTAAAATTAATAAATGAAACAATATGATACCCTTAAAAGAGAAGGAACATCATTAGAAACATATTCTCCAAATTTCTTGTGCTTCATCTGCCCCCAGATTGTGTTGTTCAGGCTATTGGTTGAGAACCAAATCTGCTCAATTAATATCACCTTCTGCCTTGTTTCCGTTGCCTCAACTGGCCAAGTTCTCCATAACTGCACCCATTCCATGCCCCACTTGCAGCTCTCCAGACCAGTCCTGACTTGAGCGACTTGGCGTCTTGGGCTTCTTGCGCCTTTTAGGGGAGCTGTCTAAAGTGGGGGGGTCTCCATCATTCCTGGGGAGTGCTCACTGTGCTTTGACCCAAAGTGTGACCAGCACTAACCACTGCCTCTAGGCAGTTCATAACCCTGTACAGGAGTGCTCCATACCTGATAATGAGGCTTCTATCCCTGGCATGGAATGTATGTCACTCCCTCAACTTTCTATAAGTCCCAGTTCAGGGATTCTCAGTGATTCTCAACTGAAAACATCAGAATTCTCTAGTCAGTGTTTCTCAAACATGATGCTGTGTTTTACTCATCTGGGAAGTTTTGTTTTTGTTTTCTTAAATATCACTGTCTGGCCCTGCCTCCATAGATTCTGATTTAGTGGTTCTAGGGTGGATTACAGTGATCAGCATTTTGTAGAAATTTCCCAACTAGTTCTAATATGCATGCAGCCAGGGTTGAGAACCACTGCCCTAGTAAGCTTCACAAATAATCTCAGTCTCACCTTCTCAGGTAATGCCAACAGCCATGTTGATCTATCCAGGGGTTCCCAACACACACGCACGCACACACACACACACACACACACACACACACCCCACTAGCTATAAGTAAATACCTTGAGGAATGATTACAAATAGGTTGGTTTTTCTCTAAAATAAGTACTAATAACTGATAGAGTCTCAGAAGACAATGAGTGATGAAATGATGGGGCGGTTTCATAATTTTCCAGACTCTGAAAAAAAATTAATAAAAGAAATGCCATGGCCATGCAGAATTTAAGAGAGAAAAATGATATACCAAGAAAAAAAAGAGAGAAAAAAAAAGTCAGGTGAAGTAATTGGGTCCAAAGTAAAAAAGAGATACAAGGGAATAGAGAAAAGTAAAGAGGGAATAATTGAGATTTTAAGGAAGGTTAACCTTACTTAAATTAACATTCACAAATAAGAGAAATCTCCAAGTATTAGCATCATCAAATGACTGAGATCCTGTGGTGTAATGAAAAATGTGTAAGTCTTGAACTAAAATGGACAGAGTGAATCTCATCTCTACCTCTTTCTAGATCTGAAACCTTGGGCTATTGTGGCAGATTTTCTAAGATGCTCACAAGATTTCTTATCACACATCCTCTTTTTACAATGAGATGTTAAATCTTCTAATGAGGGGAGAGGTCTATTTCGCCATCCCTTGAATGTGATTACAGTAGATATGGCACTACATGACATCTGAAACTATGTCATGAGAAGCAGTACAGCCTTTCTTAGTCCTCTTCAAACACTCCTATTGGATCACAGGCACCATGATATGAGGAAGTGAGAGAACACATGTAGAGGCCAAATGCAGGTGTTTTGGCCAAAGCTCCAGTTGAGGTCTCAGCTAACTACAACCATCAACTTCTAGGCTAAACCCTTAAGTGATTCTAACTCCTAGCTTTCCAGGAAGACCCCAAGTCTTCCTAACTGAGGCCCTAGACATAGAAGACCAGAGACAAAGTACACACAAATTCCTATTCCTGACCTGCAGAATCCAGGAGTATAATAAAATAGTCACCATTTTATATAATTATGAAGGTATAAAATAGCGATAGATAAATTGGAAAGAAAGTTATATAACTTTTCTAAGGTTTGGTTCAATGGTTTTATAAGGTTTTAGAAGGTTGTGTTGAAAATTAGAAATAACATGTGTAATTTACATGGCACGAAATAAGTGCTGAATAAAATATCAGTTGCGATAAGGATTATCGTTCATTTCCATTAACCATTGTCTCTTCGCTTTTTTGGTTTTTTGGTTTTTGTTTTGTGTTTTTAATTTACATCCAAGTTAGTTAGCATATAGTGCAATAATGATTTCAGGAACAGAATCCAGTAATTCATGCCCTACATATAATACCCAGTGCTCATCCCAACAAGTGTCTTCCTTAATGTCCCTTACCAATTTAGCCCATCTCTCCACCACAGTCCCTCCAACAACCCTCAGTTTGTTCTCTACACCTAAGAGTCTCTTATGTTTTGTCCCCCTTCCTGTTTTTATATTATTTTTGCTTCCCTTCCCTTCTGTTCATTTGTCTTGTATCTCAAATTCCACTTATGAGTGAAGTCATACGATATTTGTCTTTCTCTGATTGACTAATTTTACTTAGAATAATATACTCTAGTTCCATCCACATTGTTGCAAATGTCAAGATTTCATTCTTTTTGATTTCCGAGTAATACTCCATTGTGTATATATATACATACAACATCTTCTTTATCCATTCATCTGCCAATTGACATTTTGGGCTCTTTCCATACTTTGGCCATTGTCAATAGCACTGCTATAAACATTGGGCTGCATGTGCTCCTTTGAAACAGCACACCTGTATCCTTTGGATAAACACCTAGTAGTGCCATTGCTGGATCATAGGGCAGTTATATTTTTAATTTTTTGAGGAACCTCCATACTGTTTTCCAGAGTGGCTGCACTAGTTTGCATTCCCACCAGCAGTGTAAAAGGGTTCCTATTTCTCTGCATCCTCACCAGCATCTATTGTTGCCTAAGTAGTTAACATTAGCCATTCTGAAAGCCAATGAGGTGGTACCTCAGTGTGATTTTCATTTGTATTTCCCTGATGATGAGTGATGTTGAGCATTTTTTTATGTATCTGTTAGCCATCTGGATGTCTTCTTTAGAAAAGTGTCTATTCATTTCTTTTGCCCAGTTCTTCACTGGTTTATTTGTTTTTTGGGTGTTGACTTTGATAAGTTCTTTATAGATTTTGGGTACTAGCCCTTTATCTAGTCACTTGCAAATATATCACTTGCAAATATCTTCTCCCATTCTGTCTGTTGACTTTTAGTTTTGCTGATTGTTTCCGTCTCCATGCAGGAGCTTTTTATCTTGATGAGGTCCCAGTAGTTCATTTTTGCTTTTGTTTCCCTTGCCTATGGAGACGTGTTGAGTAAGGAGTTGCTGCGGCCAAGGAAAAAGAGGTTTTTGCCTGCTTTCTCCTCTAGGATTTTGATGGCTTCTTGTCTTACGTTTAGATATTTCATCCATTTTGAGTTTATTTTCGGATATGGTGTAATAAAGTGGCCCGGGTTCATTCTTCCTCACATTGCTGTCCAATTTTCCCAACACTATTTGCTGAAGAGACTGTCTTTATTCCATTGGATGTTCTTTCCTGCTTTGACAAAGATTAGTTGGCTATATGTTTGTGGGTCTATTTCTGGGTTCTCTGTTCTGTTCCATTGGCCCAAGTGTCTGTTTTTGTGCTAGTACTTGCTTATTACAGCTTTGTAGTACACGTTGAAATACAGAATTGTGATGCCTTCAGCTTTGGTTTTCTTTTTCAGGATTGCTTTGGATATCTGGGGTCTTTTGTGGTTCCATACAAGTTTTAGGATTGTTTGTTCTAGCTCTATGAAGAATGCTGGGGTTATTTTGATAGGGATTGCATTGTATATGTAGATTGCTTTGGGTAATATCGACATTTTAACAATATTTGTTCTTCCAATCCAGGAGCATGGAATATTTTTCCATTTTTTTGTGTCTTCTTCAATTTCTTTCACAAGCTTTCTACGGTTTTCAGCATATAGATTTTTCACTCTTTGGTTAGGCTTATTCCTAGCTATTTTATGGTTTTTGGTGCAATTGTAAATGGGGTCGATTCCTCGATTTCCCTTTCTGCTGCTTCATTATTGGTGTATAGAAACGCAACCGATCTCTGTGCATTGATTTTATATCCTGCAACTTTGCTGGATTCATGAATCAATTCTAGCAGGTTTTTGGTGGAATCTTTTGGGTTTTCCATATAAAGTATCATGTCATCTGTGAAGAGTGAAGGTTTGACTTCCCACTGGCCAATTTGGATGCCTTTTATTCCTTTGTGCTGTCTGATTGCTGAGGCTAAGACTTCCAATACTACGTTGAATAACAGTGGTGAGAGTGGACATCCCCGTCGTGTTCCTGACCTTAGAGGGAAAGCCCTCAGGTTTTCTCCTTTGAGGATGATATTGGTGGTGGGTCTTTTGTATATGGCATTTATGATCTTGAGGTATGATCCTTCTACCCTACTTTCTTGAGGGTTTTTATCAAGAAAGGATGCTGTATTTTGTCAAATGCTTTCTCTGCATCTATTGAGAGGATCATGTGGTTCTTGTCCTTTCTTTTATTAATGTGATGTATCATATTGATTGATTTGCAAATATTGAACACGCCCTGCAACCCAGGTAAAATCCCACTTGATCATGGTAAATAATTATTTTAATGCATTGTTAGGGCTGGTTGGCTAGAATCTAGCTGAGAATTTTTGCATCCATGTTCATCAGGGAAATTGGTATAGTTCTCGTTTTTAGTGGGGTCTTTTGTCTGGTTTGGGGATCAAGGTAATGCTGGCCTCATAGAATGAGTTTGGAAGTTTTCCTTCCATTTATATTTTTTTGAACAGCTTTAAAAGAATAGGTGTTAACTCTTTAAATGTTTGATAGAATTCCCCTGCAAAGCCATCCAGCCCTGAATTGTTGTTTTGGGGAGGTTTTTGATTACTTATTTAATTTCTTTACTGGTTATAGGTCTGTTCAAATTCTCTATTTCTTCCTGTTTCAGTTTTGGTAGTTTATACGTTTCTAAGAATCTGTCCATTTCTTCCAGATTGCCCAATTTATTGGCATATAATTGCTCATAATATTCTCTTATTATCGTTTGTATTTCTGTATTGTTGGTTGTATCTCTCCTTATTCATTTTTTTATTTTATTTATTTGGGTCATTTCCTTTTGATCAAATATGCCAGGGATTATCGATTTTGTTAATTCTTTCAAAGAACCAGCTCCTGCTTTCATTAATCTGTTCTACTGTTTTTTGTTTTGTTTTGGTTTGTTTTGGTTTGGTTTGGGTTTGGTTTGGTTTTTTCTGTAGCATTAATTTCCACTCTAATCTTTATTATTTCCTGTGTTCTGTTGGTTTGAGGTTTTATTTCCTGTTCTTTTTCCAGCTCTTTAAGGTGTAAGATTAGGTTGTGTACCTGAGACCTTTCTTCCTTCTTAAGAAAGTCCTGTATTGCTATATACTTCCCTCTTATGACTGCCTCTGCCACATCCCAGTGGTTTTGAGCTGTCATGTTATCATTTTCATTGGCTTCCAGGTACTTATTAATCTCCTCTTTAATTTCTTGGTTAACCCCTTCACTGTTTAGGAGGATGTTCTTTAACTTCCAAGTATTCATTGTCTTTCCAAATTTTTTCTTATGATTGATTTCACGTTTCATAGCATTGTGGTCTGAAAATATGCACAGTATGATCTCCATCTTTTCGAACTTGTTGAGGGCTGATTTGTGACCCAGTATGTAATCTATTCTGGAGAATGTTCCATGTGCACTCGAGAAGAATGTGTATTCTGCTGCTTTAGGATGAAATGTTATGAATATATCCATTAAGTCCATCCAGTCCAGTGTGTCATTCAAAGCCATTGTTTCCTTGTTGATTTTCTGTCCATTGCCATAAGTAGGGTGTTGATGTCCCCTACTATTATGGTATTAATATCAGTGAGTTTCTGTATATTTGTGATTAACTGATTTATATATTTGGGTGTTTCGTGTTGGGGGCATAAATGTTTACAATTGTTAGATCTTCTTGGTGGATAGACCCTAGTTATGATATAAAGTCCCTTCTTCATATTTTGTTACAGTCTTTATTTTAAAATTTATATTGTCTGATCTAAGTATGGCTACTCCTGTAGCCATGATACATGATACATGATAGGTTCTCCATCCCCTTACTTTCAGTCTGAAGGTGTTTTAGGAGCGCCTGGGTGGCTCAGTCAGTTAGGCATCCGACTTCAGCTCAGGTCATGATTTCATGGTTTGTGAGTTCAGGCCCCACATTGGGCTCTGTGCTGACAGCTCAGGGCCTGGAGCCTGCTTCAGATTCTGTTTCTCCCTCTCTCTTTGCTCCTCCCCACTCATGCTCTGTCTCTCTGTCTCTCTGGCTCTCTGTCACTCTCTCTCTCTCAAAAGTAAACAAACATTAAAAAAAAATTGAAGGTAACCTTAGGTCTAAAATGGGTCTCTTGTAAACAGCATATAGATGGATCTTGTTTTCTTATCCATTCTGCTACCCTGTCTTTTGATTGCAGTGTTTAGACCATTGACATTTAGAGTGAGTACTGAAAGATATGAATTTATTGCCATTGTGTTGCCTGTAGAGTTGGAGTTTCTGGTGGTGTTCTCTGGTTCTTTTTAGTCTTGTTGCTTTTGGTCTTTTTGCTGTTGTTTAATCTTTTCTCCTCTCAGTCCCCCTTAAAATTTATTGCAGGGCTGGTTTAGTGGTCACAAACCACTAGTTTTGTTTGTCTGGGAAACTATTTCTCCTTATATTTTGAATGACAGCTTTGCTGGATAAGGAATTCTTGGCTGCATATTTTTCTGATTCAGCATGTCCTGCCATTCATTTCTGGCCTGCCAAGTTTCTATGTACAGGTATGCTGTGAACCTGATTGATCTACTCTTATAGGTTAAGGACTTTTTTCCCCTTGATGCTTTCATAATTCTTTTCTTGTCTGTGTATTTTGTGAATTTGACTATTATATGCCTTGTTGATGCTTGGTTTTTGTTGAATCTAGTGGAAGTTCTCTGTGCTTCCTGGATTTTGGTATCTGTGTCTTTCCCCAGGTTAAGAAAGCTTTCTGCTACGAGTTGCTCACATAAACCTTCTACCCCTCTTTCTCTCTCTTCATCTTCTGGGATTCCTATGATTCGGATGTTATTCCTTTACAGTGAGTCACTGAGTTCTCTAATTCTTATATCATGCTCTTTTGCCTTAGTTTCCCTCTTTTTCTGCTTCATTATTCTCCATAATATTGTCTTCTATATCACTGATTCGCTGCTCCGCTTCATCCATCTTTGCCTCTGTGGCATGCTTTTGAGATTGCATCTTAGTTATAGTGTTTTTAATTTGTCCTGACTAGATTTTACTTCTTTCATCTCTGCAGAAAGGTATTCTATGATTTTTGAACCCCAGCTAGTATTCTTATAATCGTGATTCTAAATTCTAGTTCAGACATCTTGCTTACATCTGTGTAGATTAATTCCCCAGCTATCGTTTCTTTCTGTTCTTTCTTTTGGGGTGAATTCCTTCATTTTGTCATTTTGGAGGAAGAAAAAGAATTAATACAATAAAAAAGGAAAATTAAAAATAATAAAAACAACACAAAAAATCAAATAAAGGAAGCTACATCCTGGGTATGTTTTGGTCTGGTTTTTGAAAGAAGCTTGATTGAATAGAGAAAAAAAAGGAAAGAAAAGAAAAGAAAAAGAAAAAAGAAAGTAAGAAAACATTTAAAAATTAAGAAAATGTATACAATGAAATCGAATAAAATGAATTGGAGAAGGTAAAATAGAATAAGAAACAAATCTCAAAAACTATAGTAAAAAAATTTCTTAAACGTTTTATATAAAAACACAAAAATAATTGTTTTCTCTTTCTGTATCCAAGAATAAGAAAAGTAAAGAAAAAGAAAACACAAAAGCAACAACAAAAAAAAGCTGAATAGATGGACCAGTGAACAGAATGAAACCCAAATGAAATTACATCCAGTTTCCCCTAGAAGTCAAACTATGAAGCACTTTATAGTCCATACACTAAGCAGCAGAAAGACTTGTGGTCCTCTCCCCAGGGCTTGGTTGGTGCTGTTGGTTGGGGCTTGGTGTAATGGCTTCATTATCCACTATGTGGCACTGCTTAGCTTAATGTGGTGGATCGGCGCTGCAGGAGAGGTGAAAATGGTATCATGCAGCTTCCCAGTCTCTAGCATCAGAACTCTGTGCTCTACCCCACCAGCAATCAAGCACCCCTCTTTTGTCTCTGGCTTCCTTCCACTCCCCACTTCTACACTGTCCACATCGAAACCATTAGCCTGCCAGGCAGGACCTCTCTCCCGAATTTTATCTCAGATGGAGCTGTGTTTCCAAACCCCTCACATCTGAGGACCCTGTAGCTTGGACCCACTCTGACCCTCTGGGGGAGGATTGCGAGGAGCAATGGCTGGATGCCAGCTTGACCCTGGGAACGTCCCTGCAATCATGTTGCTGAGGCTCGGAGGTTGTGACAGGATGCCGACTTGCCCCAGAATAAGTTTGTGCAATCTCATATCATTTGCATTTCAGTGGTTATGGTAAATCACCACATACAACCCACATCAGGTGCCACTGCACCCTGGAATTTTTGTTCTAATACCAGCAATTGTGTTCTCTGGGGTCCGCTGGGACCTTTGCCTGTGAGGAGGCCATACAGCCTCTACCAAATGCCCTCCTAGCAGGGTGGCAGGGGAACCACTTCTCCCCGTGTGGCCTGTGGACCCCTCATCCCTGGCTGCCAGTTCCTGGGGATTTTCCCTTCCCACCAGAGCACCGCCAGGTATTGGGCTATGGAATTTCTAATGCTGCTCTGCCCTGTTTATAGAGTCCTAATGATATTGAAACCCTCTCCTTTCTCTTTTCTCCCTTTCTTGTTCAAACAACTGTGGGTGCTTCCATTATTTCTCTTTCTCTCCAGCTACATTTGGGAGGAGTACTTTTCCTGTACTCTCCCCCCTTTCTCTGTCCTTTCTCCACAAATATAGCTCCATATCCTTCGAAGCTTCTCTCTCCCTCAGTTCACCTCTCCTGAGTTCTGTGGCTCAAGTTATGCAGATTGTTATGTTAATCCTCAGATCAATTTTCTAGGTGTGCAAAATGGTTTGATGCTGATCTAACTGCATTTCAGGGCTAAGAGAAGCAGATAACTTGCATGCTGCTCCACCATCTTGGCCATTGTCTCTTTGGCCAACCATTGTCTCTTTGAGACCTGGACTCTGCCACCACTTTATAGTTGCCCTTCAAATCTGAAGATGTATAAGAACATGAACAAATACTTCTGTATAGAAGATGCTCTTTTAAAACTAACGATGCATAAAGACCAGCCCTTTGGTTTGAGATGATATCTATCATTTGCCCCACAACTCAATCATAGGTTACTTTTTCAATATGTGTTTTTCTGGGTGATGTAATGAATATTTACAGTGTGCTATGCACAATAACACAGAAAATAGAATCCTTGCCAAAAGAAGTTTGTGATCTTAATTAAGAATACAAATCATCAACTAGACCTGAAAGAGTTTCTAAGATATCCCTTCATTTTATACTTGAGGAAACTGAAATCTGGAAAGTTCATCAAGTTGCTCAGAACCACACATTATTAGCAGCAGAGCTGAAACTAGAACCTAGGACTCCTCAATTCCAATAATTATTCATTCATGCCTTCAGGAAACATTTGTTGAGCACTTCCTGTGTTCCAGCCACTAGGGATTCAAAGATGAATAAGAAACACTCTTGCCGGGGCGCCTGGGTGGCGCAGTCGGTTAAGCGTCCGACTTCAGCCAGGTCACGATCTCGCGGTCCGTGAGTTCGAGCCCCGCGTCAGGCTCTGGGCTGATGGCTCGGAGCCTGGAGCCTGTTTCCGATTCTGTGTCTCCCTCTCTCTCTGCCCCTCCCCCGTTCATGCTCTGTCTCTCTCTGTCCCAAAAATAAATAAACGTTGAAAAGAAACACTCTTGCCAATAAGGAGTTCACAGTCTGATGGAAAATGCAGTCACAAAAGCAGATAAGTATAGAGCTCAAGAGAATGTTGCACATTGTAAGATAGCATGGGATCAGAGATGGCTCTTCTTTCTTGGGCAAAGGTTCAGAAAGGAGATGATATTTAGGCTGTTTTAAATGCTGAGTAGGAGTTTGGCAGGTAGAGAAAGGGCATTCCAGGTAAAAATAGCCAATTTTTGTGAATCCTTAATAATATGAATATGCATTTTCATTGTCCCAAGGTTTCTGAAACTCAGCTCCATGGACGTATTCTTAAGGGATCTAGAGAATTTTTATCCTTTTAGAGGATTACTATTTTATTGAGGCTTATTAAACAGACATAATTCTTCATAACCAAAAACAATACAAGACACATATAATGTACATCTTCTCTAGAGACACATACAGCATCTGAATTGGAGGGGTTCTTAGAGATCATTATCTAAGCGCCTGTGTACACATGTGCCATAGCTGAGAAGTGATATAGTGTAACGAGCAGGAAAACTGAAACTACATACATAGTTAAAGAGCAAAAGCAATTAAAGGTTAAAATTAGGTTATTATTCCCTTTGATGCCTTCCTCCCAAGGCAGATCACAAAATGTGAAAGCAAAGGGAAGGGAGAAAAACAGCAAATAGGAAGACTATACTCTCTAGCCAGCCTATCACAGTTATAACATGGTATTTGAAAAAAAAAAAAAGACATTTCAAAAGGGCACCATTATTAATGCCACTAAGAAGGAATTGGAAAATTGCAGTTTAAATCATTGGTTTTGTGCCAGTTCTCTTTTTTATATAAATATCAATTCTCACTGTGAGGTTTTGCACCTTAATTTAGTTAGGAATACATTTTAAAAATGGCTTGCTAAAAGGTGTGATTCAATGGAAGGAAAGTATTATCAAGTGGTGCAATGTTCCATAAATAGCTATTATTATTATTTAATATTCGTTAAACACCCACAGTGAGCTAAGCACCGTACTAAACTTTGGAAAGATATGGCTCTTTCTCTGACAAGGAAAGATTAAATACATAGAAGATAGGAGAGCTTAAATCTACTTAGGATCTGAAATTTATTTTTCTACTCCAACTTTTCCTTGCTTCACTTGTCAAATTAACATAATTCACTATATTAGAGGAGGACTAATGATAGTTATTCCTTACCTGTGTTCAGTGTTTTATATTTTACACGGGTTTTTATATGTATATCTTATTAGATAAGTTGACAGATGGTCTCTGGAAGATGTGAGCACTAAACAGAGGTAGTTGTTTTTTTTTTTAATTTTTTTTTCAACGTTTATTTATTTTTGGGACAGAGAGAGACAGAGCATGAATGGGGGAAGGGCAGAGAGAGAGGGAGACACAGAATCGGAAACAGGCTCCAGGCTCTGAGCCATCAGCCCAGAGCCTGACGCGGGGCTCGAACTCATGGACCGCAAGATCGTGACCTGGCTGAAGTCGGACGCTTAACCGACTGAGCCACCCAGGCGCCCCAAACAGAGGTAGTTTCATTTTAAGAGAAGACCAAAAACTTGGAGGGGTCAACTGGCCCCTCAGAGCATCAAAAGGCAGTTGTACTTAGGGGAAGGAGAGAGATTTTTCAGATAGGCAATAGGTGCACAAAACAACTCTACCACCTCAGCTACCAGTTTCCCTCCCTGGAGGCAGTCACCAAAATCGATTTCTTGTGTATACTTCCAGAGATATCAAATGCACTCACTAGCATACAGTTTACACATGTGGCTTCATACTATATGCACTGTTCTGTACCCCGCTTCTTTCTCTTTATGAAATATTAGAGATTATTTCATGCTACATTACCATTTGTAATGGCTACATCAGATATTAGGTATTACTGTACCATAATTTATTTAAATAGCCTATTCTTAAAGGATATTTAGTGGGTTTTGTTTTGTTTCATGTTTTGTTTGTTCCTGCAAACTTCTGCTGTTATCATGATTCAAGTAGATATATAATTCCTATAAGAGAATTGCTGGGCTGAAGTATATTTGAATTGCTAATTTTGGTAATTGTTGCCAAATTCTCCTCTGAAAAATCTATATTGATTGAAATTCCCAGCAGCAATGTATAGGAGCACCCATTTCCCCACTGTCATTAATGCAATATTATCAAAATTTGTGGTCTTTGATCATCTGATAAGTGAAAAATAAGATTCCATGATAGTTTCATCTGCCTTCCTTCTAATTATGACACTGTTTGAATTTTTTTTCAAGGTTTAAAAAACTCCAGTATTTCCTTTTCTGTGCACTCTGTTTATACCATTTCAGTTTGTCTTTTGGAGTGGTTGTTCTTTTACTGGTTGATTTTTGGGAATTCTTCTCATAATAATGAAATTAGTCTTTATTTATTTTTTTTTTATGAAATTTATTGACAAATTGGTTTCCATACAACACCCAGTGCTCATCCCAAAAGGTGCCCTCCTCAATACCCATCACCCACCCTACCCTCCCTCCCACCCCCCATCAACCCTCAGTTTGTTCTCAGTTTTTAACAGTCTCTTATGCTTTGGCTCTCTCCCACTATAACCTCTTTTTTTTTTTCCTTCCCCTCCCCCATGGGTTCCTGTTAAGTTTCTCAGGATCCACATAAGAGTGAAACCATATGGTATCTGTCTTTCTCTGTATGGCTTATTTCACTTAGCATCACACTCTCCAGTTCCATCCACGTTGCTACAAAAGGCCATATTTCATTTTTTCTCATTGCCACGTAATATTCCATTGTGTATGTAAACCACAATTTCTTTATCCATTCATCAGTTGATGGACATTTAGGCTCTTTCCATAATTTGGCTATTGTTGAGAGTGCTGCTATGAACATTGGGGTACAAGTGGCCCTATGCATCAGTACTTCTGTATCCCTTGGATAAATTCCTAGCAGTGCTATTGCTGGGTCATAGGGTAGGTCTATTTTTAATTTTTTGAGGAACCTCCACACTGCTTTCCAGAGCGGCTGCACCAATTTGCATTCCCACCAACAGTGCAAGAGGGTTCCCGTTTCTCCACATCCTCTCCAGCATCTATAGTCTCCTGATTTGTTCATTTTGGCCACTCTGACTGGCGTGAGGTGATATCTGAGTGTGGTTTTGATTTGTATTTCCCTGATAAGGAGCGACGCTGAACATCTTTTCATGTGCCTGTTGGCCATCCGGATGTCTTCTTTAGAGAAGTGTCTATTCATGTTTTCTGCCCATTTCTTCACTGGCTTATTTGTTTTTCGGGTGTGGAGTTTGGTGAGCTCGTTATAGATTTTGGATACTAGCCCTTTGTCCGATATGTCATTTGCGAATATCTTTTCCCATTCCGTTGGCTGCCTTTTAGTTTTGTTGGTTGTTTCCTTTGATGTGCAGAAGCTTTTTATCTTCATAAGGTCCCAGTAGTTCATTTTTGCTTTTAATTCCCTTGCCTTTGGGGATGTGTCGAGTAAGAGATTGCTACGGCTGAGGTCAGAGAGGTCTTTTCCTGCTTTCTCCTCTAAGGTTTTGATGGTTTCCTGTCTCACATTTAGGTCCTTTATCCATTTTGAGTTTATTTTTGTGAATGGTGTGAGGAAGTGGTCTAGTTTCAACCTTCTGCATGTTGCTGTCCAGTTCTCCCAGCACCATTTGTTAAAGAGGCTGTCTTTTTTCCATTGGATGTTCTTTCCTGCTTTGTCAAAGATGAGTTGGCCATACGTTTGTGGGTCTAGTTCTGGGGTTTCTATTCTATTCCATTGGTCTATGTGTCTGTTTTTTTGCCAATACCATGCTGTCTTGATGATTACAGCTTTGTAGTAGAGGCTAAAGTCTGGGATTGTGATGCCTCCTGCTTTGGTCTTCTTCTTCAAAATTACTTTGGCTATTCGGGGCCTTTTGTGGTTCCATATGAATTTTAGGATTGCTTGTTCTAGTTTCGAGAAGAATGCTGGTGCAATTTTGATTGGGATGAAATTAGTCTTTAGTACATAATCTGAATTACATATATTTTTTCCTAATATGTCATTTATCTTTTGACTTTTTTAATGACATTTTTTGCCTTACAAATTTAGGTTTAATTGTTTGACAAATTAATTTAAACTAATTAATAAATTAATGAATTAATCAATTTGGGTTTACTTACCTATAAAACTATTTACTAATACAAGATTATTTAAAAAAGAAATTCCTTCATTTTAATCCAGTACAATGATTTTATAGGTAAAATATTAATCCATTTGGTATTTATTTGATGTGAGATAGGGATCTAACTCTGGTTTTTTTCTTGATGGGCACTAAGTGGTCCAAAATACAGTAATGAATAATATAATTCACCTTCCCCCCCCATGTGAAATGCCACCACCATCATATATTAAATTATTTTATAAAGAGTAGTGCTTTAGTAAGACTATTATTCAGTTTAGGAATCTAGAAATTCCTCTGGGTGAATTCACCACAATTGGTGCTAAATGTGACCTACTGAATCCAAGTAGATGTATGTGGCAAGGAACACAGAAAAAGTTATACGCAGGAAACAGGCAGAATGCATAGCTGGAATTCAGATAGCAAATAGGAACAATGAAAAGTTGAGATTAAAATATAAGGGGAAAAGTAGAGAAGATTCCAAAACAAATGTCTGAATGATACAGAGGGTAATAGGAAGAGACATATTCCAGTTGCCTTCATGATAAAGTCCAGACTCCACCACGTGAACTCTCACACCTGTCTTATCTGGCTTCTGCCTACCCTTCTAGCCCAGGGCATGTTCCCCTTAACTTTTCTTTCAGATTTCAGCTTACACATTATTTCCCCAGTCTTCTTCCCTGACCTAGCCAAGACTGATATTCCTCTTATGTGTCTCTGCATGATTCTGTACTTTAGACTCTAACAATCTAGTCTCTTAATGCTTTCACCCCTGTTGTGGACATTTTCCTTCACTCCCCAGATTTTGTAGCTCTTTGTCCTGGTAACTAAATTTCTCTCCATGCGTCTTTGTGTGTGTGTGTGTGTGTGTGTGTGTGTGTGTGTAGATAGAGGAGGGGGAAGGGGGTAAATTGGAACTGATCTGTAATTAAGCAACTGGTACTTCTTTCTTTTTTTATTTTTTTTTTCCAGAGTACATCTGACTCACAATGTTACATTAGTTTTGGGTATACAGCATAGTGATTCAACTTCTCTGTACATGATGCTGTGCTCATAGTTGGAGCTTCTTATGAGGTAGGCTCAGTCTATTTCAACACAACTTTCACATTCAGGTTTCTGTATCCACTACTTGGTCAGAAACTCCCAAATACCATTGGGCCCACATGCACAGTTGTCAGTGCAGCACTAAGCCCTAGAGTGGTTTTCATCTCACAAAGGAGCAGACTGGGCCATAGTCCCCTTGGGCAGCCAGCTCATCTCCTGAGTATCTTCAAGGGAAGGGTTTGGCAAATTACAGGCCATGAGCCAAACCTCCCCCCTGCCTTTTATACATATGTATATATATGTATATACATATATACATGTGTATATATATATATATATATATATGTAAAGGTTTATTGGAACACACATGCCATGATAATGATAACTACATATATCAAAAACTTATTCTTAGATCTGATTATTTCACTCTTTTTCTTATACAGGTTTAACGCCCTTCAGAAACTTTATGGATTATAGAACTCTAAACTCTGAAAGGAAGATATCATAGCTATGAGAGATTACTCTGAGTTCTGCAAATAAAATTATGTTTTTATTCGGCCTCCAATTGTCTCTACTAATGAGAGAATGCAAAGTAGTGGATAATCAAAAGTCATACGTGTTTGGAGACTTTGTTCTATGATGGGTACAGTAGTAAATTTTCCTTCCTAATTGCATTTTCCTACAGTGGCACCAAAATGAGCTTGGATTGTCTGAGCATATATTAACTGGGAGACAAAGATGATAATTGTTGTGCTGGGCAGGAATAGAAGCCATTTAAAAATGTTTAAAAATTTCATTTTCTATTATCCTCAAAGCAGATAATCCACAAAGCAAAGGGGTGAGGGTCAATTGAGTATAAGAAATTTTTTGTTCTAGTGCACCATTATGATTTTTTACATAGCATTATAATTTTTATTTTGCAATAATTTTTTAAAAATCTTGCGTACTTTAGTTAAGACATTCATTAACTGTAAAATTTTATACCAAATAATCTCATGTTTCAATTACTATCTTCTTAAAATAGCTCATGATGTCTAAAGCATTATTTATTCTAGTCATAAGTTAATGCTGTTTAAATTCTGTTAGCGAAATGTATTAAATTTTTTATGCACTTTTTCACCCTTCATATTTTTAGTTATGCAAGGTTTAAAGGTCAGGCAGAGTATTTTAATACTTTGGGCATTCTTAGAAAAAAAAATTTACCTAAACTGGATGAAGCATACCATTTTTACAAGAATCTGGAACCCTTGTTGTGGTTGGTGGTTGTGCACATTAATATATTATTTCTGGAGATCAGTTTTCCTATTTGTATAAAAATCCATTAAATATTTAGCATTTGACTCAATTACACTTTGAGGAGTTGTCTTAAGAAAATAATTAACACAGGGGTGCCTGGGTGGCTCAGTTGGTTGAGCATACGACTTCGGCTCAGGTCATGATCTCATAGCTTGTGAGTTCGAGCCCCACGTTGGGCTCAGTGCTGACAGCTCAGAGCCTGGAGCCTGTTTCAGATTCTGTGTCTCCCTGTCTCTCTCTCTGCCCCTAACCCACTCTCACTCTGTCTCTGTTTCCCTCAAAAATAAATAAACATTAAACAAAATTTTTTTAAAGAATTAACACAAAAAAATGTCATTGCAACACTGTTTATTATAGGGAGAAATCTAAATTTCTAGCAGTAATAGCATATGTATAACTTCATAAATCATGTTTTCAAAGATAAGTTCATAGCCTGGCAATATGACTATAATGTAATTATTATTAAGTAAAATTAAACACACACACACACACACACACACACACACACAAAGGCAGAGCATTATCTCATATATCTATATGCATGTGTAGGGGCCGGGGCAGGAGCTGGAGGAAGGAATGTGGAAGAAAATTTGCTAGTGATTATTAGAGTTGTGAGATGATAATTTTTACTTCTCATTTTCAACTTTTACCATCATAAATTTCTGTAACACAAAATTCTGTACCTTATATAAGAATGAGTTTTATTTCAATAACTAGATGCTGGTTCCCAGAGCAGGTAGATTAGGTAAACAGCCCTCTTTAGAAAATGCTTTCTACAGGGGCGCCTGGGTGGCGCAGTCGGTTAAGCGGCCGACTTCAGCCAGGTCACGATCTCGCGGTCCATGAGTTCGAGCCCCGCGTCAGGCTCTGGGCTGATGGCTCAGAGCCTGGAGCCTGTTTCTGATTCTGTATCTCCCTCTCTCTCTGCCCCTTCCCCGTTCATGCTCTGTCTCTCTCTGTCCCCAAAATAAATAATAAACGTTGAAAAAAAATTAAAAAAAAAAAAAGAAAAGAAAATGCTTTCTACAATTGAAACTAGACCACTTTCTCACACCATTCACAAAAATAAGCTCAAAATGGATAAAGGACCTGAATGTGAGACAGGAAACCTTCAAAACCCTACAGGAGAAAGCAGGAAAAGACCTCTCTGACCTCAGCCATAGCAATCTCTTACTTGACACATTCCCAAAGGCAAGGGAATTAAAAGCAAAAATGAACTACTGGGACCTTATGAAGATAAAAAGCTTCTGCACAGCAAAGGAAACAACCAACAAAACTAAAAGGCAACCAACGGAATGGGAAAAGATATTTGCAAACGACATATTGGAAAAAGGGCTAGTATCCAAAATCTATAACGAGCTCACCAAACTCCACACCCGAAAAACAAATAAGCCAGTGAAGAAATGGGCAGAAAACATGAATAGACACTTCTCTAAAGAAGACATCCAGATGGCCAACAGGCACATGAAAAGATGCTCAACGTCGCTCCTCATCAGGGAAATACAAATCAAAACCACACTCAGATATCACCTCACGCCAGTCAGAGTGGCCAAAATGAACAAATCAGGAGACTATAGATGCTGGAGAGGATGTGGAGAAATGGGAACCCTCTTGCACTGTTGGTGGGAATGCAAATTGGTGCAGCCACTCTGGAAAACAGTGTGGAGGTTCCTCAAAAAATTAAAAATAGACCTACCCTATGACCCAGCAGTAGCACTGCTAGGAATTTACCCAAGGGATACAGAAGTACTGATGCATAGGGGCACTTGTACCCCAATGTTTATAGCAGCATTCTCAACAATAGCCAAATTATGGAAAGAGCCTAAATGTCCATCAACTGATGAATGGATAAATTGTGGTTTATATACACAGTGGAGTACTACGTGGAATTGAGAAAGAATGAAATATGGCCCTTTGTAGCAATGTGGATGGAACTGGAGAGTGTGATGCTAAGTGAAATAAGCCATACAGAGAAAGACAGATACCATATGGTTTCACTCTTATGTGGATCCTGAGAAATTTAACAGAAACCCATGGGGGAGGGGAAGAAAAAAAAAAGAAGAGGTTATAGTGGGAGAGAGCCAAAGCATAAGAGACTGTTAAAAACTGAGAACAAACTGAGTGTTGATGGGGGGTGGGAGGGAGGTGGGGGTGGGTGATGGGTATTAAGGAGGGCACCTTTTGGGATGAGCACTGAGTGTTGTATGGAAACCAATTTGACAATAAATTTCATATATTTAAAAAAAAAAGAAAATTCTTTCTACAAAGAGGCTGTAAGACTGAATCTTGTTTTACAGCTGCTATTTCTCATTAGCCAGTTCGTTATCATCATTGCACTTTACAGCTTGGTCTTTGATGGAGAAATTATCTAGCAAGGTTGGATACTTCCTTGGTATTCAGAAGGATTTACCTTCCTGGAGAAAAATATTCCCTTTCTCTCTCATGTCTCTCCTATGCTACAATCCACTTTCTCATCTTAAATCCTTGGCTTAAAACATAGTAGGTTCTATACTTCTTGTCTAGAAGCAGGAAGATCTGTTAGGGGACTGTTATAATAGTCTGGGCAAGAAATGATAAATCTAAACCAAGTCAGTGGTTTATCACCTCCCTCACATAGACATCTTCCTTACTCCACTCAGGCCATGATCATATATGGATGTTCTCCTCACCCTGTTCAGTCACAAAACCCCATGCCAAGTTACTCTACATAATCCCTTCGTTGTATACCATCTTCAACCTGTTCTATCTCTGACACCCCCATGCCAGGCCACTGGCCCCCATGTGAATGCCAACCTTACCCTGCTTGCGCTCCAGTACCCACCCAGGCCATCCTACATGTGTACCCTCCTAACTCCACCAGGGTGCCCCATACATGTTTTTCCTTATTTACAATAATAAATTATTACAAATTTTAAAATAATAAAATTTTTAGTTAAAGGAAAAGAGACACTGGTAGAACTTTTAGTCTAAAGATATTCTAATACCTTAAAGTCCTTGGCCAAACCCTGACTTTATTAGAATATGTGAAACATACTCAAGGAACATGGATTCCTTCTTTCGCTACAGTTATCAATGTAATCATTGTTTAAAAGAGTAAACATATCAGTTTTACATTAAATATCATGCACATGCAGCCACACACTCATATTCTTTCACTGTCATTCATTCCTCTGAGGATCAAAAATTGGCAAAAGATGGGTACCTGGATGGCTCAGTCCACTGAGTGTCCAACTCTTGGTTTTGGCTCAGGTCATGATCTCACAGTTCATTGGTTTGAGCCCCACATCAGGCTCTGCAGGCTCTATACTCACAGCACTTGGGATTTCTCTCTCCTTCTCTCTCTGCCCCTCCCCCACTTGCACGTGCATGCTCTCTCAAATAAATAAACTTTTTAAAAATTGGCAAAAATAATAAAATTATTAGCATTTTTAATGAAAAGTACTGCCTATTGCATTCTGTTGCTAAGAGTCTTCTGCTACAACAAGAATGATGGTAACAACAAAGGGGATACAAGGAAGGTATTAGGGAAGACAGAAGGAAGGAGAGAGATGAGAAAATAAGAAAGTAAGAAGGTGGGAACAAGGAAGGTTGCAAGAAGAGAGACAGAAAGAGGAGACCTAGGAGAGAAAAGGCAGAAGAGGGAAGCTAAATGTGAAAAGGAAGTGTCAAGATGACGTTCAGGAGAGTCTGACTTGGCCACCAAATCCCATGGCACAGGGTTCTAACCCTGTGCCCCAAAGCAGTGTCATTGGCAAAATAAAAACATATCTACTCCAAGATTGCTGACAAGTAATGGAGAAACTGTTAGTTCATACATTTCTTTAATACACAACTGAATGAAGCTGACATCCAGAGTTTGGTACAGCCAACTTCTGGATGTTGTTTATGTATTTGTTTAATGACACCTTTAAATGATTCCTATTTTGAGGGTCACTTTTAGAGGCTACACAAGAATCAGCATCTGTAAATGGTGAGAAAGCTCTTGGTTGGTCAAAACTTCAATGAGGAAGAATATGGATATTATATGTATAACTGGAACACTTGCAATGCTTTGCCCACATCTCATTTTGCTGCATTGATAAAGAAAGAACTACATATTCTGTAAATAATGATGTCCATGTTTCAGATTCAATACCCTACCAACCATGCAGAAAGATGTCTTGTCCAGTGTTGTGGTTCTTGTTAAAGCCAGGGTATTAAGCCATTCCCTTTTAAACAGTTTTGTCTCAAAAAAGTGTAACAGAATATAAAGATTTTTCTCTACTATTCATATGATTGTTGGATTTACAAAAGAGTATTCTTGAAACACAATAAAACTTAAGGCAAAACTTTTAGAGAAAAGGGATACCCTTTCCCAGAGTAACTCAACAGAGTTATTTCATGGGTTAGATTAATTGGCAGATATTTTTAGCTGAGGTGAATCTTTCTATATATTTCCTGTAGGTGCTATTACAAATACTACCGAAGATATCAAGAGAGAACGTTACCTTCCCAACATCCGTTTCTTTTTTTTCCTTCCTAATAGAATCCTGATTTTGTTTGGATAGCGCTGTCCCCACCCATCCACCCTCCCCCCAACCCAATGACTGAGGGATAACAGACCTCACTGTCAAGTTATTCCTGCTTCACAGAAAGCAGTCAGCACATGACATGGCTCTGGCTCCTGCTGTAAGTAGACACTGCTCTACATTTGTCCAATTATAGTTGGGGGAAAGGGTTTTTTCTCATTTAGGAGGTGAGCAAGAATGTATGCTGGTTCAGATAGTGCTGGTATTGTATAACCATAAGAGTAGCAAGTCTAAATTCAACACTCTCACACTGAGGATAACAGAGCAGAAATATAGAACATGGATCCTTGATGGTCACCATTGAATTACTGCATCACCAACCTGACCAAAACTAATTCTACTTCTGGACTTTCTGTTATGTAAGATAATTAACTTTTTTACTGTATAATTTTTTCTTGAATTGGGCTTTTTTATTTGCAGCCAAAAGCATACTAGTTGATCAAACTATGTCCAAGCTCCAGTAGGAAAGCCAGAATTGCACACAGACATCCATGCCAACCTTGCAGTGCTAGGGAAGGTGCTTTTATAGGTTATAGTCAAGAGTTACATGGCCTTCTCAGTGTCCCTGCAGAAAGAAATCTGAAAATAATTGGAAATACTGGAGACTTCTCTCACAGATTCCTTCTATTTAGACAACTTTAAAACTTAAATGTGGACTCACAGTCTTTTCTTTTCTGGCATAGAGGAAATCAACAATGCAAGCTTTGCAAAGGTAAACTTATTGATTTGAGGACAAAGGAAATGATGCTATATAAATTCAACCAAAAAGAGTCTTGGGAAATTCTGATATTCTTTGACAACAATCTACCTTTGAGTTATAGTTTTTTAGCACTAGCTGCCATCAAAATTAAAATGTCAAAATCAGCTTAGTGCCCAAGATAAATGTTCACGTTGCTATGACAACCTCTTTTTCAAGTTTAACATCAGAAACCTTAATTTGGGCAGAGTTAATATTTACTTTGGGAGGTTTTTTTGGGGGGGAAGGGGGATTGTACAAATTAGACTTGTTTCAATTATTTCCAGAATATCACTATTAGATTTTACATTATCTTTTCCATAAATAAAATATTATATGATCAAAATCAATTTCCAGTTTAGTAACATAAATCATATGCAAATGTGTTATATATGTGTTTTATATACTGTTCTAGGGAGAAAAATTCTATTTTCATCTAATTCACAAAGGAGTCATGACTCAAAAAGTTAAAGCTATTGCTGGAGACTGAATAATAACTGTAGGTGGTCAGAGAAATTACCATGAAAAGGTAAAACAGAAGGAATAAAATTAGATGTATTTTTTAAGTTTTGCTGCAGTAAATACAATAGAGGACAGATATATGGAAAGTGCCTCCTGGATATGGCAAGTGGTTATATATGTATTTGTATCTGTTACAGTTTGTTGTGGGAAACACTACAAACACACAGGAAGCCACTGGACCTTTAAGATATTTAATGAGAATATATTGTGGTACATGTACAAATTAAATGTATATCTGTCAGTCAAAGTCCTGGCAGGACATTTGAAAACAAAAATGGAGACATTTGGTTCTACAACAACTTTGGTACACATTTTGGGCTAAGATGTATATTTTAGAATCCTTTCCATTTTGTTAATGTTAGTTTTTAGTCATTATACTTCATGTTGACAACTTTTGAATATAAACAAATACATGTTTCATAATCACTAACTTTCTCATAGTAAATCTAATCCTTTTTTCTTCAGGCAAAAATATTCTTCTAGTTCCAGAAACCTGGCACTACTTTATTACTGTCAAAGAGCGAAGTGTTTATGTAAACTTCAAAGACAATTTGCATTGATTCCATTTCCAAACTATACTCTTTCACGTTGGATTCATATTTCTCTTTTAAGTTGCTATGAACATAAATTGTGTGTGGATTGTGGGTAGGTGCATGAGTGTAGTTTACTGAGCTGATCAGTGGAGAATCCATGTACACAGACGATCTCAAGCCACCACCAGCTCATCATGTCTGTGTCTTTTCAGGAACTGACTGAATGGGTTGTTTGGTGCAATGGCAAGTGTTCTGGACTTTAGGTCTGGAGGTAATGGCTATTATTAGTCTTTTCATTAACAAGCTGTAGGACTCTGGCAAGTCCCTTCACCAGCTTATCTTTTATTTCCATAAAAGGGGTTGAGGCACAGAGTCTCTGATGTCACTTCTAGCTTTAAAATTCTGTGGTTCTCACTCACGTCCCTAATTATCATGCCTAATAGAAGCCATAAGTTTTGCTGCTTTAGTTTGAAAGGGCCTTTTTCAAACTGACATTGAGAATGCTAAATACACTATTTTAAAATTTAGATAAAGAAATTACCAGATGATATTAAAATACAGCAAATCCCCAGTGACTTTTTGAGTCTAACAATTACAGCTTCCCATGAACTTTGACATTTTCCTGAATTACATAAATTATGTTTATCAATTCGCAGGTAAATATTTATATGCCTAAGTAATGATTCAACAAAACTATGAGAAATGAAGAGGATAATTTACACTCTAGAGTAGATATGTATTTTTAATTCAGCTTCATTGAAGAAACTCTCCTTAATATCCTTAATATCTTCTTCAATGTCTTAGAACAAAGGAAAGAGCTATTTATCCACTGCAAAGGCTGAAGTATTCCATGCAAGCTATCACATGGGTATTCAAAAAACATTACTGCATTGTATAAATTCCTATGTACTTAATACTTGCTATTCACTGTATTAAGTGTATTATGTATATTGTTTAATTCTCACAACTGTTCTTTGACATTATCTCCATTATTTCTGGTCTCAAAGAAGTCAAGTAACTTAACCATAGACAACAGCTAGTAAGGGACAGAGCCAGGATTTGAACCTAAAATTCTAAAGCCAGTGACTTCAATCTTGCTACCCTAGTATCTCTGGCAACACTGCCCAGACATATCCACTACATCTCAAATACTTCATCATTTTTCACAGATAAGGAAGCTGTTCACTTAACTTTGCTTTCTCCCTTGAGTGATGCCTCTGCACACTGAACCCCTCCACATGTCCCTCTAGCAACATCCACTGATACCTCAGGAACGAGAACGAAGTAGGTTTGGCCTCAAATGCCAGTGTTCTCAAGCTCTGTAACAGGGCAACTGACACATCAACATGGCATGTCTTTTGACATCAAAAGCCCTATCTCTTTTCTCTTGATTAAAGACCACATTTTTTCGTAAATATCTACCTCGTCTCTCCTTCCACCATAATTACCCAATTGTCCCTACTCCAATTTTCTCTAGAAGACATCTACCTTCTAAATGTGCTTTAGAAAAGTTTTGACCTTTACTGGTCTTTGAGAAATAAAGAAAGATTGGAGGCACTGCCCTGGACTAATCCACTTCTGTCTTAGACTGGATCTCTTGAAAACATTCTGAGATGAAGAATTGTGTGCATAAGGATGGTTGGGGAGTGCTCTCAGGAGATACACTGCAAAGAAGTGAGGAAAGGACTGAGGAAAGGAAGACCCAGTGATAGGTCAGCCCTGGGGAGGGGTCTGGGTGCACTATAACCCTTGTCAGACTGGTGGATCTAATTTGTGTCTTCAGTTTAATTATGTTTCTCTTCCAGAGAAAGGGCTTTTAAGGTTATAAAGACCAGTCTGAAATCTGACTATGCAGAATTTAAGAGCCTGAGCTTTCTCTCCTGGGAAAATAAATGGAATAAAGAAAGGTTATGAAATATGAAAGTTCTAAAAATAATAGCAGATCAAATAATTTAGTTATATTCTACTTACCATGAAGTTTTCATACCCTGAGCCTCCCTGTGTGAAGTCTGTGTTATCTGATTAGAGAAAGCAGAAAGAGAGAGAAAGAGAGAAGCCATATGAAAGAGAAGCTTAGTTAAGGATGGCAGACTGCACTGCAAATTCAGAAACATCTTTAATATGTACAAGAACTGGTGCAAATTCATCTTTTGTTTTCGATAAATAATCCAGGTTTGATGATCTTAAACTATTGGTAAGAATATCTTTCCCTTTCATCTTTCCTGGACTTGAGCCAGGAAAGAGTTAACATATAACTCTTTGTTGTTTCAATTGAATTTAGCAAAACCCAGAAAGAAAATTCCTTCCTAAGGCATAATTAATTTCTACAACATGTTGAAATAAGAGCTGCTAACTTAGGCACATACACATATCCCTATTGCTAGGTTCTCCTGGTTGGATTTTAAAGATATTCTTTCAAAGAATATATAAAAGTATAAATATATTTTTAAAGATATTCTTCCAAAGATAGACAGATATATATATATATATATATATATATATATATCTCAAGTTCTAGAATAAGGAGGATTTATTTTTAAGGGTTTTTTTAAGTTTATTTATTTTGAGAGAGAGAGAGAGAGATAGCACAAGCAGGTGAGGGGCAGAGGGAAGGAGAGAAAGAATCCCAAGCAGGCTCTATGCCATTAGCACAGAGCCAGATACAGGGCTTGAACTCATGAACCATGAGATCATGACCTGAGCTGAGATCAAGAGTCAGATGCTTAACTGACTGAGACACCCAGGTTCCCCTAGAATAAGGAGGTTTCACTGACTGAAAGATATTGAGGAAAACATAAAGCTCTTATTTAAAAGTATCAAGTCAAATACATCGGTGGTATAATCTAGGCTGAAAACAATTATTTACTTTTCTCCTGATGGGACATTATATGATAAATATGCAAATAATGTTGATCAAACTAATATGGTCAAATAAATTAATAACTCTATAAACACTAAAGGTTTAAGGAGTGTTTCAATGTAAAGAATAAAGAGGTATGCATGTATGTATGTATTTAAAACATTTCCCATAAGTTACAGTATCCTGGGAATTATATAAAATGTACTTTTAAGTACATTTTAAGCCTCTAACGCGATCACAATTAATATTTCATTTTAAATAAATTATGCTAGGAACAGGATATAAACTTGTGGAAGGTATAGTTTATTTGTTTTCTTTATTTATACTACATCCCCAACAGGTGAAACAGTAACTACACAAAATAGGTGCTCAATAACTATCTGTTGAGTTAATAAATTAGGACAAGGCCAGTGAGGACTATAAGACAGTATTAAGAATAAGAAATTATCCTGGCCATTCAATGAATATACTTTGTCTTAGAAAGAGAACTAGCAGATATTTAAAGCAAAAGGAGTTCAATCCAGGTTTGGGTTAACACTAAAACACTATTTACATTTGTCCAAATTCTATTCACAATCTTGGGTTCTTACATAAATGTTCCAAATTCTTTTAAAATAGCACAACAGGCATAAGCCCAGAACCATGACAGCTTTGTTTCAACAGAGAGTTAAGAGATGGCCTGTTTATGAAATATCTTTACCATGAATTATTCATGTTGGGAAATTAACAATATACTTACTAATTCCACTGTAATGTCTAACTATGTTATTTGACCAAGACTTTGAAATTGTCCTGGAAAAGCCAGGAGAGAAGTGAGAAACTGGCAAGGAATATCACCCCATGGTGTCACATAAAAACACTAAATACTCTATTATCATCACTATTATATAATGTGCTTTATACTTTACAAAGCAAATTGATATGTTATCTAAATTGATGATCATGACAACCACGTGAATCAGGTAGCAATACTGAATCATGCGGGAAGTTTGGAAGTACTAGTGCCAATCTTCTGCAATCTAACCAATTGAAAATAATGATAAGAATAATCATGATCATACTGATCATAACTAGTACCTAAACAGGACTTATTCATGTGCCAAGTGTGACCTACCTGCCTCTACATGTTAGCTCCATTACTCCTCCAACAATCAGAAGCCACCAAATTGGAATCGAGGCATCTGCTTTATTCAAGTTGGTTGGCAAATTCACTTTCCACCTGGTAAAAAAAATAATGCACTTTTTGTCCCTCTCTCCTGGACTGAAAATAACCAGGGATTGACCACGCTGACCTTTCCACCCAGTGTCATGCTATAAAGCTGGGACAGAGAGAACTGACGTGTAGCTGGGACAGGCTTATGTGGTCTGATGGTCTGTGTACTGACAACCTGAGCATGAGAGCTCCAGCCTCTCCTGCACCCTGGCAGGTCTGTGAGCTGGGGGAGGGGGCGGGCACAAATGCCAGGCTTTCCCCAATCTCACACTCTCAAGTTTTTTCAGTAGGTGGAAAACTGTTACCGAACATGCTGCTGTTCTCTCCTGGGAAGGAAAGCAGATAACCGCCCCCCGACCATGCCTCCATGGGACACTGCGGGGAAGAAAATGAGTGTTCCGGCGCATCCTGCCCCCAGCAGCTCCAACAGCCAAATGAGGGAAACTGAAGACTATGTAGGCCTAGTTTCTTCCTCAAAGGCAAGGAACTGGCAAGCAGCAAAGACAGGTCTTGAGCCCCTAGCACTCTGACCACAGATTACACATCATATTTACTCTTCACTATACTAGAAACCTTGCACTCAGACAAGTTTGATGAACACTGAAAGGCAAACATTCTAGAAGTCAAACTCTTGAATGCTCTTCTGGAAATGTTTTCATGCCCTAACCAGATTCTCTTTTCCCATAATTTCTTGTCAAATGTGCTGAAAACATGTCACTGAAACCATTTCTTTCCAAGCCAAGTTAAGAGATAGAGTAAACAACAAAAAAGGAAAGGAAAAAAAATTGTAATTATAGTTCATCTCACAACGGCATATTTAAAATTTGACTCAATCTGACTTTGGTGTATTTCCATTACTCTATAAGTACTCATTATATTGTATAACAGGGTAAAACATCTGTTCATAGAGTTACCATTTGTGCCAAAAGCACTAATATTTTGCTTTCCTAAATATCAGACTCAGGAACAGATGTTACTTTATTCTCTTTGTATTTTGTCATCAGTCTTCATTCAACAGGTATCCCAATATGGAACTTATATATATATATATATATATATATATATATATATATATATATATATGTGTGTGTGTGTATATATATATACACATAATTAATATGTGCTTGGTCTTAAAGTGTTTATGTACTGCTTATTAACAAGCTCAAACTGTAGACCATGAATAAATTTGACTGCATTTTGTGAAAAGCAGCTCAGAGTCTTGAACTTCCTAGTGAGAGTAGAATTATATCATCTTCCACCCTGGAAGAAAATTTTATATTTTACATACATGTATTTTGTAACCACTACCACTGTTATTTACTATTTGTGCTGTTATGGAAGGGAAGAAAGTTACATCACTTCCTTGATGTGATTCTTACAAACAACAAAAAAAGTAGCATTAAGGGTCACAATTCTATCAGTTTTCTGATAATAGCTTCAGTTCATAAGCATGGTGATTGGAAGAATTTGTTTTTCTCTAGGCAGAACTGGAATTGAAATTAGATTGAATCAAGACGATAGTCCTCAATACCTTTGCTGCCATTTAGAAAGATAATTATTAATTTTTTTATTTCTAGGAAAAAAAAAACTTAAGATTTTCAGATATCAATCTAGGCTAGTTGCTAGTGATTTATCATAATCAGTCATAACTCTGGACTGAGTCCAAACACTACCTCTGAATCCTCCGCCCAGCACTCCAGCATCTAGGACCCATGGGTTGGAGTTTATATGAGGTGAAACTATTTGCCTTTCCTATTACATTTGAAGTACCTCACCTGTGGCAGTTTAAAAAAGGAAAAAGAAAATAAATATAATCCTATAATATTTACAGAGGTATCAGTGCCCTTTCAAATTCTGATTAGTGCTACTAATCCTTATAGACTCTTTCAACATTTTGCAGGAAAATAGTGAAATCTAATTAACTATATTCTAAAAGGGACTGTGGCTGATAGTAGCTTAGCAACTAAAAGGGTTCATCAAGTTTAAAAGAAACATAACAAAGCCCCTGTTAAATATTTGAAAAATGGCACCAGTATAACCAGGGAAATGATTTTTTCATTTAATTTAGTTTTAACTTAAAGGAAATGATTTTTTAATTTAATTTAGTTTTAACTTAAACAGTCATGTATGGCTGCCATATTGGGTAGCACAGGTATATAAAATCTTGTTTTACCTTCATAATAACCTTGTGAAGCAGGTCATCTCCACTAAAAAGAGAAAGAAGTACAGAGATATTAAGTGACTCGCCAGCATTACAAAGCTGGAAAATGACCAAATGTATACTTGAATCCAATTCTCTGGAAATCCAAGTTCTCAATTCTTTTGATGGTACCACATCAAGCTCAAGGTAAGTATGAATAAAGAGAGGACAACCCCCCAAAACTAGTGATTGTACACAACCCTCTGAAAGTTCACAAGGGAAGTATAGTACAAAGAACTGTCAAAATATGCTATTTTATCCTACTTATAAGCTAACAAATAAGCGTGCCACAGTTTTATGGAAACCACATAGACAACAGGAGATTCCTGAGTCAGAGAGTAAGGACTTTACTATAGCAATAGCAGTAGCCAGAGTATTAGCATTTTCTTGTACCAATTTCCCAAGCCCAAATTCACACAGAGTGATGCCAAGAAGGTCAGCTGACTCTCACATGCAGTGAGTGCCTTACAGGCTGCATACTGAGTTTAGGGAACTCAAATATTTTATAATGGGCATTAAGCATCCTGCTCATTACTCCAAAGCAGGCATTATCTTTATCATACTAGACAATAAGCATGCCTCCCTTTCCCAATCCCTACCTTTCAAGACTATTCTCTATGCAAATATCCTTGAAATTGATAGTATGGAACAAAGGCAATCTCAAGATTTGCATAAATGTGAGAGACCACACCCCACCCATGACAAGTGACAAACTGGGAGAAAACCAGCCAAGGAAAGAGACATGGCTAAATATCAACATGAGAGTTAAAGTGAACAGATAAATGTGTATGTTTCATAGAAAGATTATGTGTCCAAAGTAAAAAACAGAAAATTAATGTTGAAACTACAAAATTAAGGTGAAAGTAAATTTGAAAAATAATAGTGCCATATAAATGTCAAGAAACATTGGCATTTTTATGGGGCATCAATAGATGCCCATTTACAAATATAATTTCTCCAAAACTAGAGGCTACTTCACTCTTGGAATTGAATTGTAAATATATGCACATACCCCTCTTCCAGCCACCATAAAATTGTAGCATAAAAATCATAAGACGTTAGATCTGAGAGATGGTCAGAAATAATGAAGTCCTGGTAACACAGGGAAACTGAGATCCAAAGGCATAGAGTGTCTTTTTCAGGGCCACACAGCCAACCATCAATAGATCTGAGATGCATTCACAGGAGTCTCTACTCTTGGCCCCTCCATTTCATTATAACACACTACCTCTTGCTTCTCAGCACGAAGTAGATTGAGCCCCCCACACCCCCCAAAAAAAGATACTTGCAAACCTCCCTCTTGTAGAACATGCCCTTGGAACTAGTTGGAGCAGAGCCAAGTGGTCTGAGTTAGCAATGCTTCCCCAGGTGGAAGCCTTAAATGCTCATTCCCTTGAGTCTGCCACAAAGGCACATTGCACTGCAGAAGATTTAAAAGAAAATTGTGTGCACAGCACAGGAACGAGCCCAGATCTTCCCTGAAGAATTGAGTGCTTCAGTAATATCATTAAAGCTGGGTCAAAAAAACATCATTTCATTTTTTTTAATATGCTAATTTAACCTCAGGCACCAGATCACTTAAATGAAAGGCACTTCATAAAGTTCATTTTTATTATTCTCAGCTGAAAAGTAAACAACACTTCTACAGGTGTCCTTCATATTAAAAGGCTTTATTTGCTGGCAATAGAGACTCTCTATTGACTAAAAACCTTATCTATACTTCACAGAGCAGATTGTTTTCCCCCAACACCCTTCAAAGAGGTGTAGCCTGTCCATTCTGGACAAAGGAAAATAGTGTGATAAAAGAGATAATGTATCAACAGCCAACTGAAAGAGCTCTTGATGGCCAATGCTGGAACAATTTAAGCAGCAAAATAATGCAGTATTCAATTAAAAAGTATAAAATAAATATTCATAAGTCTATATTGATAAACAAATAATGTAACTAGGCATCAACAGCACTTTTATAAAGATAATTGTCCCAAAACTAGAGGCTATGGTTTTCTTTGGACTGAGTCATAAATGTACAGACATATAAGTACAAATATAAATTACTGAATAAGTAGAATAAATGGTAGAGGAGAGACAAACCTTCCCCACAGAATTCTAAATAATATACACACATATTTTCCCCTCCAGGAGGTGGCGCTTAATTCCCTACCCTTGAGGGTGAGCTACACTTAGTGACTCACTCCCAAAAATTAGAGCAGGGAAAGGGAAAAACAGTCCCTTTGCTGTGGAGAGTCCTGGAGAGAGCTGCCTTAACCAAGTGATGAAGGTTAACATCACCAGTAATGCCATGTGGATATGATGTACTCTGATGTGAGGTAATGAGAATGTATTCTTCCCAAATCCCATAACCCCAGTCTAACCATGATAAAGACGTTAGACAAACCAAGATCAGGAGACATTCTAAAAAATACTTGGCCAGTACTCAAGACCATCAAAGTCATGCAAATCAAGCAGAGTGAGAAATTATCACAGACCAGAGGAGACTAGGAAAATGTGACAACTAACTACGATGTGTCCTGCAATGAAACAGAAAGAAGGCATTAATGGAAAAGCTGGTTAAATCCAACTAAGGTCTGGAGTTTAGTTAATAGTGATGAATAATGTTGCTTTCTTAGTTTTGATAAATGTACTCTGTAATGTAAGATGTTAACAATGGGTAAAACTGGGTGATGGATATACAGGAACTCTGTACTATCTTCACAACTTCTCTATAAATATAAAATTATACCGAAACAAAAAGTTTATGTAAAAAAAAAACTAGATGGTACAAATATCTCATCATATGCTGTCTGTCTGAAGCATGGCAGAATTCTATAGCTAATGCATTGCCCAATCCAAGACGCACATTTTAAAAAAGGTTTGGGGAAGCTGAATGAGTTTAACAGCCAGGGATGGAGTGGAAACAGCACACTGCACAATAAAAGGAAAAGCAATGTCGGGGCGCCTGGGTGGCTCAGTCGGTTAAGCATCTGACTTTGGCGCAGGTCACGATCTCGTGGTTTTTGAGTTCAAGCCCTGCATGGAGCTCTGCACTGACACTGTGGAGCCTGCTTGGGATTTGCTGTCTCCCTCTCTCTCTGCCCCAGTCCCACTCTCTCTCTCTGTCTCTCAAAGTAAATAAACTTTTTTAAAAAAGGAAAAGCAATGTTTGTTCTTCACTGAATAACCTGAGTATTATTTATAATAATTATTTGTAGTAATCTGAGAAACAGAATGTGTTCTGAACATAACAAAAATTGAGGCTGTCCTTTATAGGTCAGCAAAAGTACTAAGGTAAAAGCCCAAACCAGTAAACTAACCATATTTCAAAGAAACAAAAGTGTGCTAGCTATACAATAGTGTCTATGTTTAATACCATAAAAGACTCAAATTAAAAACATAAGTTTTAGACAAACCTTCAAATTTGAGAAACTTCTCTAAATTCTCTTTACTCTAGAAGTTATCTAGGATATTATAACAATATCTGAAATTTATATTATCATCTCCAAAATAGTAAAATCATTTTGCCCATAAATCATAGCCCCTTCCTGCCACCCAGTTCTCTAAATTACTTCCTTTTCCCAAGAAAAGGCCTTTTCCCACACAGGCCATCCTCTGCTTTCAACCTTGAAGGTTTCAGCCCCAACCTAAACTCCACCACACCCCCATCCTCACTCATCACCTAAATCCCTTAGCTTTGTCAAAGAAATCTCAACCATCTCTTCCTTTGGACATCTTTTCGGATTTGTCTTCTAAACAATAATCCCTTCAAAATGACTTTGTGAATGAATGGAAGTGACTTGGTTAAAAAAAGGCATACATCTGCTTTCCACATAAATTTTATATAGATGGGGAAAACTTCCTTGCTCTTTTTCTCCTCATCTTTTCATATAATTGTGTTTCCAAAAGATACAAGAAAGGCATGAGCATAACCTGTAATACATGTGATATGAATTTTCTTAAAAACAGTCCTTAAAGTCAAATTCGACTATGAATTCTATGTTAGGGGGACTGACAAATGCATAATATTCTGATCAGTATATATGAGGTTTACATTTTGTTTCATCACTTTTATTGCTGAAGAATACATTTTAAAGGGATGGATTAAATATTCAAAGACACAAACACTAGTAAATACCTTTTAGTTCAATATGAAGATAACAAACCCATTAGTATATCTACATATGAGTATGCTCAGCAAACAGGAGACTGAACAAATGTTTATTGAGTACCTCACGTTACAGGAAATGTGCAAGCACTTTGGCAAATGCTGTCTCATTTCCTTTTTTTCTATAAATATGTGAGGTCGATATAATTATCCTCATTTTTCAAGTTGTAAAACCAAACATCCAGAGATTAAATCACTCAAGGATGTGTTACTTAAGGTAAATAATTAGTTCCTTTAAGTGATAAGCCCCAATGTATCAGTGACTTAACACAGCAAAATGCTATTTCTCATTTATATCACCATCTAATGCAAGTCAGAAGGAGAAGGGGTTGCATTCTGCCCCACCTCATCATTCAGAGACACACCCCCCCCCCCCCCGGATACTTCCATCCCATCCACTAGTGGATGGAGATTGAGAGCTAGGATAGTACATTAAAAGTTTTTGTACACCAGGCCTAGAAATGGCACATACCACTTATGCTCACCTTCCATTCCCCAAAAATGATCCCTCTTCTGTTAACAGGTAAAGAATGGATGCTTTCTCCCTAAAGTAGGGAGAAGCTAAAGAAGGATGCTCTCATTACTGATAATCAACATAGTACTGGAAGGTCTAGCTACTTCAAAAAGGCAAGAAAAGTAATACAGATAAGAAAGAAGAAAGTGTTCCTATTTGCAAATGGCATGATCATCTATGCAGAAAACACCAGAGTCTACCAAAAGAGTCCTATAACTAATAGGTGAGTTAAGCAAGATCAAAACACAAAATAAATCACATTTCTGTATCCTAAAAATAAACGTGTCAAACCTGAAATTAAAGAAACAATGCCATTTACAATCCCTCCAGAAAAAACTAGTAAGATGCTTAGGTATAAATTTACCATCACATGCACAAAACTTGGATGGTGAAAATCATAAAGTGCTAAAAAAAATCAAACAGAAGGATACTTGATTAAATAGAAAGTAAATACAAAGATGGTAGAATTAAAAACAAGCACATCAATAATTACATTATGTGTAAATAATCTAAACATCCTAATTAAAAGGCAGAGAAAGACTGGACAAAAATGCAAGAGGCTATCTATAAGATATCTATATCTTATAGATAGAGGCTATCTATAAGAAACCCACTAAGTATAAAGACATAGATAGGTTAAAAGTAAAAGTATAGAAAAAGATATACCATGCAAACATTAATTAAAAGAAAGCTGGAGTGGCTTTATTAAAATCATACAAAGTAAACATCAGAACATAGAACACTGGGGACAAACAGAGGTATATAATGATATAACAGTCAATTCATCAAGAAGACGGCAATTCTAAATGAGTATATATCTAATAACTTACTTTCAAAATACATGACTCAAAAATTGACCTAACCAAAAGAGGAGATTAGCATATCTAAAATTATAGTTACAGATTTTAACCCTTCTCTCAACAATTTACAGAAAGTTGACAAAACATCGGCAAAGGTATAAAAAATTTGAACAATTCTGTCAAGCAAATAACATGGAAGAATCACAGAATATACATTCTCTTTAACATACACATAACATCACCACAGAGACTATAAGCTGAGCCATAAAATAAGTCTGAATAAATTTCAAATGACTGAAATCATACAATGTTTTATAAGCCTGAGTATGATGGAATTAAAAGTCAATTTTAAAAGAACATATAAAATCCTTATTTTTGAAGTTAAGAAGTGCACTCCTAAATGTCACATAAGCCAAATAAGAAACCACGAAGATATTAGAAAATATTTCTGACTAAACAATAATGAAAATACAAATACTAAAATGTATAGAGTGCAGGTAAAATAGTGCTTAGAGCAAAGTTTATAATTCTAAATGCTTACATTGTTGGTGAAAAAGTTCTAAACTAATTTTCTGAGCTTCTACATTAAGAGACTAGAAAAAGAAGAGTGAGTTAAACCAAGGTAAGGAAAGGAAGGAAATAATAAATATAAAGGCTAAAAGTAATTAAAGAATAGATAATAGAGAAAGCAAGTCATTCAGAAGCTGATTCTTTGTAAAGATTAATGCAATTGAAAAATCCTTACCTAGACTGATCAAACCAATAGCAAGAATGAAAGAATATCACAAAGATATTACAGGCATTAAAAGAACATGAAAGGAATATTATGACTAACCTTATGACAATGAATTTGACAACTAAGATTAAATTCTTAGTTAATTAAACTAAGATTAAATGGAAAAATTCCTTAAAGGATATAAGTTACCAAAAGTGACACAAGAATAAATAGAAATCCCATAAAGCCCAATATATGGTGTTTTGGTGTTGCTGTTTATGGGGTTTTTTTTATTTGAGTAAAGAATTTGTACTTAAAAATCTTCCACAAGGAAAACTCAAGTTCCAAAGAGATCCACAAATACATTCCATCAAATATTCACAAAAGAAATGACATTGATATTTCTCAAAACCCTTCAGAAAAATTTTTAAATTCATTTTTTAAAAGACAGCATAGCCTTGATACCAAAACTCACAAATTAATACAAGAAAAGAAATTTTCAGACAAATATCACTCCTTAACATAAATGCAAAACTCCTTAACAAAAAATAGCAAATCAAAGTCAGCAATAGATGTTTTTTTAAAAAACAATACATCGAAACTAATTATGATGTTTTTCCAAGACTTGGAAGTTTTTCCAAGACTGCAAGATTGTTTTAACATCCAAAAATCAATTACTGTGATTCACCACATTAACAGAATAAAGAAATCACAAAACCATCTCAGTAGTTGAAAAAGATACATTTGATTAAATTAAATGCCCACTTATTATAAAAACTATCAGCAATTTAGGAATAGAAGAAACTTTCTTCAAACTAATAAAAGGTATCTAAGAAAAACTTGTAGTTAATATATTAATGATAAATGATGAACATTTCCCCCATGTATATTGGGAAGAAGATAAGAATGTCTGCCCTTACCACTTCTAATCAGCACTTTTTAAAGGACTATTTATTTATTTATTTAGAGACAGCACACAAGCAGGGAGGGGGCAGAGTGAGAGAGAGAAAGAGAATTTTTTTTTTATTTATTTAGTGTTTAGTTTACATCCAAGTTAGTTAGCATATGGTGCAACAATGATTTCAGGAATATATTCCTTAATGTCCCTTATCCATTTATACCATCGCCCCTCCCACAATCCTTCCAGTAACCCTCTGTTTATTCTTCATATTTAAGAGTCTTTTATGTTTTGTCCCCCTCCCTGTTTTATATTCTTTTTACTTCCCTTCCCTTATGTTCATCTGTTTTGTATCTTAAAGTACTCATATGAGTGAAGTCATATATTTGTCTTGAGAGAAAGAGAATCTTTTTTTTAATTTTTTTTTTTACTGTTTATTTATTTTTGAGAGAGAGAGGCCGAGTGTGAGTAAGGGAGGGAGGGCAGAGAGAGCGAGAGGGAGACACAGAATCTGAAACAGGTTCCAGGCTCTGTGCTATCAGCACAGAGCCCAAATGTGAGGCTCAAACCCACAAACCATGAGATCATGAACCGAGCCAAAGTCAGATGCTTAACGGACTAAGCCACCCAGGCAGCCTGACAGAAAGAGAATCTTAAGCAGGCTCCACACTCAACATACAGCCCAATGTGGGGCTCAATCCCAAGACCCTGGAATCATGACCTGAGCCAAAATCTAAAAAGAGTCAGATGCTCAACTGACTGAGCCAAACAGGCACCCCCTATTCAGCATTTCACTGTAGTACTAGTCAGTATAACATGGCAAGACAAAGAAATAAAAGGAATAAAACAGAAGAAATAAAACTGTCTCTGTTTGCAAATGAAATTATTGTTTTCACAGAAAGATCATAAGAATCTACAAAATATCTACTAGGATCGATAAGAGTATTTAACAAGATCACAGATTGAAAATCAATATCCAGAAATCCACTGTATTTCCCTATGCAAAAAATAAAAATGGAAATTGAAATACAAGTACCATTTACAAAAACATCAAAAATATTATAATGCATAGGGATAGTTCTCTTTTTGCTACTTGATTATTAGTTTATAGAAATGCTACCAATTTATACACCCTAAGGTTTATTGCAGCATTATTTATAATAGCCAACATATAGAAGCAACCCAAGTGTCCACTGACACACAAATACATAAAAAGATGTTGCATAGATACAGATAAATAGATAGATATAGATACAGATATAGATATACACAACGGAATATTATGCAGCAATAAAAAAGGTTGAGTTTTGTTTTGTTTGCCATTTGTTTTTTTTGTTTTTTTTTTAATTTTTTTTTTCACGTTTATTTACTTTTGAGACAGAGAGAGACAGAGCATGAACGGGGGAGGGGCAGAGAGAGAGGGAGACACAGAATCGGAAGCAGGCTCCAGGCTCTGAGCCATCAGCCCAGAGCCCGACGCGGGGCTCGAACTCATGGACTGAGAGATCGTGACCTGAGCTGAAGTCGGACGCTTAACCGACTGCGCCACCCAGGCTCCCCTTGTTTGCCATTTGTGACATCATGGATAGACCTAGAGGGTATTATGCTAAGTAAAATGAGTCAGCCTGAGAAAGACAAATACCATATGATTTCACTCATATGTGGAATCTTAAAAACAAAACAAATGATTAAACAAACAAAAAGGACAATCAGACCTATAATACAGAGAACAAACTGATGATTTCCAGAGGGATGGTGGGTGTGTGGGATAGGTAAAATGGGTGAACGGGTGAGAGATATAAGATTCCAGTTACAAAATGAATAAGTCATGGGAATAAAAGGCACAACATAAGGAATACAGTCAATGATGTTGTAACAGCAGTGTGTAGTGACAAATGATAGCTACACTTGTGGTGAGCATAGCATAACATACAAACTTGTCAAATCACTACACTGTACACCTGAAACTAATGTAACGTGTGTCAACTATACTCAAATTTAAAAATTAAATAAAAAATACAGGCCTCTCCCTCGCTCTCTCTCTCTCTCTCTCCCTCAAAAATGAATGAATAAATAAATAAACAAACAAACATTTAAAAAAAAAGAATAGAGTGACACATACAGTTGACTGATTTTTGATAAAGACACCAAAGCATTTCAATTGGGGAAATAAAGTCTTTCCTACAAAAGTTGCTGAAATAACCAGATACCCATATTGGGAAAAAAGATAAACCTCAACACTTACCTCATATCCAAATGCTAAAATGTATTCAAGATAGATCATGAACTGTTGGTTTACAAATTTGGGAATTTCTCAGTTGAAATCTGAAATTGGCCCCTGAATGGAGGGCAAGGAGAGTCTAAGAGACAGACCACTCCAGATTGGTAGGCGGCAGGTTTAATAGGAAAGGAAAATTACACAGGAGGCTTGTCTGCCCATGAGAAGAGTAGACCTCCACACCCATCCTCCAGAATCTTTATATAGAAGCCTTACCTGGGTTCAGTAATGCATTCCATCCAGACAGTCTCATCTACAAATTGTTCTCTCAAGGCTGCATCCTTCAAAACGGTTCCCACTATGGGAATGGGTAGGCTGAGCACACTTTCCAAGGATAGGGGAAGGTAGGTGGTGAGATGCCTCTGGTTGTCTGGATCCAGCTTACAGGTCAATCAGTGGTCATGTCCGCTGATGACCTCTTCCCACGTGAAAGCTAGATTTTAATCTTCTAGAAGAAAATACAGAAAAACATTTTTGTGAACTTGAAGTCATTTCTTTGACACAGGAAGCTCTAATCATAAAGAAAAAATAGATAACTTACACTTCATCAAAATTAAAATCTTCTCATCAAAAGAGATCATTAAAAAACATAAAAGCAAAGCTAGAGTAGAAGAAAATGTTCACAAAACATTCTTCTGACAAAAGACTTGTGTCCAGAATATATAAACATCTCCTAAAACTCTATGTATTGTTTTGTTTGATTTTTACAATGATAGTATTTTCCTGTTATTATGAATATAATAACCTCATAATAATCACATGTCATGTCTCAATCACAGTTTACATAAACAAGAAAAAAAAACAATGAACTCCACAATCCAGTATCTCCTGTGCACCTTCCTTTGCTCTCATTGAAGAACTAACCGAGAAACTACTATGTACCCCTTTCTTTCCTATAACAGGCCAAGGAGAAGCTTTATGAAGGCTGAGGAAGTGAATTTAAAACAATTAGAGAGATAAAATTAGTAATATGAGGGCAAGCAGCTACTCCCAAAATTTGAAAAAAAAAAAAGAAATTAGCACCCATTGAAGATTTTTTTCTTTTTTTATTGAAGTATAGTTGACGTGCTATACAATATTAGTTTCAGGTATACAACATAGTGATTCAACATTTATATATATTATTAAGTGGTCACCATGGTAAGTCTCATTACCATCTATCACTATACATAGTTACTACAATATTATTGACTATATTCCTTAATGCTGCACTTCATATCCCATGACTTACTCATTTTATTATTGGAAGTTTATACCTCTTAATCCCCTGCACCTACTTCATCCTCCCATTCTCCTCCCCTCTGGCAACCACCAGTTTGTTCTCTGTAGTAGAGTGTGTTTTGTGTTGTTTTGTGTGTTTTATTTCTTAGATCCTACATTAGAGATTTTTAAAATTTAATTATTTAAAGAAATTAGGGCAAAATGAAAATAATCAAAGAAGAGATGAAAGAATATTTACGGTAAATCATAAAGAGTTGTTGAAAACTGGGGTGCCTGGGTGGCTCAGTTGGTTAAGCCTCCCACTTTGGCTCAGGTCATGATCTCATGGTTGGTGGGTTCAAGCCCCATGTCGGGCTCTGTGCTGACAGCTCGGAGCCTAGAGCCAGCTTTGGATTCTGTGTCTCCCTCTCTCTGTCTGCCCCTCTCCCGCTTGCGCTCTGTCTCTGTCTCTCTCTCAAAAACAAATGAACATTAAAAAAAAATTTTTTTTAAAAAGAGTTGTTGAAAACCAAGACTACGTAAGATGGTGAAATTAAAATTAAGTGTGCTAGGGGCACCTGGGTGGCTCAGTCGGTTAAGCATATGACTTCGGCTCAGGTCATGATCTCACAGTCTGTGAGTTCAAGCCCCACATCAGGCTCTGTGCTGACAGCTCACAGCCTAGAGCCTGCTTCGGATTCTGTGTTTCCATCTCTCTCTGCCCCTCCCCTTCTCATGCTCTGTCTCTCTCAAAAATAAATAAACATTAAAAAATTAAAT
Organism: Prionailurus viverrinus; assembly: GCF_022837055.1. Taxonomy (NCBI): domain Eukaryota; kingdom Metazoa; phylum Chordata; class Mammalia; order Carnivora; family Felidae; genus Prionailurus; species Prionailurus viverrinus. Next base: position 78,243,968 of record NC_062565.1, read on the forward strand.
TAAAAAATAAGTGTGCTATAGGTGCATGGGTGGCTCATTCAGTTGCGCATCCAACTCTTGATTTCAACTCAGGTCATGATCCCAGGGTCATGGGATCAAGTCCTGCATTGGGCTCCAAGCTGAGCATGGAGCCTTCTTAAGATTCTCTCTCTCTCCTCTGCCCCCTCCCCTCCTCACAGCTCTCTCTCTCTCTCTTGCTCTCTCAAATAAATAAATAAATAAATAAAAATTAATTAATTAATTAAATTTAATCTAAAAATGAGTGTGCTGATGACCTATCCCTGGTGTTCTGCCACTGGGGTAGTATACTAAATCAGAGGCTCTGAAGCATCTCAGTAAATGAAAGCAGTATACCCCGACCCATTTGGTTTACAGTGATTCTCCCTATTTGTAATTTCAATGAAAAACTATTTAAATATGGCTTTGGACTGCACTGGTATTTTCCATGTCATAATCAGAACAGAAACTAAATTTTATTTTTTTTTCAACGTTTTTTATTTATTTTTGGGACAGAGAGAGACAGAGCATGAACGGGGGGGGGGGGGGCAGAGAGAGAGGGAGACACAGAATCGGAAGCAGGCTCCAGGCTCTGAGCCATCAGCCCAGAGCCCGACGCGGGGCTCGAACTCCCGGACCGCGAGATCGTGACCTGGCTGAAGTCGGACGCCTAACCACTGCACCACCCAGGCGCCCCGAAACTAAATTTTATAAACCTCCCTCCATTAACTCCTGATAGGATATGTCCATTTTTAGCTGTGATTATTGCAGTTAATTTTGCATCCCAGTGGACTAACGCAAGCTTGGTGTATTGATATTAGTGTTTGGATTGTTCTGCAGCATGTGTTTTGAGTTAAGTGTTACATAGTTCCTCCTCTCCTACTATGTTAAAGGCAAAAGAGACTTAAATTTTGGGGGGCTATTTAACAAGCATTGTTCTAATTAGAAATCATACTACCTCTAGAAAAATTTTAAAAAAAGGAAAAAGAAAAAAAAAAAAGAAATCATACTACCTCCTAAGGAATTGCTAGTGATTATAAAACCATGTGCTATTTCCTTAACAAGATAAAGGAACCAAGACAATTGAAGTTGGATCATTTCCTGAGTATGGCTATATCTTTTTCCCTTTCATGATCCCCAATGTAATCCCTGAAATTGCTCAGAGAATTCTACCTACCTGGTGCCCCCACCCCACTGACTCCCTGCCTATTCCATCACTGCTTTCCTCCTTCCTCTTTTACATTTCACTCACTCCTGAAATGCTCTCTGCCCCAATATAAAGCATATTGGGTGTAGCAGCAAAGAAAACTGTAAACAGTCCAGTTTAAAAAGACAATCTCTCATCCTAAAAAGAAAACAACCTTGACCCCACATCTCCCCCCATAGCTACCTTATTTCTCTGTTCCCCTTTTCAAAGGCAAAACTCTTGAAATACTTGTTCTTATCCAATCCTCTATTTCCTTTCTTCCCATTCTTTCTTGAAACTACCACATTCAGACTTTCATCTCCACCACTGCACCAAATGGGTCCTGTCAAGGTCATCAGTGTCATCCACATTGCCCAGCCCAATGATCAAGTCCTCGTCACCCACCACCCGTCAGCAGCATTTACACAGCTGATCACTCTTCATGCACTTTCTTCACTTGGTCTTGGGATTATCTCCATCATTCTCCTCCACCTCAAGAGCTGTTCTCCTCTGTTTCACTGGTTCCTCCTTTCCTTCCTGACCTTTGATTAGTGAAAAGCTCCAAGGTGCAGTTCTCAGACTTGTTCAATCTGTAATTGCTCCCATGTCATCCCACCCAGTGATTCGAAAGACTGCATTCCACATGGTGTTATGGAACAAACTTTAAGATATATGTTAAATGAAAAAAAGATAAAAGATGGAAAGCTGGATGTGTGCAGGAATTTGGAGTGACTGACAACACAAGGATACAACACTCAACTCCTATTCTGAAAGGCCTGGGCACAAAATAAACCAGGGAGTCACATTAAAGAGCTGACAATATAGCCTCAACCAGTAATGTTTTTGCTAATTTAACTGAAGGCAGCTAAAAAGATGAATCAGGCATACATCCCACCCTCCAGAATGTATAGTCTTCTGGGGGGGAATGAAAAATAAATAGTGACAAAATAAGGAAGAAAATGATGTCACTGGAGAAATGACAGGATGTATGGAAGCTCAGATAAATAGAGCAGCTTTTAATTTTTTTTTTAACGTTTATTTATTTACTTTGAGAGAGACAGAGAGAGCAGGGAGGGGCAGAGAGAGTGAGTCAGGGGAGGAATCCCAGTCAGAGTCTCTGCTGTCAGCAGAGCCCAATGCGGGGCTCAAACTCACGAATCCTGAGACCATGACCTGAACTGAAATCAAGGGATAACTGACTGAGCCACCCAGGCGCCCCTAGAGCAGCTTTTAAAAGCTTGATAAAGCTGAATTATTTGATTTTTGTTTTACTTGATGCTTTGAAAATAACATTTCCTAATTATCTCTATTATCAAACTAAAACTTCTGAAGTTTTCTGTCTCTTCTCCATGCTACTCTCCAAACTCTCAATCTTCCAATCAGAATGGAAAAGCCTTTTTATTTAGAACTGCTCTCCCAACAAACCTCAAGAACTCAAGAAAAACATAACTTAGGATTAATTTTTGCAGAAAAAAAAAGAACTTTCCTTCATTTAAAGAGAAAGGGGTTGGACAGAGAAATAAACACGTGGGACACAGGGGGAAATGTAGTGAGGTTGCCCCAAGCTGATGATGGCTCAGCAACAACCCGGGTCTCCCTGATTCCAAAGCCCATATACTTTCAATGCTACAGCCTGTCTTAGATATAAATGTAAGTTTAAACTGATTATAAAAGAAGGGTAAATAACCAGTGGAGACAAAAACATTTAATTCACAAAATTGTTGGCAGAACAAGTCCCATGGAAGAACTAGAGAAACATACGAATTTCAAAAAAGGGTACAATCCACAGAAATGCTGTAGAAGCATAATGACAACAGAGAGGCAGAATGAATCTCATTTCACTGCAGAAAAATAAAGACTGTCTTAAAAACAACTGCCCCATTTTTGGTCTTTAGTGAAATCATTTTCTTTTACTTTCCATATCTAAAGGATAGATGGTAACTATCTCCCCATCTCCTTGGGTTTTGCCCAATGGGCAGAAGCAATTAAATCCAGAGCCAGAGAGATCTCACCATGGCTGGAGATTTTTATTCCTGCCCCCTGACTTCAGTCCCCATTCCACCCGAAGACTCCTACATACTCAACTCTCCATTTTACACATGCCTCACCTGTTCCTGTCCTCATTCTTTGCTAACATCATTGTGCCTGTTAAGCCTAATCCATATCAATCCATGACCCTTCTTAAAACCGCAAAAATGTCAGTTTTCTTTGAAGTTTTCCTGGACCAAATCCCACAGAGACAAATTAGGGGATTTGATTGGCATTCTGACCAGCAGCCATTGGCTGTGAATATTCCTATGTTGATTTTGATCGTCTTGTTTTCATGAGTATACATTTATATTTGAGTTTACAGTAGTTCCCCCTTATCCCAGGAGATACATTCCAAGACTTCCAGTAAATGCCTGAAATTGAAGGTAGTACCAAATTCTGTATGTACTATGTTTTTTTCCTATACTTACATACCTATGATAAAGTTTAATTTATCAGTTAGGTTTAGTAAAGATTAACAACAATAACTAATAGACAATAGAACAATTATAACAATATACTATAATAACAGTTAATGTGGGGCACCTGGGCGGCTCAGTCGGTTAAGCGTCTTGACCTCAGCTCAGGTCATCATCTCACAGCTTGTGAGTTCCAGCCCCAAATCGGGCTCTGTGCTGACAGCTCCGAACCTGGAGCCCGCTTCAGATTCTGTGTCACGCTCTCTCTCTGCCCCTCCCCCACTCGTGCTCTGTCTCTCAAAAATAAATACACATTTTTAAAAAATGTTTTTAATTATGTGAATGTGGTCTCTCAAAATATCTTACTGTGCTGTACTCACCTTTCTTGTGATGACGTGACATAAAATGCCTACGTGATGAGATGAAGTGAGGTGGATGACGCAGCCATCGTGACGTATTGTTAGGCTACTACTGACCTTCTGCTGATTCGTCAGAAAGGATCATTGGCTTTCAGACCGTGGTAACTGAAAGTGCGGAAGCGAAACTACAGATAAGGCGGAGTCTTGTACTTTTTTAAAATTCCTTACAATTATGCATTCAATAAATGTCAGTATCTCAGTGATTGCCCAGCTTAATCACAGCTATCCAGGAGACAGATCATAGATGGTAGGTAGGTGGTTGATCAATTGATCAACTAATAGATAGATAGATAGATACTAAAAGAACACAAATGTTAACCAAAACTAAACACATTTTTTTAATGTACATTTCTTTGACCTTGATGATAATGCTATTTCACAGTCAATTTACCATATTACTCTGAGAACAATTTGCCATAAACATCAAAGTAGTGTTATATGCTTTTTTTCTCTCTTTTCTCCAAAGAAATGCACAGTGGGATAGTAAAATGTCAGAAATAATTAGACAAAATTGCACAATTCCATTGTGACATTAAAATATCTTTGGAGTTGAAATTTGTTATGGAACTTTAAAACTGGTTTGAAATCTGCTTATTATAAACAATATAATTTTTTCTTTAATGTCCCTGAATTTCTAAAATATGATACAATGTGAATGTATGTTTCCAAATGTAAAGAAAAAAACCCTTTTACATATAAATGTTACATATATATGAATAAATATAAATAAGAAAGTAATTCAGGTGGCAAGATAGACTTTAAAGTTGGTAATGTTTTCATGAGAAGGAGTTTGGGAACTTAACTTTTTAAGAAGTATCTTTTTGGTAGCTACACTTGTGGTTAGCACAGCATAAGGAATAAACTTGTGAATCACTATGTTGTACACCTGAAATTAATGTAACATTGTGTGTCAATTATAATTTTTAAAAGGTATCTTTTGAAGAATAAAAATAAACTTCACACCCACAGATAAAAAAGGAAATTATATCAAAAATATGTGTAAAGAATTTACGAATACTGAAATATGATAATGTTTTCCAGAGGGAAAAAAATATGATTTTTCACTCATTAACCAGTAGCATACTATTTTCCAGGAACCCTCCATTCAGAAGAAATGCTGTGGTGCTTCCTTTTACCCCATACAAAATGGAACATAAGAAACTACAAAGCTGAACAAACTACAATCTTCTTATAAATGAGAGGCACTGAAGTCTGAGCAGTTTCCAGCTGAGGGAAAATAACCAACAGCTTCTCCACAGTGTAGATCAAAGCAGGGAAAACATGAATATCACTAACTGTACCACAGAAGCCAGTGTGGCTGTGAGACCCAAGACCGTCACTGAGAAGATGCTCATTTCCATGACTCTGGTGACCATCACCACCCTGACCATGTTGTTGAATTTGGCCGTGATCATGGCCATCTGTACCACCAAGAAGCTCCACCAGCCTGCCAACTACCTGATCTGTTCTCTGGCCGTGACGGACCTCCTGGTGGCAGTGCTCGTCATGCCCCTGAGCATCATGTACATTGCCATGGAAAGCTGGAAACTAGGGTACTTCATCTGTGAGGTGTGGCTGAGTGTGGACATGACCTGCTGCACCTGCTCCATCCTCCATCTCTGTGTGATTGCCCTGGACAGGTACTGGGCCATCACCAATGCTATTGAATATGCCAGGAAGAGGACGGCCAAGAGGGCTGGGCTGATGATCCTCACCGTCTGGACCATCTCCATCTTCATCTCCATGCCCCCTCTGTTCTGGAGGAGCCACCGCCAGCTGAGCCCACGCCCGAGTCAGTGCACAATCCAGCATGACCATGTCATCTACACCATTTACTCCACACTGGGGGCATTTTATATCCCCTTGACTTTGATACTTATTCTGTATTACCGTATTTATCATGCAGCCAAGAGCCTTTACCAGAAAAGAGGATCAAGCCGGCACTTAAGCAACAGAAGCACAGATAGCCAAAATTCTTTTGCGAGTTGTAAACTTACACAGACTTTCTGTGTGTCTGATTTCTCCACCTCAGACCCTACCACAGAGTTTGAGAAGATCCACACCTCTATCAGGATCCCTTCCTTCGACAATGATCTAGATCACCCTGGAGAACGGCAGCAAATCTCTAGCACCAGGGAGCGCAAGGCAGCACGAATCCTAGGACTGATTTTGGGTGCATTCATTTTGTCATGGCTGCCATTTTTCATCAAAGAGTTGATTGTAGGTCTGAGCATCTATACAGTGTCCTCTGAAGTGGCTGATTTTTTGACGTGGCTCGGTTATGTTAACTCTCTGATCAACCCTCTGCTCTACACAAGTTTTAATGAAGACTTTAAGGTGGCTTTTAAAAAGCTCATTAAGTGCCGAGAACATACTTAGATTGCAAAAAGCCAAAAAGCATCACTTTTACCAGCCATGTGAGTGGACAAGGGTAAGGGGTGCAACTTATCAATTTGTGAACATAGTTGGTTCAGGAAATTTTGTGAGGTAGTGTGGTCTTTTTGTTTGTTTTGTTCTGTTTTGTTTGAGGTTTGTTATTTGGTGTGCCGTTTTCTACCTCTGGTTTTATTGTGGTACATAATTTCAAATAAACATTATCATATAAAGACAGAAATTTCATAGAAATAATAAGGTGAAATAGTAACTACTTTTTTTAGCCATTTCAGTTAATCCTGCAATTAAAGAATGCCAAAATAAATCTTCATTTGCAGAATTTCTTATTACTTATAAATCAAATACCTGATAAGTTACCTTCGTGTGGCATTAAACCTGGGGTCATGGCTCCATATTTGTGCAAATTTTAGTGGGAACTGCATGACTCCATAAAGCATTTTTTAAAAAGTGATGTGCTGCCATCTGCTTGCAGACCTGAACCAAAGTCATTTACTGTGACTACATCCTTTTAGGTGCAAATAGTATGGCTGATGTATCCTTTTTAGTTCATGATTAAATACGCTTCCTCATTCTCTAAAGAGAACCTGGAATGAATCCTCTGCTTTCCTGGGTCTTTAACTATGAACATGAAACATAAACAAATACAAAATAACCTAAATATACTTCGGTCCATGTGTTGCTATACTACCTGACAGGCACACTGGACTTCCTCCTATTGGGAGAAGTGTCCCCCTAAGCCTCGCACACACTCCCTCATGCTGACAGGATTCAGGTGGGAGTACAAGCAGTTTCACAGGGTGAGGTGATCAAATGAAGGAATATATTATCTGAAGAACTGTGCTGGAGAATGCTACTCATTAAATTACCAGTGTGCACTTGGAAAAACAAAAGTTGAACATCTGTGCTTACACCCATCAAGGAGATGAGTGTGAAATTGTGACCCCTGGAACTTCTGTGGCTTCCATGCCAGACTGCACCCAGGGGCCAGGAGGCTACAGATGGGACCTGAGGCCACACGCGCCTCTCCTCAGCTGGGGTGACTGCTCTAGTCACGAGGAGGAGCTTACCACTAAGTCACGAGTGATGACAGAAGGGAATGAAAGTTTGTAAATACTTGTGCACTCTCAAGTCAGTGATGTTCTACACCTCTGCTCCACATCTCATCCACAGCTTCTCATCTCTTCACCCTCCAAGGGTCATATCTCTTCTTGGTTTACAGAGAAGACCTGCATTTGCTCCCTCTCCACCTCCATGTTTTAGCCTTAAATCTAAGCTCTCTAACCTTTTCTGTAATCTTGCACCTCTCTCCTTTGCCCCCAACTTCTTTCCCCCATACCTCTCCTCCCTCACTTCCCCCCTCCCTACCTCCCATCCCTTCCTCTCCCCACTCTTCTTGAATCTCACCTTTTCATTTGCTCAAGTCTCTTGGACACTGGTGTATACTTCCCCTGACCCTGCTTCCCACTCAAGCTCCTGCTTCGTCTCTCTCCTGTCTCTCCCACCTGAGTTTCTCCACTCGTCAATCCTTCATTCTGCTCCACCTCTCACCTTCCACTGACTTTCACATCCTTTGCCATCTGGGTGTGCCCTTCCTAGCTCTCCTGAAACACATCTCCCAGTAGGCAAATATAGTGGCCTTCCCTCTGTCCTCATCTGCTTCACAATCTGTCATCAGGTAAAACAGCTAAGGGGAGCCTGGGTGGCTCAGTCGGTTAAGCATCAGACTCTTGGTTTCGGCTCAGGTCGTGATCTCAAGTTTCGTGAGGTCGAGCCATCGGGCTCTGCCCTGACAGCACGGAACCTGATTGGAATTCTCTCACTCCCTCTCCCTCTCTCTCCCTCTCTGCCCCTCCCCTGCTCACATGTGCGTGCTCACTCTCTCTCTCTCAAAACAAATAAACATTAAAAAAAAAAAAAACAGCTAAGCCTCCCTTTCTTGTTTAAGCCTGTGCTTTCCAGAATACTTTACTCCCCTGTTTCTCCAACCACCTCATTTTTTGTCTCCTTTCCTTTCTCCTGGAGCATTGTCCTCAGCTCTTACCTCCTGTGTCACCATACTCAATCCTATCCCATCATTTTAACAATGAGGTCCATTCCTATGGCTCTTCAATTTGTGTCTTTAGTTCTGATCTCTGTGTTTCTCAAATTCCAGACCCATGAATTACATCCAGTGAACATCTCCCTATGAACTGTCTGTTGGTTCCTCAAACACAGCTTTTCTAAACTGAACTCAGGATCATTTTCCCACACTCAAACCTTCTCCTCCTTCCACCTTCCCCACCTCAGATAACAGGATTACCATGCTTTTTATCATTCATATTAAATAAATGTGATCCTCTCTCTTTGTGGCTTGTCTCTCACATCCAGATAGTCTCATCTGTTTACCTCTACAGAAATGTTTGAATATGATCCCTTCTTCTCCAATAATTTGGTTTCTTCACCCATTCCAAATCTTCTTATCTGATCTTACCTCTCAAGTCCTTCACCTGTCACTGTGTGGCCACATATCTGCACACCTATCAGATATATCTTCCCATGACAGTGGTCTATCAGAGACATCTTCCTAGGACAGTGGTCTATCAGAGACATCTTCTTAGAACAGTGGTCTATCAGAGACATCTTCCTAGAACAGTGGTTTTCAGAGGGGCAGTTCCCGACCAGCAGCATTAGCATCAGCCAGGAAGTTGTTAAAAATGCAGAGTCTAGGGCCCCATTGAAGACATACTGAATCAGAAATTCAGGGGGGGGGGGGCATCAACTTCCTCTTATAAGCCCTCCAGGAGATTCTGGTGCACACTAAAGTTTGAGAATCACTATCCCAGAGCATGCCATTGGTTTTTAATTACAGTATTTATAATCCTCTAATATTTCCCTATCAGTTTAAAGTAAAGATTCTTTTTTAAAAAATGAACATTTAAAATAAAAAATAAATAAGGATTCCTTAGTATAATGTTCAAGGCTCCTTCACTATGTGACCTTAATTTACCTTTCCAGAGTTATGTCTCACCACTTCTTCTCACCCATCCCATACTCCAGCAAAGTCTGGATATTTTATGTGCTCTCTGAATTTCCTTAACAGTTGATCCCACTGCTTCAGAAACCTGGCCCCATGGCTTTCCATTATTTCATCAATTCTTTATCATGCAACTCAAATGCAATCTCTTCTGTAAAGTCTTCCTGAGATCCTTCTTCCTTCTCTGTCACTATGAGAGTCCTCTCCCCCAGCTCTTTGTTCCTTAGAACCCCATTTCTGTCACTATTATTATATGCATCCTATCTCATAGTGCATTTGTTTCTGTATTTCTGCTGTCTGCCCTAATATACTGTGAGCTCCCTGAGGGCAGGAACTGTGTCTGTTTCATCTCTGTATCCCTAGGGACTCCTACAGTGTTTTACACACAGTGGGTACTCAATAAATGTCTGTTAATGTGAATGGGATTATATCCCTAGAAGAGATTATGTAAATGTGCCATCTTCTCCCAGTGAGAAAACCAAAGTTCTTAATTCCCATGGTGCAATACTGACTTTATTTTTCCCCAAAACTTACCATACAACTTCCCAACTTTGTTCCAAAAAAATGCTAGAAAAAGCTTCCCTATGGAAAGAAGAAGAATTTCCCATTGAATAAATGAATAGACTTTATTCATTAGGATTCAGTCTAAGCTGCTTTCAAAGAAGAAACCTCCAAATATACTAGTTCAAACAAGACAGTTTGAACTGTCAGGAGGTAGGAGGGCAGCCCAGAGTGAGTAGGGGACTCTGCTCCACAACATTATCCAGGGACTCAGTTTTATTCTGTCCTGTGGTTCTGCCCCCCAAACCCACCACCACCACCCAGGTCTTATTCTCATCTGCATGGCCAGAGCTGACACACCATCATATCAACATTCCAGTCCATAGGAAAGAAGAGAGAGACATAGAGAGTAATTTCCTTTTAAGGAAGTTATGTGGATCATGTAACTTCTGCTTATACTCCATTGGCAATTATTAGGTCACATGGCCACACCAAGTTGTAAAAGAGAATAGGAGAGTAAATCTCTAGCTGGGCAGCCATGTGCCTTGCTAAAATTGGGGACATTATAATAAGAGGAAGAAAGAGAGAATGACCACAAAGGGACAATGAACAGTCTACCCCAAAGGGATATTGGTTTCTGTGCGTATGGCTCATATATTCCAGGCAAGTCAATTGGTTACCCAGCTAGTGGTGATCTATGTACAAGGATGTTGAGGTTTAAATCACGGGTTACTTGACTGAAATTGTGCATATGCTGAAAATCCAGTATTTATCATGCCTATATTTCTACTATCTAGAAATTATATGAACAACCCTCTTGCTTTCCCATCATCAACCACATATCATCATTGAAAATTCTTGGCAATTATAAGCATTTTAAAATGTTAAGAGTCTAAGTAAATAAAAAACAAAAAGAAGATGCATAAGTAATTTTTACTTACTCATTTTTACTAACTCATTTCAATTTACTAGATAAGTCCTAGTTAAATGCAATTCTCTTACACCTATCTTTGCCCTTAGCAAAGAAGAATCTGTATTTATTTCCTAGTATAATCAAACCTGTTGGGGAAAAAAAATCTGCTGTTTGGTTTACTCATTTAACTAATAGTCTAGCTGGTATTGACCACCATTGCTAGTTTCAATTAAAACTTGAGTGAAGTAATGGTACCTTCTGATATCGTCAGTTTTTCCAGTGTAAACAGCAAATTAAAAGTAAACCCCAGGGGTGATATTTTGAACACTTCCATTAACAATAACTAATAAATTAGAACTTCCTGATTTGTGTACCCAGTGAAAGAATTCTTGGATATAAGTCACTCCCTTGCAGATCTGGTAATTATCTGGTTATAACTGGTAGCAATAAGAATCCTTACGAGCATTGCTACCTCTGTCTGCTTTGGATAACTGGATAGTTTCCTATACTTATGAATTTCAGCTTGCAAACTCTGACAGGCATGTAGAAGGGAAGTTCCAAAGTGAAGTTCAGCAACTGTTCTGGATACCAGCACAAAACATCCATTATCGTACTGATCTCAGACTAATGTGTGTTTGCTGTGTTTGCTTAGTTTTTAAGGTCTTCTATACACAAAAACTTTTAAGTCCTTATGTACAGTATTTGCAAATACAGTAAGAGAATCAGAAAAGCTAGTGAAAAGAACCTTATGACTACAAAGGAAAGACAAGTAAAGGCAATGTTTTCAATTAAAAGGGCTGAGAAAATGACTATCATTGCATAGGAAAATGGGATCAAATCTTGTTCAGCTTTCAAGGACCATCATATGCAATATGGGAAAAAGTACTGTGCCTCAACTATTGACTGTAATCAGCAGGAAAGAGATGGGAAAATGTCTGAGCACCACCCAGTAGTTCTAAAAGTTGTTTCAGAGTGTGTGTGGACATGTCTAGTTATCTCAATAGAGAACCCTAATGGTATTTTGCAGTAGGAGACAATGGAGGCTAAATCTTACAATTAAAAAAAGGGGGGGGGGGGAAGAGTCCCACTCAATAAAGAAGTACCACACCCAAAATACCAATATCATTACCTGCTAAGAAACACATAAGTACCAGCATTGACATAGGATGCTCAGAAGCTGAATGTTAATTCAGGTGTTGGCTAGGGATTATTTGAGATTTTAGAAGACTAATCATGGTGAAAGTGCTGCTATGAACTTTTATTGCAATTCATGGAGGGTTTCAGAGTTTCAAGACCAATTTGAATCTGTCTAATATCAAAGTATGGGTCAGGCCAACAAATATAGACACCACATTGGTTAAAGAGTTTCCATTGACATTGACAGAGATCATTAAGAAATGAGACACAAGAAAGTACCTATCAGCAAGAAGGAGGTATTGGTACTTCAAAGGATTGACTCATATCCTTATTTGGTGGAAAGGCTTTCAAAGACCAAATATAGTCTCACCTAAGTCACTTCAGACTTAGAATTAAAAGAGACTCTCAGGAACCTGTCAGTAGAAGGAGGAGATATTTCAAAAGTTAGGAAGTATGACATTAGATGTTTCTGGAACCCTTAAACTATCCAAGGTCCCTCCTTTCTCCCCATAAACCTCACCCTGGAGAATATACAGCAAACTTCAGCCTTGCCACAAAAATGGTTTGAAATTATTTCCTTCATAATAGAAAGGAATCACTCTGAAGAGAGAATTGTTTAAAGAAAGTAATCTGTTGGCTCCCTAAAAGCTCCTAGTACCTAACACAGAGGGTGGTGCATGATGGCACTCAAGTTATATAATTTACATGTTTGTTGAATTTAATTGAAATGAACACATTGATTACAGACTTCAAGAAATTTAGAGGTAGAACTATGTAGTGGGTAAGAAGGTTCTCATATGGAGGTGGAGTCGCCACATATTTAAATTTTTTTTTAAAGAAAGGGACATCAGGACAATGATGATACAAAAGAAACAGCAATGGGAGGAGTTGGGAGATAATATCAGCAGAGTTTTAGGCAATAAAAAAATTGACCATCTGCTGTGAGTTTGAATAAATTGTAAAAGTTTTCCATTGAAAAATAAAAAATGGTATAAGAGCAGTGATATGAAGAAAGCAAGACTACAGCAATGGAAAGAGCAAAATTGGGGAGATAATGGTGGTGGTGGTTTGGGGTTCACAAACACCAAGTGAGCATTTGCCATGAGCTTGACATTGTACTAGGCACTGGGATCTCTATAAGGAAAAAAGCAGAGGGACAGAAAGAGGCAGACAATCCAGGTAGAAAACTACAAGGCCCAAATCTTAAGAGCATATTTGTAGGAAGGTGACTTTATTTATTTTCTATTTGGATAAAATAGCATTTCGGAGGGAATTAGAAACATTGCCTTTGCTTAAGGGGATGGGAGAGAAAGAAGACAGAAGAGCACATTTTGCACATCAAAATCTTGGGGGGAAAAAAAGTAATACCAGAAACTCTGGAGGATGGATGCTTCTTCAAAGAAAATGTATAAACAGCATGGATACAAGAAATAAGGTCCCAGGTACATGTGTTTCTAGTTTGCATGGTATCAAATAGTGGTACATCAGAAGATGATTTAAGAAAAGCTGATTTACGCCTGGGTGGCGCAGTCGGTTAAGTGTCCGACTTCAGCCAGGTCACGATCTCGCGGTCCGTGAGTTCGAGCCCCGCGTCGGGCTCTGGGCTGATGGCTCGGAGCCTGGAGCCTGTTTCCGATTCTGTGTCTCCCTCTCTCTCTGCCCCTCCCCCGTTCATGGTCTGTCTCTCTCTGTCCCAAAAATAAATAAATGTTGAAAAAAAAAAAAAAGTCTAAAAAAAAAAGAAAAGCTGATTTAGGGGCGCCTGGGTGGCTCAGTCAGTTGGGCATCCGACTTCGGCTCAGGTCATGATCTCGCAGTCCGTGAGTTCGAGCCCCGTGTCGTCGGGCTCTGTGCTGACAGCTCAGGGCCTGGAACCTCCTTCGGATTCTGTGTCTCCCTCTCTCTGACCCTCCCCCGTTCATGCTCTGTCTCTCTCTGTCTCAAAAATAAATAAATGTTAAAAAAATTAAAAAAAAAACTGATTTATGAAGACATCCACAGGAATGAGGATGGAAACAGAACTCTGAGGAAAATTCAGATTTATAAGCAGTCTAATAATAAGTAGACCAGTTACCCCAAGTGTTTCTGGTTCATGGTTAAGCACTCAGTAAGGGATTGGCAAATGAATAAATTAATTACTCAGGCCACCAAGCCTGAGTCAGCATTTAGATGGCAAAGGAGAGCAACTTGGTGGTATAACCAAAGTATCTGTGTAAGTCAGTAAGAAGGATGCTAATAAAATCCACACTCAGAGGTAAGAAGCAGTTATATAAAAATACTAACCCATCAGCCATCCTCTCTTTCTGCACTTTGGAGGGGAGGGGCAGAGAAGAGGTGTTTTATAAAGAACAATAAGAACAACCACAATGTAAACAGTGTTACCTGACAGCTTTACCTGATTACTTCTTATTGATCCCTTTCTCACGAAAAACTAAGGCCTAATTGCCCTTTCTAATCACACACACACATGCATCTAGAAATAAAAACAATATCCCATTAGGAAACCAAAGGCAAGTTTGGTGCAGGCAAATGTCTTTGGTATAACTGTTACAAGGGTCCAATTAAAAATGAATGCCAAGTGTACTATGTATGTACATGTTATTTCATGTTTAATTGTTGGACATTATACAAACTGGAATAGGAGGATATAAAGATAACAACCTCATTGCTAATACTTAGGAAGAATCATCAGAGTTTCCAAAATATGTCTATATCAGAGAGATCCTGCCTTAGAATGACTGCCTTGCCAACAAACTCCTTCTAAATGTGTTACAAGACACAGCTCCTACTGAGAAACGCAGCTCTAAGTGATTCTTTAAGCATAACTCACCATGTGGCACCAGGTGACATCCCCTGCCTGTCCCCAGCTTCCCTATCTGCAGCTGATGAGTTAGGGCAGTTGGGCACCGGACCCAAGAACAGCAGCCTATATACTGGCCATGTGCTATGAGCTGGTCTGGTGTGAAAGCTCCCCTTACACATAAAGGGATTGGTTGTGAGAATGACATTCTTACCTCTCAAGAATTTGAACAAAAAAAACACATAGAGAGTCATTCCATTGTCAGTGGAAGCAGAAGTAGAAAGAGAAGCAAAATGAGACAAAAAAAGAAAGAAAGAAAGAAAGAAAGAAAGAAAGAAAGCAAGCAAGCAAGCAACTGGCATCCATGGCAAAGCACAAGAATGAAACTCAATTAATTCCTGCTGCTAAGAAACTAACAATGTTGCCTGTCCTTTAGAGTTGCCTTTTACAATCCCAGACAACCTTCCGGGTCCCAAACTATGCTCCAGGTCCTTGAGGTTTAGCTGTGAGAATACTCCAGAGACTCCTTTCTTGCTTATTGCAACAGTTACCATTACAATTGACCACCACTACTTAAGGAAATCTGCATCGTTCTCTTTCCTCCAACTGAAGGATCCTGAATGCACAGAGATCCTGGGTCTCTGAGACATAAGCTTCTGGAATAAGCACACTGGCTCCATTTGGACAGTAAGTGCAGTTGGACCAGATTCAAGTCTTTTCATTTCCATTGACCTTTCTAGTGTGGAAATGTACATAGTCTCCATGACTCTAATATGTCTCAGTTGCCTTCATGAAACTAAATTTTTCCATTTAGTTTTTTACTCCATGGATGTAGTTCTATTCATCATAGGTTGCTTTTTATTTTTAAGTTGTTGTTATTTGTTTTTACTTTACTTCTTAGGATAAAATGACCTTCCTTTCCTTAACTCTTAGCCTTGGGAGTGGGAAGGAATAGAATGGACAGGGTGGGAGGGGCAGTGGGCAGAGATCAAAGGGCTGTGTTAGTCTGTTTGGGCTGCTATAACAAAAATACCATAGACTGGTTGGCTTAGAAACAAAAGAAACTTATTTCTCACACTTCTGGAGGCTGGAAGTCTGAGATTCAAGGTTCCTGCATGGTTATGTTCTGGTGAAGACCCTCTTGCGGGTTGCAGACTGCTGAGGAAGGTTTTTAATATATGAATTAGAGGAAGACACAATATCCATTTCATGACAGGTACTAACAGTCATCTTTAAAGGGTTTGTCACATTTAAAGGGTGCCTGTGTGGCTCAGTCAGTTAAGGATCCAACTTCGGCTCCAGTCATGTTTGAGCCCTGCATCAGACTCTGTGCTGACGACTCAGAGCCTGGAGCCTGCTTCAGATTCTGCCTCTCTCCCACTCACGCACGCTCTCTCTCTAATACAAATAAACATTAAAAAAGAAAAAAGAAAAATTAAAAAATAAGGGGTTTGTGAACTAGTTACACTTGCATCCTTTTGAGGGATTTAGGTGAGGAAAGGAAATATTCCTCCTCTACCCTCATGGTCTTCCAACTGGACTAAGAATTACATTTACATGAGACAGACTAATGGGAGAAAAAAAAATTTTAGTGTGTGCACATGGAGGCCAAATAATGAAATTGAGACATAAAGAAATGACCAAGACAGGCAGGTTTTATACTTTTTAGACAATGAGACAATAAATCTTTGAGTAATTGGCAGGACAAAGAAAACTTAACTTTGGGAGCTTCAATTAGTAAGAAATTCTAAAGATTTTTAAAATTTTTTTAGGTAATCTCTACACCCAACATGCTGGAACCCACAACCCCAAGATCAAGCGTCACATTCTTTACCAACTGAGCCAACCAGTTGTCCCCAATTAGTAAGAAATTCTAAACAGGATTTGGCCTGGAGTAGTAAATTAGTAATATAATAACAACAACAACAACAACAACAACAACAACAAGAAGGGTTGTTTCTACAGACTTCTTGGCTCTCAATTTCCCATCTCTAGTGGTAAGGATGTCTCTTTACATCCTGGTACAAGGAGGGTACTTGCATATGGGAGATTTAGTTCCTGCTCTCAGGAAGCAGAGAAGAGTCTGAGTGTCCTTCTTGCACAGACTGTCTCTTAAGTAATTTTTATTTAAAATAATCAATATGCCACTGTGGCCCATATTGGTGCAGCCTGATCTTGACCTCTCTAGAGTGGAGCAAAATCATGACATTAACAACCGCTCTATACTCACCCAGGCTTAGCTCAGTCACAAGCATCCTAGGGTATAGAATCACCTCTTTGACTCTTATTAAAATGTCATAGATCTGAATATACTCCAGCAAATGGGCATATTTCCAGTGATATGACCCCTTTCTTAATAAAAATAACCAGGAAAAATTACCAAAATCCAGTAAGGGTGTGTGTGTGTGTGTGTGTGTGTGTGTGTGTGTGTGAAATTTAGTCTACTAAATAATAATTTGAAGATAAAGTTCATTCAACACACATTTATTAACATCTGTGTGTCAAGCTTTGCAGCAGATTGTCTTGTGAATGAGACCCAGCTGTAGCCCTTACGAAAAATATGGTCTATTGGAAGAGAAATCCAAGTAAACAACAGAGTATGATACATTGCATTATAGAGATATGTACAATCTGCTATGTTTGTGGAGAAGAAGAAATAATCAGTTCTGTGGGAGATAGAGGAGAGGAGCCTTCACTGGTACATGATGCAAGAGTTCACTAGGCTGGTACATAATATAAGAGTTCACTAGGCTGACAATTCATTCAGATAAACAGCATGAATAAAAGCATGGAGACACAGAGATTTAAATGGCGTTTAGGGAATGAGAAGTGGCCTGAGGTGGTCAGTATATGGGGTAGGAAGGAGAAAGTCAAGAAAGGAGGCCGATGGTCCAGGCATGTCCATGAAGGGTCTCAAATGCCTCACTAAGGACATTAGATCTTACCCTGAGGACAGCAGAAAATTGCCTGATGTTTTCAACCAACGGAGAACATGATCAGACCTGAAATTTTGAAAGAATCCTTGAATGAAAAAGAATGGAAGAATGAAGACCACAGGTGCTGGAATAAGCCAGGGAGCAAAAAGTGGAGTCTGTACTAAAGAGGAGGAAATTGAGCAGAAGGAGAGGTGGGGGGAGATGTTAGAGAAATTTCAGAAATAAAATTAGAAGACAGACAAATCAGATTTATCCAGAAAATGACCTTTTTAAATTGAAAGAGAGCAAAGTTTCAGAATGCCAAAGAGAACATACAGTAACTTTAGCAGCAGATCATAAATTCCACAATTTGAGGACATAGTAGAATAAAACAAGAGTCACCTTCTTTGCCAAACAGATCAATCCTTTTTCCACATTGCAGATTGTCTACCCTTGCTTAATCACAGTCAACTGGATAGAAAATCCTTTCTAGGAAATAACAATAGGTTAATTACACACCTCATTTGTCTCCACTGTTAGCACTACTCTTTCCCTGAGTCCTTCTAAACACACTGGTTACTTAACAACTCAGTTAAGCAAACAACCCTTACTAAGGCAGATATTCAATTCATTTGTCATTTAACAAATATTTACTGAGCACCTACTACCTGCCAGGAATTATGTTAGGTCTTAAATATTCGGTGGTGAACTAAACAATACAGATTCTTTCTCTAACTGAAGGTTTAGTCTAATGGAAGAGAGAGTTAATTTAAGTAGCATTTTCAATACAGTGTGTTAAAGTGCAGTAAAGAGCAATATTTCTCCAACTTCTGATATGGAAGGTCTGAAGTAAGGCCAGAGATTGTATATTTCTTAAAAATTCCCAGGTGATGCTTATGTTACTGGTCTAAGGACCGCACCCTGTATGGCACAGTCTAAGACATCTCCATCCAAAGCCATTTGAGGAGACATTGGCAGGAAAATAAATTCTCCTGCATTTCCTACATTTCATAATTTGAGCCATGGCAATTAAGAACCAAAAAGAAATAACAAGAACAATACAAGTGGTGTATCTCCAGATCTGATGGGATTGAAGCAGAAAATCTGAGCTGATCTTTGAGCAAGTAGGGACAGAAGAGAGTGGGGATGACAGTGCCTACACTTGGGACCTCAAACAGAAACATGGAAACTGAGCCATGAAAGTTTGCAGGATAAGAGCCAAGACAGAGCACTGACCTCATCTTTCAGGCTTATGGGTTTTTGCTCACAGCACAGTGTAGTGGGAATCATATTTAATAGCTTTTCCCCAAATTAGTTGTATCAGTACTTTTTAATAATTTTCTGTGTGCTTTTATGCTTATATTGACTATCCTGTAAGTAAACGCACTTTATCCCATGGGTTCATATCTCCCTAACTAATCCTTATGTTACAAGGCCAAGAGAAATGGGAAAGAAATGGGAAAAAGAAGGAAGTTGCTCCTGTTTAGTTAGCCTGTTTCACACCTGACTGTATTGGACATTGCAAACCCAGAATCCTAACAAATGCAACAGCAAGACACAGAAACATAAAGCAGGAAATCTGGAGACATCAGTGAAAGATTCTTCCTTAAGGGAACAGTTTTTATTTTGCACTTTAATACTGTGTAAAATCTAAAATGTGTGTTTAAGCTCGAAGATCTATACCTGCATCATTAACAGAAGATATTTAAATGTGTACCTAAGTCAGCATCCTAAAAAATGGTTCGCCTGGCTTCCAGAGCTCCATCAGACCATATTCAGTGAGCTTTTACCTTCTAGAAAGCTGTACTTCTCAGCCCTGTGCATCCTGAGGGCAGTGAGCCCCAGGTGGGAGGTACATCATGCCTGTCAAGAAAAGCCAGGAATCATAGTTTTGCACAGTTTTCCTTGGCTTTTGTTATATTGGTAACCAAAAAGTACCTTATAGGATACTTCTGAAGATCAACCCTTAACACCATTAGATTCTTTGGGCCTTTCCTACACTTGCTTTTGGCTGCATTTATTGGCCAACCCCCAGTGAAGGCCCACAGATCTTCACTGAGGCACCCACACTGGGCCAATAACCCATGCTCCAAAATCATTTCTCTGTTCCTCTGGAAACAGCTCCTTCAGCAATTTGGAAAATTCTCCCTTGCCTCCATTTCCTGTGGCTCCAGGGATCCAATCAAAATCTTTTCCTAAAGGTTATGTTTGGTCCCTGAGAATTGTAAAAATAGGAACCCAGTGGCCATAGGCTCTGTTCTTTGGAGGAGACTGAGCTAATGAGACCAACACAAGAGACAAGATGAAATGGAAGTTGAAGATCTGGAGAGAGCCATAAGCATTTTTTGCTAATGAGGAATTAGAACACCTAATTCCTTCTATCTCTTAAATCTTATGATTCTTGAAAATATATCCATGAGTAGTTGTAGTGTAATAAATTCCTTCTACCAAACAATGCATTTGGAGTTAAGTGTAGACTTTCTCTGGTAGACTGAAAAGAATATTGAACATGAAGTAAGAAAGCCTAGATTTAAATTTCTATCCCAAAATTAATGAGTGACATCAGGAAGTTGTTTAACCTCTCAGAGCCTCAGTTTCTTCATCTATAAAAATAAGGGTATAAAGACTTACTCTCCAGGTTGCTGTAAGAGTTAAATGACATAATACTCAAAAAAGGTGTTGGGGTGCCTGGGTGGCTCAGTTGTTTAAGTTTCCGGCTCTGGATTTTGGCTCAGGTCATGATCCTGGGGTTTTGGAATGGAGCCTGCTTAAGATTCTCTTTTCTCTCTCTCTCTCTCTCTCTCTCTCTCTCTCTCTCTCTCCCTCTTCCTCCCACCCACCACCTCCTGCTCGTGTGCACGCACACATACACACACACTCTAAAAAAAAAGGTGCTTTGGTGAGCCACAAAGCCAGAGAGAGAGAGAGAGAGAGAGAGAGAAAAGAAGAAGGGTGGGTGGGAGGGAGAGAGAAAGATTGAAGAGGATGGGAAGTGAAATCAGAAAATCTCTAAAACTGCATAAGATAATGAATTATCTTTATTTTGATTAAAAAACGCTACGAAATCAGACACATTATGTCCACAAACTGCAAGGGACTTTTTTTTTTTTTTTGCAAGGGACTTTTAATCCAAGTTCTGATCTGATGCTGGGAGCCCTCCAATGGCTGAGAGGTAAGAATACATCTGAATTCTCCTGTTTGCGCTGGTATTCCCAGAAGATGAATAAAGATTCATTGTCACATTGTGATATAGGTAGAAAAGACCTTGGAGAGTACTTCTTCAATCTCCCACATTTAAAAGATGAGGAAATGAAGACACTGAGGGGCTGTATATACTTATTTAAAAAGTTAGAAGTTATACTTTTCATTTTTAAATTTAACCCTTTATATTTTTCCAAAGAATCAAAATTCAACAGTTTCCATTTTGACATGAGTAAGAGGTATTCTTATCTCAAAATGTATAACTAAAGCATGTCTATAGTTATAGACTGAGACCCAAAATTCCCACTCAGTAGTGTAACCCTAATGCTTTGAATATAGTTACGTCATGAAATTATTTTTGTATGCATGTTTTGGCTGAAATTGTTCTGCAATTTAAACACCAATATTTTTGTCTTAGCAAAACCTGTACTTGGGACAATTCTTTGATGCCCTCTACTGGCCATAATGTTATTATCCAATGTACAATATGAATTATTTCTACATAGACTACTAATCTACTTTATAATATGCCTGAACACTAAAAAGGTTGACTTTGGGGATAAAATAAGTAAATAAAGAAATATACAGAATATAATAATGTATCAAAAACATTTAGGCAATGAAATAAACCAAAAGCAAGCCATCACTGGGGTCAATATTTGGAAAGCTAAGAAATTATGACATCAACTAGTTTCACCTAATATTTGCTCTACAAAATATAATAACTAGGCTGTGAATTTTATTCTTAATTTACATATTCCAACAGTACCAGATTCTATAAGGATGGTCTGTTGAACAATATATTATTGAATTTAATACCAAAAAACAGGATTAGTAGAATTATATTACCAAATGTTGAGAGATGCCATGTTTAGAAGTGCAAGCAACAGAAAAATATGAGTGAATGCACTAAACACCCAGATATCCTTAAGACTAGCCTTCTCCTTCCCTGAAACAATTTTATCAACCTTAGGAACAGCTCCACAGTTCATGTTGACCATTACGCTGGTTCCTCTGGCCTATTGGGTGGGTGTCAGGCTGAATCACAGGTTCATCTACCTCCTCATCTACATCATGTTGCCAAAATATTGCTACTACTTATAATAATAATAATTAAAACATTAATTGAGTTGTAGCCATGTTCTAGGCACTGTTACAAGTGATTTTCATGCATAAATCTCACTACAATGCTGTAAATTTGCTGCAAAATAGATGCTCAATAATTGCATGAATAACTTAATGAATGACAACTATAATTGTCCTCATTTTGCAGATAAGAAAAATGTCAACTCATAGGCATTAAGTAGCTTTTGCATTGCCACATAGACAGCAAGTGGCAGATCTGGGTTCACCAAAGCCTGTGATCTTTACCATGCCTCACCAACTGCCATGCTTTGTGCGCACCCCCTGAGTTATAACTGCTAAGCCATTTACTGCCTTGTTTCTCTTATGACTCATCCCTGAACATTCAAAGATATGAGACAAGTGAAAATTGTTCTGTGACATTCCAAATCAAAATTCAAATGGTAGATAGACACTGACATGCACTAGGGTAAGAAATGTATTCAACTCAAAACCATGATGAGATATCACCTCACACCTGTCAAAATGGCTAAAATTAACAACACAAGAAACAACAGGTGCTGGTGAGGACTTGAAGGAAAAAATGTGAATGCAGTGTTGTTGTGAATGCAAACTGGTACAGCCACTCTGGAGAACAGTATGGAGGTTCCTCAAAAAGTTAAAAATAGAACTACCCTATGATCCAGCAATTGCACCACTAGGCATTTACCCAAAGGATACAAAAATGCAGAATCAATAGTTGTAAATGCTTGGCTGAGGAGCCAGTGGAGTGAAGCTACCATCTGTGGGACTATGACTGAATGCCTCTAAGTCAGAATCCCACCCAGGCAGAACGATACAGCAGCGCTTTGGGGCCTCAGTTAGCTTCGGATAGCCCGTCCCACACCCACCCTGCAGGTGGCCACTGCGCTTGCCCTGAATATGTGGCAAACCCCACCATTCAGTGTGCTGAGCCCCTCAACCTGGAAAACCGGTGAAGGCTGGAAAGGAGGCCACTCCCTTGCCCATCACTCAAGGCATGTTCACATGTTCAGGGAACCTAGTGCTAAACCATTCATAGACAACCTACTTCTAGGTCAGGGTTTCATAGGTAGCAGAGCAGCTCTCTTGCTGCAATCTATTGGAAGTCAGCCCTCCACCGACACAAGGGTTTGTAAAAAGGAAAAAAAAGAAAAGAAAAAGTACAGATTCAAAGTGGTACATGCAATTGGATGTTTATAGCAGCATTGTCAACAATAGCCAAATTGTGGAGAGAGCCCAAATGTCCATCAACTGATGAGTGGATAAAGAAGATGTGGTATAGGGGCGCCTGCGTGGCTCACTCGGTTAAACACCCAACTTCAGCTCAGGTCATGATCTCACCGTTCCCGGTTCTGGAGTTCGAGCTCAGAGCCTGGAGCCTGTTTCAGATTCTGTGTCCCCCTCTCTGTCTCCGCCCCTCCCCCACTAGTGCTCTCTCTCTCTCTCTCTCAAAAATAAACATTAAAAACATTTTTTTTAATTTTAAAGATCATCAATTTGAAGATGATCATCATTTTAAAGATGATACACACACACATATACATATAATGGAATATTACTCAGCCACCAAAAAGAATAAAATCTTGCCATTTGCAATGACATGGATAGAGCTAGAATGTATCATGCTAAGTGAAATAAGACAGCCAGAGAAAGACAAATATCATATGATTTTACTCATGTGTGGAATTTAAGAAACAAAACAGATGAGCATATGGGAGGGGGGAAAAAGAGAGAAGCAAACCATAGAGACTTTTAAAGATAGAGAACAAACTGAAGGTTGATGGAGGGAGTTGGGTCGGGGATGGGCAAGATGGATGATGGGTATTAAGAAGTGCACTTCTTACGTTGAGCATTGGGTGTTGTTTGTAAGTTATGAATCACTGAATTCTACTCCTGAAACCAATATTGCACTGTATGGTAACTAAAATTTAAATAAAAATTTGAAAAGAAAAAAATTCTCACCACAAACCTACTCAATCATAAAATGATAAGAAGAAGAAGAAGAAGAAGAAGAAGAAGAAGAAGAAAGTTGAAAACACTTATTGCTTATGTCAATTTTAAAACTTAGTCCCCAAATTATATGATACTACCCCAACTTCAAGGTGGGGTATATGTCCTCTTTCTTTGAATCTAGATGTGTTTGTGACTGCCTTGATCAATAGACTAGGAATAAATTGCACTCTGACATCCTCTGCTAAGTCAGAAAAGACCACCACTTTTCTACCTGGTCCTTTTGGGATGCTCACTCTGGAAGAAGCTAGCCACCACACATAATAAATCTACCTAATCTGAGATCACCATGCTGGAGAGTTCAGGTGCCAGTGCTCCAACTAACAGCACCAGATGAGCTCCCTGCTGACAGCTAGCATCCACTGCTTTGAGAGTGAGCCATTGTTTCTCCAATTGACTTGAATCTTCAGACGACTACAGTCCTAATTGACATCTAAAAGCAAATATGTGAGACACTCCAAGCAAAACCTGCCTACCCAAGCCCTTCCTGAAGTATTTACCCAAAAATTGTGAGCAAACAAAATGGCTGCTTTGAGCCAGTATGTTTGGGGGTAATTTCTTATGCTGTGATAGTAAGCAGATCATGTCTCCGCTCAGTTTTAATTTCTCTTGTTACCCCAAGGTCCTGATCTTGTCTCAGTTGGCTTAACATGGGAAAACTCTAACAACCATGTTCATCTCTGGTTTAGATGTCTGTTAGATATGTTTCACAAAAAAGACTCGTAGAAAACAGGAAACTCATGGAACTGAAACAAAGTATATAGACACACTTCCTATAATTTAAGCTAACCAGTTTTTACTTTTTAAAAAGAAATAAATATTGCTGTCTGGAGTAAACACACAAAGAAGCATAAATGAACTCAGCTTGTGCACTCCAGAAAAATATGAGAGAAAGCCCTTATTCTGAGGCCATTCTCCTTTCCCAAATGATATGGACCATTGAAGGTGTCATGTTCTGCTGTCACTATATTTTCTTGGTGTCAACTCTGTTGTGGGGACTTCTGAGGCACCCAAGGCCCCCACACTTACTAGGGTACCCACGCAGGCACCCATGCAATGTCTTGCCACCTGTTAAGTGCTACACACAAGTAAGACACAGGGATCCAATACCCATGGAAACAGCCACCTCTGTGCCTTCCTAGCCTCAGGAAATTGAACTCTTAAATGTTTGAACATCTCCTACTTCTCAAAACAAAACTCTTCACCCCCAACCTAGAAAGTCTATCCTAATTACCTGGAAGGTCTTCAACCTATAGTCTAAAACCTCTCTCAGATTTTGGTCTCCAGGTACCAGAGTTGTTGGAAATTTCTTCATTGATTTATGATCCACTCAGATCCGCATGTACAACTATTTACTTCTTTTCTGATATCGTGGAAATTCTAAATTTAAAAAATAAAACTAGCTCTCATGACAATGAGCATATTCAGTGCCCAGATCTTGATCTTCAATGTCATTCTCTAATGAAAAGAACTGGCATTCCTTAGAAAAATGGCTGATTCTAGGGCTGGGGCAGGAAATGCACAAGACAGACTTAAAGCACCTTGTAGTTCCAGAAAGCCAGGGTGTCCTCAAAAAACACAATGATAGAGGTATATCAAAGAGACACAGGGGCACCTGGGTGGCTCAGTCGGTTAAGCGTCCGACTTCAGCTCAGGTCATGATCTCGCGGTCCGTGAGTTCGAGCCCCGCGTCGGGCTCTGTGCTGACAGCTCAGAGCCTGGAGCCTGTTTCAGACTCTGTGTCTCCCTCTCTCTCTGACCCTCCCCCATTCATGCTCTGTCTCTCTCTGTCTCAAAAATAAATAAACGTTAAAAACATTTAAAAAAAAAAAAGAGAGACACAGTAGCCCACTGATAGAGCTCCCAATTGCCAAAGCTGGAATAGTTTTAGGAAAAAAATAAATACTGTAGTATTGGATTGTAGCCCAAAATATAAAATAAGTATCTATCCATGAGTCCATAATGATATAAATAAATTATAGAATAAATTAAAAATGACAGAGAATAGGAAACCTACCATACAGAATTCCAAATAATCTATGTGGATAGTGCCCCCTCAAGGTGATACAGCATAACTCCCCATCACTTAAGTGTGGATTGTGCATAGTGACCCCAACCCAAAGAGTACAGTATAGAAAGGGGGACAAAGAGTAATTGTACCAAACTTTACCTGAAAAAATACTACTTCACCCAGGGGATCAAGGTTAATATCAACAATGATAAGTCATCTACCTTAATATGATGTGATGAGAATGGCACTTTACATCTGTGGTCATCCTCCTTAAAACTTGTACCTCCTGTCTAACTAGGAGCAACATTCTAAAAAACACCTGAATCATAATCCTCAAACCTGTCAAGGTCACTGAAAACAAAGAAAGTCTGAGAAACTGTCACAGTAGAGGTGCCTAAGGAGACATGCTGACAAAATTTAATGTGATATCTGGACAGGATCCTGGGACAGAAAAAAGAATATTGGGTTAAAAACTACTGAAATATAGTCTGATAATAGTCTATTGTTAGTGTCATATACATTACATATGCATTAGTTGTGACAAATGTATCATGTGGAATGCAAAATGTTAACTATAAAAGAAATTAGGTACAGAGTACACAGGAACTATCTAGCTATCTTTGCAACTCTTTTGTGAATCTAAAACTGTTCTAAAATAAAAATTTATTTTGGGGGTGCATGGATGGCTCAGTCAGTTAAGTGTATGACTCTTTTTTTAAAGTTTATTTATTTATTTAAAGAGAGACAGCACAAGTAGGGGAAGGGCAGAGAGAGAGAGAGAGTATCCCAAGCAGGCTCTGTACTTTCAGTGCATAGCCCAACACAGGGCTCGAGCTCTCAAAACCGCAATATCATGATCTGAGCCGAAACCAAGAGCTGTGCACTTAATCAACTAAGCCATCCAGGTACCCCAAGTGTCTGACTCTTGACTCTCACACTGGGAGTGGAGCCTGCTTAATATTCTCTCCCTCCCTCTCCCTCTCCCCCTGCCTCTCTCTCTCTCTCTCAAAATTAAATAAATAGATAGATAAGTAAATAAATAATAAAAATTCATTTTAAAAGAATATTCTACTACAATGACATCAAATTTTCACAACTGTTTACAAAATGTTCGTGTATTTCATCATTCATTTCTATATATTTAATTGTAAACCCAATTAACAATCACGTTATTCTTAGATGTGACACTTAATAAACCCAAGAATTGAATGTTGCACTATTGATTTGAATGCTTTCCTAAGTCGTACTCTCTAATATGTTCCCTGTAGTTTGGCACTTCATGTGCATGCCCTAGAAAGAGTTCTCATAATAAAATATGTGCCTAAGACAGCATATGGTATATTTACTATATATCTTTGAATGTCCCTGGAAACATGTATTGCAATGCTCACAATTCTAAAATATACTTTCCTGGGGTGCCTGGGTGGCTCAGTCAGTTAAGTGTCCAACTTCAGCTTAGCTCATGATCTCACGGTTTATGAGTTCGAGCCCCATGTCGGGCTGTGCTAACAGCTCAGAGCCTGGAGCCTGCTTCAAATTCTGTGTCTCCTCCTCTCTCTGCCCCTCCCATGCTCATGCTCTGTCTCTCTGTATCTCTCAATGATAAATAAACGTTAAAAAAATTTTTTTAATATACTTTCCTGTTATAGCGTACTGTTGTAAGTAACAGTATAAGTAACAGTGTGCTACCTAAGCAAGCAAATGCAAGCAAAGAAGTTTCTTGTTCAGGGGTGCCTGGGCAGCTCAATCCGTTAAGAGTCCCACTTTGGCTCAGGTCATGATCTCATGGCTCCTGGGTTCAAGCCCCACATTGGGCTCTGTGCTGACAGTTCAGAGCCTGCTTCAGATTCTGTGTCTCCCTCTCTTTCTGCCCCTCCCCCGCTCACGTTCTATCTCTCTTTCTCTCTCTCTCTCTCTCAAAAATAAACACTCAAAAAATTATTTACAAAAATAGGATGTTAAATGGGACCTTCCTAATTTCAGCTGAAATGAATAGGTGTCAGTAGGTCAGTAGGTCAATAGGTGTAGGTATCCCTACATTCTAAATAGAGGTGCCAAATACCCCCACAGGACTGGCTAAGAAGCATCCTCTAAAAAAGAAAATTACAATCCTTAGCATATCACCAATCTCCAGGGTATAGGAAAGAAAGCTAATACATTATTTAAGCTTGTTGGTGAATATTTAAACAAAATTCTGAGTGCTCTGCATGTTTACCCCAACCCCTTTAGAAGAGTACCACCCACTGCCACTAGCCTAGGGACAGAGCTTTCAGAAACTGCTCAAAAAGAACAGAGGTGTTTGCTGGGAGGACAAAGGATGGACAATGAGGACAGGAGCCCCAGAAGAACATTACTGAGCATGGAGCATGTGTAGCCATGGGAAATAGTTTGACTTGTGTCTTGTGGAGTTGGAGAGTGCACATTCTGGGGTCTGTTATTATCTGGGAAAGCTTAAGGTGAGAGCCTGGCTGGAGTGACTTTTAACTAGAGGGGCAAAGAGAGAAAACAGCACCTGCACCCATAGTGAGCTAAGCAGAAGAGCATCAGGCTTGAGTGAGCTGTGAGGGACCCTGCCGCAGAGGACTGCTAGAGACATGAGCCGAACCACACTGAAAGATGCCTCATGGCATAGACCAGAGCAGACATTGGAAGGGGGTAGCCAGTGAACACAAAACCAGCTTCAAGGAAATTTTGAAGGCCCTTGGCCAGGTACAGGGAGGGACACCTGAAAAATCCATGAAAAGTTCCACAAGAGAAAGAGCTAGCATTTGGGCATAAGCCACAGAGAGCACCAGTTCTAAATATAGTCATACCAAGCAAGGCCAAATTGCTTCTGTTCCAAATAAAATGATTCGAACTGATTTAAAACTATATTAATTATCCTACTAAAGGAAATATTTGTAAAACCTGGAAAACAAGACATCTTAACAGGTTCTGCTTGAATTAAGAGATTTTTTATGGCAAAGAGATTAAGAACAGGTAGCAGTTTTGAAAGGAGAGAGGGGGTGAGGGAAGAGGTGATATTATTGTGCATCCTGTGGCACAAAATAGTTTCTGGCAGACCAGTTTTTGGGTTTTTTTTTGAGGGGGAGAGAGAGAGAGAGAGAGAGAGAGAGAGAGAGAGAGAATGCAAGTGGGGGAGGGGCAAAGAGAGAGGGAGAGAGAGAATGCCAAGCAGGAACTCCACTGTGGACTGGAACCCACAAACTATAAGATCATGACCTAAACTGAAATCAAGAGTTAGACACTTAACCAACTGAGCCTGCCAGATGTCCCAGGCAGACCAATTTTAACCTTAGAATCATACAAATTGATTTTCAAGGGAATAGAAAACCCAGAAGAGTTCTAGAAAACACAGGTGAGAATCACCTTTCAAAACCATATTGATTCTGCCTGGAAACCAGCTATTATACAAATACAAATTGCAACACCGGTTTGTTCACGAGAAAGAGCTTGTTGGCATAGCACCAAATAAAGACAATCTACTTGCTATGCAAACAGATGTGTTGGTCCCTGCTATTGTCAAGAGATCAATCACTCAGCAACCTCAATTAGAGCCTGTAAGTCAATACTCTGTTTTAAGAAGCATAACTATTCTCATCCACACAAAAGTATGGATTTCCTCAGGGAAATTCTCTCATGAACTTCCCACCCATGACCAAAACCTACAATAGTCCTTGCCAAGGTATTGTCAAAAAAGTATCCCCTGACACTTGAAAGCTGTATGTACATGATGATAACAAAGTCAGGATCTGGGGCCTCACACTCTTTACAGTAATTCGATTAGGAAGCTGCAAGCCTAGATCCTCCCTGTGTCTGGTGTGGATGACAAGCAAGTTAAGCAGCTGTAAGCCACAGCCCACAGGGCCCAAATGTTGTTCATTTTGGTGCTTGCTACCTGTGTTAGTTTGCTAAGGCTGCCATAGCAAAGTACCATAGGTTGGGTGGCTTACAACAGAAATTTATTTTCTCACAATTCTGGAGGCTGGAAGTCCAAGATCAAGGTGTAGGAAAATTCAGTTTCTGGTGAGATATCACTTCCTGACTCATGATGGCCACCTTCTCACTGTGTTCTCAATGACCGCTTTCCTCTATGTTCTCAGGTGTCTTCTCTTCTTATAAAGACGTCAATCCTATTGGATTAGGGCCTCACCCTTGTGACCTCATTTAACCTTAACTACCTCCTCAAAGGCCTTGTCTCCAAAACAGTCACACTACAGGTTAAGCTTTTGATGATATACAGATGTGGATGGGGGAATGATGACACAATTCAGTCCATAACTACTTCATCAGAATTCTAAGGTAACTATTCAACATAAGTAATACTTTATTGATTCAGATACCACTAATTTGAAATGGTGCTGTTCAAACTGGAGAATCCAAAGCTTTCCCTTGTACCCTATAAGCAAAAGTAATTACTGAGGCAATTGCAATTAACAAGATTGCAGAAGAATTGAGGATCCAATAGAGAATAAATTTCAACCACTCCCATGGGTACATGGGATTACTCCCATGGGTACATAGGGTACATTTGAATTACCCTTATCTGGCCTTAAAAAGCTGCTTGGCCGGCTCTTCCTTCAGTAATCACTACTCATCATTAGTCAGGTAACTATATGTTCACTGCTCTAATCTTCAAAGATATTTCTTTTCAAGAATTTCTGAGTTCCAGGTGCCTGGGTGGCTCAGTCAGTTGAGTGACTGACTCCTGATTTCGGCTCAGGTCATGAACAAATGGTTCATGGATTCAAACCCCCCATTGGGCTCTGCACTGACAGCACAGAGTCTGCTTGGGATTCTCTCTCTGCCCCTCCCCCACTCATGTGTGCATGTGCTCTCTTTCTCTCTCTCAAACTAAATTTTTTAAAAAACATAAAAAAAAAAAGATTTTCCAAGTTCCTAATGTATTTATAAATCATAGCCAAGATTCTCATTTGGATAGTCAAGGCCCTCCTAAATCCAGCTCTATTTACGTGACCACCACTGGCTCCCATTACTCCCCAGTATGACCCCCTACTGACATGAGACCACCCTGCTTTTGGCCCCTGGGCATCCCTGCAGTTTGATTCCCAACTTGCCCCTTCTGTCCTGGGTGCCTCGGGACCTCACCATTGGGAGTGGATTCTAACAAAGCGGAATCTGGAAATTAGAGATGCCTTCTATGCTTAGGACTCCAGCAGCTATGATCCACGGTCTCCATTCCTTAGTCACTTTCACTATTGAGAAATCCCACTGCTTACAAATTTTACCTCAAATCTCACGTCCTTGAAGAAAGACTTATTTTCCTAGTCATTTATACAGAGTTGCTCTTGTCTAAATTTCCAGATCCATTCTACTCACTCTCGCTATGCCATATAGCTTTCTTTCCAGTTATTTTTCATGAGTGGGTCTCAAAATAATTGCTAATTCTTTCAAGTCAGGTACTGTTGACTTTTAATTTTTTTTTATTTTTTTTAACATTTATTTATTTTTGAGACAGAGAGTGAGAGGGCATGAACAGGGGAGGGTCAGAGAAAGAGGGAGACACAGAATCCAAAACAGGCTCCAGGCTCTAAGCTGTCAGCACAGAGCCCAACGCAGGGCTCAAACCCACAGACCAGGAGATCATGACCTGAGCCGAAGTCGGACGCTTAACTGACTGAGCCACCCAGGCGCCCCAGTTTTTTTTAAAACATCCAAAGGGCTTGGGACACCTGGGTGGCTCAGTCAGTTAGGTGTCCGACTTCGGTTCAGGCCATGATCTTCACAGTTTGTGGGTTCTAGCCCTACGCTGGGCTCTGTGCTGACAGCTCAGAGCCTGGAGCTTGCTTCGGATTCTATGTCTCCATCTCTCTCTGTCCCTCCTCCCCTCACACTCTGTGTGTCTCTCTCCCTCAAAAATAAATAAACATTTAAAAAAATCTTTAAAAAAATCCAAAGGGCTCAACACAGTGTGGAAACATAATGTAGTAAATATTTTTCTCTTCAAAGTGGCTTGAGTTCAACCTTTCACTACTTCAATCTTCTCAAGTAATGTTAATTACTGAGGCTGTGCTGCATCTGGCATTTTATTCATGCTTGACATCCCAAACCAATTCTGGAGCAAAAAGTCTGTGATATCAAGAAAGAAACATAAAAGCGGTCTGGAAATTGATAAATTCCTCCAAAGAGGTGGAAAGGATCACTAAGCAGTAGTCAAAGAATGCACCTAGGGAAGTTTTAATATAGAAAGTTCTCACTTGAAATGAGAAAACAATTTAACCTTAGTTTACAAGTGTTGGTAGTAATTATTTAGATAAGAACAAAAATAATTTCTTTTCTTAAGACTAAATAAATTTAGAAGTTTGAATTTTCTGAAATACTAGAACAAATTTTTGGGTAGAATGGACTAGGGTAGGATGAGGGTAGGATAGTGATTGTATTTTTTTTTTTTTTTCAGATGAATCCATCACCTAAGAGCAACTTCTATCTCTTTCCCAAAAAGTGAGCTACAGGGGTCACATTCTGGCCTCACCCTAACATGAGGCAGTGATGAAAAATTGCCTCTTTCTGCTCTGTGAATCACTTTCAACCCTTTCAAATTGTAACATCTTACTCTAACTTGTCTTTACAACTACCACTCCCCTAAAAGTCAACCATGCTA
Organism: Prionailurus viverrinus; assembly: GCF_022837055.1. Taxonomy (NCBI): domain Eukaryota; kingdom Metazoa; phylum Chordata; class Mammalia; order Carnivora; family Felidae; genus Prionailurus; species Prionailurus viverrinus. Next base: position 78,276,638 of record NC_062565.1, read on the forward strand.
TATAATTATATACACAAAGCCTATAAGCTAAAAATACTTACTTTTACTAAAACTCTAAACACAAAAGGATAGGATAGATTGCATTGAATTACTTAGAATAACCATTCTGGAACCTAAGCAAAGATTCTCAGCACTTTCTAATGCAGACTGCAATGCTGTAACTCCAAGCAGAGAGAGCTCCTAACTCCTTCTGACTGAATTCCATGAAATCTGATAATCCGAGCAGCGTCCCCAAAAGGTTTTGGACAAAGCATTAACTTTAGATAAACATATCTATTATTTGCATTAAACTTGTCTTTTTCTTAAATTTTAATTCCAATATAATTAACATACTGTATGGAGGTTCCGCCAAAAGTTAAAAATAGAACTACCTGGGGCGCCTGGGTGGCTAAATCAGTTAATTGTAGACTTTGGCTGATGAATTCAAGCCCTGCATCGCGCTCTGTGCTGACAGCTCAGAGCCTGGAGCCTGTTTCAGATTCTGTGTCTCCCTCTCTCTCTGCCTCTCCCCCTCCCACACTCTTTCTCTCTCAAAAATAAATAAACATTAAAAATTAAAAAAAAAAAATAGAACTACCCACGATCCAGCATCAAGCCTGTCTTTGACCCATCTCCAAAATATTTCTTTAAATGACAGCTTTTGCAGGTCCCTGGGTGGCTCAATTGCTAAGTATCTGACTTCAGCTCAGGTCATGATCGCATGGTTCATGAGTTCTAGTCCCATATCAGGTGAACTCGAGCTCCACTTCAGGTGAGCCCCGCTTCTCTCTCTCTCTCTCTCTCTCTCTCTTCCTCCCTCTCTCTCCCTCTGCCCCTCCTAGGATTCTCTCTCTCTGCCCCTTGCTCACTTCTGCCTTCTCTCCCTCAAAAAAATTAATTAATCAAAAATTTAAAAATTAAATAAATGACAGCTTTTAGATTGTGCCAAAATTACACAACTAGGATTCCCTACTTAGGGGTGTCTGGGTGGTTCAGTCAGTTGAGCGACCATCTTTGGCTCAGGTCATAATCTCATGGCTCGTGAGTTCGAGTCCCATGTCAGGCTCTGTGCCGACAGCTCAGAGCCTGGAGCCTGCTTCAGATTCTGTGTCTCCCTCTCTCTCTGCCCCTCCCCTGCTCGCACTCTGTTTCTCTCTCTCTCTCTCTCTCTCTCTCTCTCTCTCAAAATAAATAAACATTAAATTAAAAAAAATAAATTAAAAAAAAAAAGGATTCCTTACTTCATTCAGTGGTTGATCTTACTTAATAAACCCTATGCAGCATGTTGGAAAAATGGCCATACATGCTTCCTCTCCCTGTATCCATACCCCATTTATCATGTCAGTTTGAGTGCCCTCAAACTTGACTCTCAGATTGGCCATGGGACAATGTGAGATGCTAGCAAGCATGATGCAAGCAAAGGCTTGAAAAGCACTGTGTATTGAGGCCGCCTCTCTTGCCTCGACCACCACCACCATGGGAAGCAGCCCCAACAAACCTACTGGATGATGAAAGGTATGTGGTTCAGTGAGCCCTACCAGCCAAGCCAACAGCTACCCCATCCTCAGTAGCAGAGGCAACCAACAGCTGACTGCCGGTAAATAGGAGCCAGCCTAAGCCAGAAGAATCACCCAGCACATTCCAAACTGTGGATGCAGGAAAGTGTGCGCTAAATAAATGGCTCTTGTTTTAAACAAGTTTAAGTTTTGAAGTGGTTTCCCATTCAGTAAAAGCTAACTGACACACATGGGATTTCAAATAATTGTCAACCATTCCTCCTTCGCTTTTGACTTCAACTCCTATGATCCCCTCTTTAAATTGGTCATTGGCAGATCTCTTATGTTTCCTACACATTGGTATTATGGGATTGCAGTCTGCAACTCAGAGATTAAAGAGATCTCAAAAAGAGGAGTGTGGGAGTGTACTCGTTTTCACCAGCTGGGTTTGACTAATTTCCAGCTGTCCTATCTCTGCAATGTATTCCAAATGCCTGGAATATACACACCAAAGTCCAGGATCTTTTACTTGAGAAGTTATTTGTAGCCTAGTGAAACAATGAAAGCTTTCAAGCAAAACAAAAGTTTTTCTTTGTCTCTTTTTAACCCAGCAAGCTGGTGGCATATGGCATACTGTAGCTACAGAAAAAAAATAATAATAAATAAATCATTCCGATCTCAATCCATCTGAACAGAAACTGGACTGTTATTTGGGTTAATCTTAGATCAAAGCCCAAATATCTAGTTTTTGTAGTGGTTAGAGATGCCAAAATTGAACCAAGAGTTAATGGTAAAACTTAGTTGTAGCACATCCAAAATAAACCATTCGTTTGACACTGATAAAAATCATTGTTTTCATGTTATTACAATTACAGTATTACGGCATCTATTTTTTTCTTTTTTTCTGTTTTCTTTTGGGGGGGTGGCTTTTTTGAGAGTGAAAGAGTGCATTCAGAGTCAGAGAGGAACAGAGGGAAAGGGAGAGAGAAATCTTAAGCAGACTCCACACCCATCATGGATGGAGGCACCTGGGTGGCTCCATGTTCAGCATGGAACCTGATCAGGGCTCAATCTCACAACCCTGGGATCATGACCTGAGCCAACATCAAGAGTCCAACATTTAACCAACTGAGCCACCCAGGCACCCCATGGCGTCTATTTTCTTCTGATTCCTATCACATAATATGGTATTTTTAAAATTTTTTTTTCAATGTTTATTTATTTTTGGGACAGAGAGAGACAGAGCATGAATGGGGGAGGGGCAGGGAGAGAGGGAGACACAGAATCGGAAACAGGCTCCAGGCTCTGAGCCATCAGCCCAGAGCCTGACGCGGGGCTCGAACTCACGGACCGCGAGATCGTGACCTGGCTGAAGTCGGACGCTTAACCGACTGCGCCACCCAGGCGCCCCATTATGGTATTTTTAAATTTTGCATGCTTGGCAATTATGCTTGCTTAACTTTAGGACATTTGGATAGGTTTCCTCATTAATTTCTCCATGCTAAAATCCACCTCATACCAAAAGTTATTCTGAATTAATTTTCTCATCAGCCACTGAGGAGGCAAAAACTGACAATTTAAGTGAAGCCTCATCACAAACAAATACACTAAGGAGGATCCTTGTAACATTTGCAGAGTTAAATCTTCAGACAGTATTATTACTTCTCAAGTTTTTTTTTTCTGCCATTTTTATTCTTGTTGCATTTAGGGGGAGCTTTAATAGACTCAGTGGAATTTTGATTGAGATACTGGACCTCTCCTTCTCTGAAGAACGTATTTCAACCAGGGTTTCAGAAACTCTGCTCATGTAATGCCATAATGAACTAAAGTAAGAAACACTCCCTTTAGGAGTGCCTGGGTGGCTCAGTCAGTTGGTTTCAGCTCAGATCATGACCTCACAGTTTGTGGTTTCAAGCGAGGCCACTGGCTCCTCGCTGACAGCTCAGAGCCTACTTAGGATTCTCTCTCTTTGCCCCTCCCCTGCTTGTGCATGTGCTCTCTCTCTCTCGCTCTCTCTCTCTCTCTCTCTCCCCCTCTCAAAATAAATAAATAAACTTACAAAATAAAAAGAAAGAAAGAAACAATGCCTTTAAAATGCAGGTATCTGATAGCCAGGTCATACATATGGGCAGTTTCTGACTACAGGCTAGCCATTTGGATTTTTTTTTTTTTTGAAAACAAGAAGTTTGATGGAATAAAAACAGTTGACATTTTAGGGGCACCCGGGTGACTCAGTCGGTTAAGTGTCCGACACCAGCTCAGGTTCGTGGGTTCGAGCCCCGTGCTGGGCTCTGTGCTGACAGCTCAGAGCCTACAGCCTGCATTGGTTTCTGTGTCTCCCTCTTTCTCTGCCCCACTCCTGCTTGGGCTCCGTTTCTCTCTCTCTATCTCTCAAAAATAAACAAACAATAAAAATAAAAACAGTTGACATTCTCAAGTTGAACAGGCTCAAATCTTTATTTAAAACAGTGATGATTTTACTTGTGTGCTAGATGAGAAAAAGTCACTGAGGAAAGAAAGAGGGAACATATAAGGGTATATACTTAACAAAAGTGACAAATGGATTTCTCTCTCCATCATCTAATGATTAGATATTATTTAATAGCTTATTATGTGCTGGCAGGAAACAGACTGAGATTAATCTCATGATTATTAGAAACTGATACTGACATTTACAAAAGGAAGCTGTTGAAAATTGTACACTGGCTTTTCTACAGTAAAAACACTATAACTTCCTGTCACTTAGATAGTGAACTGGGCTGTACGTGATCACAGGCTTGAGTTCACTCTATTATAAAAACAAATAATCCAGCGAACCTTTTTCATGAGAGAACATCTTTCAGAGTCAGAGGAGAAAGAGAAGGCCTGATTTGTTCAACTTGGGAGCTCTATGGTGTCACATTACTTATAGGTGAACTCAATCCCTCAGGACATGTAACAAAGAATGAATAATTACAACCCCTTCATTCAGAATCCAGTAATTAGGTTGACAGCAAAGCAACTCTGTGGGACTTTCTTTTTGGTGGGTGTCAATTGATTATAGCAAGTATAACCTCTTCCAAACTTTCCATAGCTACCAACACTGTATTACGTGCCCTGCGTGTCTTATCTCAATTAATCTTCACAAACAATCCTGGCAGACAAATGAAAAAATGGAGGTTAAGGAGTTAAGATAACTTGCCTGTGATCACACAGCTTTATAAATATTGAATTCAGGATTTGGACCAAAGGAGGGTATTGCCAACAGCTACATTTGTAACCGGTGCCTTCTTCTTAACAAAAGAAATAGCAATGAGGAAACTGGAAGACCCTTGGTTGTATGGCTGTAATTCACATTTAACTGCTGTTCTTGGCCCATAAAGACAAACCAAAAACAGTTGATTTGCCCTACAAATAAACCCATGCAGTATATTAGACCTGACCCCTAGTGATATTTTCCTTATGTGCCTGCTGTCACAAAGCTTCAACACTCTTAATCAATGAAACCATATGTCAGCTGAGTTTATAGCACAGGAAAAACACCCAGGAACAAACAGAAGAAATAATATGTTGTTTCCAGGAGAGGTAAGTGATTATCGATCGTGATACATAAAAGTTCACTCAGGTGTTTGCTATAGTTGAGTGGGTAAGAAAGAAGAAACACGGGTTGGTGCAATAGAGCTCCTGTAAAGAGGTGGATATTCTCTATGCTTTCACCAAACGTGACTCATGAGTATCAATTTGTGCCACAGAGCTTGCCACCCAGCAACCATACAAAACCATCTGCACTTTCCCAGGAACCGCTCAGAATAACTTAATTCTCCTCTTTTCAAAGCTAACAATATGAGGCACAAAAAGAAAACATAGGGAATTGAAAGAAATGGCAGGGAGGTGGCATCTTTGCCAATGCTGGACTTAGCATTCTGGCAAAGCTTACTCCAATCAGACAAGATCCTATCTGTAGGACATTTTCCAAGCTAATCTTGCATATACTATGATTTTGAATAATCACAGCTTATAAATTCATTAAGTAAAGCAATTTAAATCTGTCCTGCTTGTAGAATTTCATACAAAGCCAATGTCTGGCACATCTACTCCCTTGCAGTGGCCTTCACTGACTCCTCTACTGCACCATACATATCGTAGTTGGGACCTTCACCCACCTTTCTTTTCTTCTCTCCCTATTCTCTTGGCTTCATCTATCACGTCTATGGAGTTATCCTGAATCTGCATCACCAGCTCAAATTTCCCTCTTCAACTCCACACACTTTTTTCCATCAGTGTGTTTGACATCTTTATTTATCAATGCATTTACCTGTTGACTTTTAAAGTCATTAGAATGACCTAGTTTGATCTCATTGTTGTCCTTTGAATATGCCAGCCACATCCTCATCTCTGGGCCTTTGCATCTGCTGTCTCCTCTGTCTGGAACACTGTTTCCCCACACATGCATGCCTTACTCCCTGACTCCTTCGTAGCTTTATCTAATGTCAATGAGATCATTCCAGCCATACTCTGTAAAGCTGCAACACACAGGGCACCTGGACAGCTCAGGTGGTTATGCATCCGACTTTGGCTCAAGTCATGATCTCATTGTTTGTGGGTTCGAGCCCCACGTCAGGCTCTGTGCTGACAGCTCAGAGCCTGGCGCCTGTTTTGGATTCTGTGTCTCCCTCCCTCTCTGCCCCTTCCCTGCTCATGCTCTGTCTCTCTCTCTGCCTCAAAAAATGAATAAAAATGTTTTAAAAAATTGTAAATAAATAAATACAATAAAGCTGCAACACAAGCTACCCCAGGATTCCCTGTTCCCTTTCCCCGCCTTATTCTTCTTCATAGCACTTACTCCTTCTGCAACACATGTTTTACTCATTTATTTTGTTTATTGTCTATCTCTCCATGCAAGCTCCTGAGGCCAGGGATTTTTGTCTGTGCTGTTCAATTCTATACCCTGGTGCCTTACACAGTGACTGGTATAAAGTAGGTACCTAATTATTACCTGTTGAATGGAATAAATGAAGAAATGAATGAATAATTGCCCCACTGGAATCCCACATAAAACTTCTTATCTTCCAAAAAATCTGCTTTTCTTCCTCCCCATACTCATTGGTAGTATCTGCCTCCTCCCACTCATTCAGACCAAAACTGTCAATCACTGACCACAGTCCCTTTCTTTATTCCTTTGTTCAATAGTGTGCCAAATTATTTTAAGTCATTTCAAAATACCACTTACCCATCTCTTCCTACCTATTCCATTTCTACTTCCCCAGCCCTAGCCCGGAGTCTCATCCCCTCCCATCACAGAGAATACTGTATAACTTCAAGTGTGACTTGTCCCCCCCACCTTCAGCCTCTATTCTTCAATTCATCTAGAACACTGACCTAGACTGAGCTTCCTAAAATGCATATGTCAGCTCATATAACGCCCTTGTTCTAAATCCTTAGCATGGAATTCAAGGTTGCCCATGACCTGATCTCAAACAGTTCTGAAATCCTCCCCTGTCCACATGCTCTGTTCCCAGACACACTGGACAAACCCCCATATCCCAAAGCTATAGACTACTGTTGTGATTCCAAGCCTTGCTTGTATTGTTCCCTTGGGCACCCAGGCGGGTTCAGCCACCACTTCTTCTGAAAGCATTCCCTGATCTTTCTCTCTCCTCTGCCTCCCACTTGCTTTAATACTTCTATTTTGGCACATCCCCATTTAGTCTTAAATGTTAAATGTTTGTCTCACCACAAACCAAAAGCTTCCTGAGAACTAGCAGTGGGCATTATTTATCTTTATACAAACCACAGCGCCTAGCCCAGTGTTTGGCACACAGCAGATGCTAAGGAAATGTGTATTGACTCACTGAATGAAATGTGAGTACGTACTGAAAGTTCCATGTAGTGTGATCAGATGGAATTCTCAGACAGATTCAGAAAAAGAGACACCCGTTGCATTAAAGCACAATTTAGGCTAATTTCTACTCATCATTCAGGCCAGACTGGCACCAGTAATGAAGGCCTGCCTCATATCCCCAGTCTAAATCAGCGACACCTGTGCCTTATTCATAGCAGCAGTTTCCCCAGCCCCACTCCTAAAGTCACACCTACCCTCTCCGTCTTCCAAGCCGGGCAGCTAGCAAGCTATGAAATAGAATCGTTACATATATTACTTATGTAAGCAAATCACAATGAAGAAAAGAGGCAGAAAACTGATGGGTGGGAGGAGAGGGGAGAGTGCAGGGGGGATAATTGCACACAGGCTATCTTATTTATTTCGTCACATTTGATTTCACTGTTTCACTTTTACAAAAGAATACATAGAAATTGCATAATGCATAAATGTGACTATATCAACATACTTTTATTTTACATCTTTTAAAAAAATGTTTATTTAATTTGAGAGAGAGAGAGTGAGAGAGAGCGCACAGCACCGGGCTCAAGTAGGGGAGGGGCAGAGAAGGGGGGAACAGAGGATCCAAAGCAGATTCTGGGCTCACAGCAGCAAGTCTGATGCAGAGCTGGAACTCATGCTCGGTGAGATCACGACCTAAGCCGAAGTCAGAGACTCAACCAACTGAGCCACCCAAGTACCCCAACATACTTTTATTTTATATTAACCATCTTCTTTGTTTAGTTCTCCCTCTTTCCCCTACTCCCCTTTTTGCCTCAGGCAACCCATGTGAACAACCTAGTCTACCATAATTTTCTTCTCTCTCATATAAGCATGTAAGAACTCTATTAATCATATACACACACAGTAGTTTTTAATGGTTCTTTAAAAACTGGATTATTTTACACACTCTTTGGCAACTTGCTTTTCTCGCTCATGTTATCCCATGAGAATCCCTCCGAATCAACTGGAATAGGTAGAACTAATTCATTCTTTGTAACGGCTACATAAAATTCTGCGACCTGGATGTTGCATGATAGTACTTACTTTGCTTCTAGATTTTCTCTACTGATAAACCATGTTATAATAAATGTGATTGCACAGATATTTTAAGCAGTGGTAATTTCATTTATAAGGGATAGATTAACTGGAGTGAAATTTCTGGGTCAGGGTATATATGTGTTTATAATTTTAAAACTGTTGACAGATGTTATATCACCAAAAGGCTGTAACAATGCATATTTGCACCTGCAGTGAATGTGAGAAGGCTTTGCCTGGCATCCTCACCAGCAATAGGTGTTACTGGGCTTTTCCATTTCCATCTGTCTGAGAGTTCTAAAATGAAATTTGCATCACTGGGTCACTAGTGAGTTTGAGAATCTTTTCATGTGTTTGCTACCCATGTGAATTTTCTCTTATGTGAATTGTTTGCTCATGCTTTTTGATATTATCTCTACTGAGGTCTTTTGGCAACTTGTTTTAATTTGTATGAGGTCTTTAAGTATTATAAACATTAACCCTCTGTCTCTTGTCTGTATTACAAATATTTTCCCAAGGCTTTCATTTGCATTTTGATTTAGTTTATAGTATTTTTTGCCCTATTGATGTAATCTAATATTCTCTTTTACTTAACAGTTTCTAGGTTTCCAGTAATAAGATGCCTAGATTCTTTTAAGCACCTAGGTTTTTCACAGTCATCTAGATTTTCTTCCACAACATTAATATTTTTATGTAAAGTTTCTAATCCATTGGAAATTTTTTTATAATTTAAAATAGGAATAAATGTGGGAGTGTAAATTTACTTTTTTATATTAATAGCCAGTTACACTGGCACCATTTATTAAATAATTCATTCTTTCTCACTGAACTGATATACCTACAAGTTTTGTATTTATTAATTCTCACATATAATGGGATATATTTTTAGATTCTGTTCTCTATTCTTGTCTCATGAATCTACTTGTGTATTCCTAGGTCAATAGCATTTAATATCTATTAGGGAAAGTCCTCTCTTACTATCCTTTTTCCCTAAAATTATATTTATTTTTTGGTTTTGGAGAATCTATTTTTCCATTAAAAAATTAAATCATTTTATTCCATTTTCCAATCTTCCCCCCCCAAACACCATCACCATATTCCTATGGGATTCAATTCAAGATGCATCAAATGCATTTGTTAATTTTTTGAGAATTGACTTTTATGATATTGTTTTTCAATCCAGTAAAAAGGTATGCATTTCATTTGTTCCAGAGTTGTTTAACTCCTAACTCCTGACCTCTACCAATAAGATGAGACCCTTGAAATACTTTTTCTTTCTCTCTTCATTCATCCTCAATGCTAGATGACACCTTGGGAAAAAATTTTTAATTTTTCTAAAATGTTAAGTATTTTTATTTGTAGATTATTACTAACACTTACCTTGCCATATTTATTCATGCATGCAGCTAAACACTTACTGGGAGCCTACCATATGCTATACATGGTTTGAGGTACTAAGGATAGGTCAAGGGGAAAAAAATTTTCTGCTCTCATAGAGTTTACATATGAAGAGAGAGATACTGGACAAAATAAATGAATAAAATATAACTATGTAGAAGGTGATAAATATTATGGAGAAAACCAAAACATGAAAGTGGGATGGAATGCCACAGCATAGAGCAGACAGTACATTAAAATGTTGAATAGTGTGATCAGAGAACCCTGAAGGAAAGTGTGGCATTGGAGAAAAGACTTGAAAGATGTCAGAAAGAGAGCCATGTAGATGTCTGAGAAACAGCAATTCAGGCAGAGGAATACATAGTAAGAATCCACTGAGGAGGGATCATGCCAGACCTACTCAGGAACAACAAGGAAACCAGAGTGGCTGAGGTGGAGTAAAGGGCAGCATCAGGGGAGGTGAGAACAGAAGAGGAAGAGATGAGACCATAGAGATCATGGGGGTCAGGTCATATAGGGCACCTTGCTGCCTATTATAAGGACTTCAACTTTCACAGTCAGGATAATGATAAAATCATTGGACAGTTCTTCTTAAAAGCACCATGATCTGACTTAATAATTTAACAGAAAGATCACTGCTGTGTTAAGAGTAAAGATTATGGAAACAAAATGAGTTAGGAGCCTACTGCAATAATCTAAGCAAGAAGTAATAGTCTTATAGACCAGGACCAGGGGACTAGTGATTACAAGTGGTTATCAAAGGATATATTTTTAAGATAGAGCAATGAGATCTGCTGAGGAATTACATATAGGGTATATGAGAAAGAAAGAGGTGAAGTATAACAGGATTTTTGCCTGAGCAACTGGAAGGATGAGATTCCATACACTGAGACAGAAAACCATGAAAGGACCCACATAGGGAGAGGAATGGAGACATTAAGTCAGGAGATTAATTTTGGACATGTCTACTAGACTTCCAAGTAGCTGAGCTAATAGGTGGATACACCAGATTGGTGTTCAGGAGAGAGGTCCAGAGTAGAGATATAAATTTAGGAATTGTTAATATATGGTTGATATTTGAAAGTACATAACTGGATAAAATCATTAATGAGGTGAGTGAAGGTAATGAAGAGAAGAAGCTGCAGGATTTTACCATGAGAAACTCCAAAACTGGAAGATTGAGAAGATAGGAGAAACCAGAAAAAGAAAACTGAGAAAATGTGGCTAGTGAGATAGGAGGAGAGCCAGAATAATGTGGTGTCTTGGAAGCCAAATGAATAAAGTATTTCTAGAATGAGGGAATGATCAACTCTGCCAAATGCTGCTGAAAAGACAAGATTAAAACTTAGAAGTTCTCGATGGATTTAGCAGTATGGACATTATTGGTAACCTCAATAAGACATGCTGGGGTCATGTGGATGGCGTAAGAGAAGATTTAAAAATATAAATAGCATAGACTTGTGAAAAACATCTGAAAAAGAAATGATATATTTCTTAAAGTTGGGGTTATATTTACACTTGGATTGTTAACTATAATTTTATTTTTTATCAGGTTTTTCATTGTCTATTGGCAAGAGATAAAAGGCATCTTTATCTCATATTTAACACTTACAGATGCTCGGTAGATTTTTGTTGGCTAAGTAGGTATGATTTTCGTATTATAACACTTCCTAACATGGGCTATATTCATTGAATGAACATGTTAATAGAATGACAGGAGTAAAGAACATGGATGGTCTCTTAAAAGATATAAACTAATATCTTTTACAGTAGTACCTAAAAGATCTCAGTTGTTCTACATGGTGAAGTAAATAACATGAATTCTAGTCCAGAGCCCTAACTTCAACTTAAATAATGTTTGCAAGTCCCTACATAGGCACTGGGGGAGGGGGGGGGGCAGGAGGGTGAATATGTCATCTATGACAGATGGCACTACTATATGATATTTTAATCAAAGAGCCAACTGGCTTTTAAAAGTCAGTTTTCAAAATTGATCTATATATCTAAAAAAAAAAAAAAGAGCAATAGCACCAGAAATAATAGCCTAGGAAATAATGTAATCCAATATGCCAGGTTATGGTAAAAGTGTCTTCATGTGAGAATAGTAGATGGTGATCAATCATGGAAGAAAAAGAAAAAGAAATTATTGTAAGAGATAATGTTCATAGTTCCACTCCAGTGGGTTATGTGAATAAACATTTGTGAATTCCCTTGAAGTATCTTGGGACTCAAGACATTAGAAAGGGTATACAATGTTTCTTTTTCATAAAGTAGAATTAAATTAGATTTCTCAAAGCTTCACCGATCTTGCCTCATGTACAGCAATTTGATTACCTGTTTCAACACCTCTAAAATTCAGAGTAAACATTCTCACCCATTTAGAAGAAGCACACAAGAATGAAATTTTACCTTCAGTACATTAGCTAGAAAGTCACATAGTAGAGTCTGTGTGAGGAGAGAAAATTCTAATAAGGTGAGGAACATAAGCAAGGCGGTACCTTTATCCTTAAGGAAATGAAAGAATGTAATAAATAAAGGTGAAAGAAAGTATGGAAAGCCATAAAATGTTAACAAATATATTTTCCCCCTGTTCTGTTAATCTTTGTTTCTAATTTTTCTACAATGAAGCTGAATTACTTATATAGTTTTTAAGGGTTAAGTTTGTTGAAATGATCATGCATGGAAAAGTAATGGTTACTAGCAAACTTAGGGTGCTTGATCTGAAAAATTAGAGAGTACTTCACCCAATGTTTCCATGTTACAGATGAAAGACTGAAGTAGACAAAGATTATGTTAGCTTTGCTAATAATGATCTGAATGTGTAGATCATGTAACTCAATGATCCTCAACCCTGACTGATTTAAAGGATAATAAAAGTATGCCTGACTGGCCCCTACCCAGAACCAACTGGATTGTAATCAGAGCTACTGTGGACCAGAAGTTCTAGGTTCTCCACGCTACCTCCAAAGAACCTAAGACAAAAAATGGGGAGAGGAGATCATTACATCAAAAATAAATCAACAGAAACTTCACAAGCATCTCTGTAGAAATTTCCCTTTCCTAAGCATATACTTGTCTATGAAATGTGTGAGCCAACTCATTCCAAAACAGAGCTTGGCAATAGGAATGATGTATCTGTCTCTTATGATAAGGGTGTGAGTTCTTCTTTGCACCCTTTAGATAAATTCACATCTCAGATTCTGCAAAGCATAATAAGAGTAAATATTTATTGAGTGTCTATTCTATGCCAGCTACTGTTCTACATATTTTATTCAGTTAATCATCTCAATCCTAGGAGGTAGGTATTACCTTTATCCCCATTTCACATGAACACTGCAGCTCAGAGAAGTTAGGTAACTTTGCCTACAGTGACAAAGCAATCTAAGTGGGCAAGCCTGGAGCTGAACTCAACCACATTCCAGTGTCTGTGCCCTTACACTGCATACTACCATGGAAATAAGATGTTTATACTTAATCAAGTCCAAGGAATTAACTTGTCTTCTGATTTCCACATAATTAAATCAATAGCTGGGCTCCAGAAAAAGAGGGGGAAAAGAAGACACAGGGGAGAAAGAGAGGACTGTGTGAATAGTATCTGAAGCAGAATCTAAGTTGTTTAAGTGGTTCCTCTGGATAAAGTCTCTAAGCTTCAGAGTGTGGACTGCAAGTCCTCTTTTGACTGTGCAGCAAACTTCTTGATTCATGGTTGTGCTCTGAAAAACTGAGGTTGCCAGAGAGTGTCCACTATATAGGGATGACTCAGTCAGTTAAGTGTCCAACTTTGGCTCAGGTCATGATCTCACAGTTTGTGATTCAAGCCTGGTGATGGGCTCTGTGCTGACAGCTTGGAGCCTGGAGCCTACTTCGGATTCTGTCTCCCTCTCTCTCTCTACTCCTCCCCCTCTTGAACTCTGTATCGCTCTCAAAAAAATTAAATAAACATTAAATAATAATAATAATAAATAAAAACACACAGTAGTGGTGCCTGGGTGGCTCAGTCGGTTAAGCATCCAAGTCTTGATTTCATCTCAAGTCATGATCTCACGGTGGTAAGATGGAGCCCTGTGTTGGGCTCTGAGCTGGACACAGAGCTTGCTTGGGATTCTCTCTCTCCCTCTCCTTCTGCCCCTCCCCTGCTCACGTGCACGCACATGCAAACTCTCTTCCTCTCTCTCTCTCTCTCTCAAAAAAAAAAAAAAAAAAAAAAAAAAATATATATATATATATATATATATAAGCAGAATAATGTGTTCCTTGTCACAAGGTAATGGAAAGAAAATAGATGTAGATGTAATAGATAAATAATTCAATTTACACCAAGTTACATGGTAATCTTTCCCCATTCCTCATTCCACCCTGGGCTCACTCACTCTGTGCAAGCTAAACTCATATTGTCCAGAAATGTCAGCTCTCCTAGAAGTCCTTGACAACCTTGTTTCTCTTCCTTCACTCACCGTCTGCCCTACATGAAGACTGATATGGTTAACATTTGCATAACCCTTTACAACTTTTTTTCCTTTTTATTTTTATTTTAGACAGACAGACAGCATGAGTGGGGAAGAGGGGCAGAGTGAGAGAGAGAGAATCTTAAGCAGTCTCCACGCCCAGCTAGAACCCATCTCAGGGCTCGATTTCACAACAGGGATCATGACCTAAGGCAGAAATCAAGAGTCGGATGCTTAACCAAGTGAGCCACCCAGGCACCCCCAGTGACTGATCATCCTTGAGTATAGCACATGGAGCTGGTTTAGGGGCTGAGCTATTGCACAGGATGGATCAGTGAGAAGAAAGTTAGGGAAAAAGAAGGAATGGCTGGCATGGGGCACAGGGCCAGGAGGGAAGAGGTGTTCCAGGCGGCATCACACTACAATCCTAAATTAGCCCTATGTTATCTCAAATTCATTTCAAAACTCACAAGAAACTTTGCTGCTTAAAATGCAGAAGAAGAAACAGAACCAGAATCAGGAGGAGTAAAGGTAAGTAGGCTGCCTTTCCCATGGGATTGATCCCAAAAGAACTCCAACTAGAATGTGCAGAGCATGCCAGGATGCCTCCTTCCTGTCATTCAGCAGAGGGAGTGACAGATTCAGCCTGCAATGACGCATTTCCAGGGGGGGGCTACGGATGGACAGTAGAGCTGAAAACAGCAATTCAGAACTCTGTAACACATCACATATTCCAAATGTAGGTAAAAACTAGGAAATAAGCAGAAATGTGGCTGAACCGCCAATATAGTTTGTCTACTGCACTTCATGCATTTTCTCAGAGAAGCAACACGTGCTCTTTTCTGTATCCACTTACTGGTTTTTTATGCAAAACTCTATCAAGTGTAACATCTACATTCAAGCCCTCAACAGATTAGAAGCAGGAGAAAAACCATCACACTAATTTCCATGAGAAATAGCAGACAAAAGTTTGATACGGTGGGAAGAAAGAAAAAAAATCAGAAGCCTAATAGTCTGACGTTTCATCTAAAGGCAAAGAGCAAAAAAAACCTTACACATCTCAATAGTCCCATGACACCATTAAGTTAGAACAAATCATAATGAAAGAATTGCTCAATTTATATACTCAAAAGTATTTATTCAGCACCTAGTATGTGTCAAGAAGTGGGCTAGTTGCTTGAGACATAACCGTAAATGAGACAAAGGTCCTATTCATAAGGAAGGTTTCATCTAAATGATGAAATATAACATTTTAATGCAATACAGTTGATGGTGGAGAAAAGCAAAGAACGCTATTACAACACAGAGGACCAACATAAAACTTCACAGAAGAAGCTCAGAAGAGACTTTTCAGAGACATTGGGGTCTACGCCAGAGCTTGAGGGATACGTAGGAGTTAGAAGGGGAAGGAGAGGAAGGTGAGAGGATATCCCAAGCAACAAGAACACAATGTGCAAAAGTCCAGAGGCAAATAATGGCACAGGGTCAGTTTGATGGGCATGCAACCCATCCTCAGATTCCCTATTCAGAAGCCTGACCCCCGGCCATTTGGTTTAATATTCTACTTTCACCGTCTTGAAATTCTTGATGATTTTATCTTTGAACTTGCAGACCAATGGATAATGGGGCATGTGCTCGCGCAGAGGAGACACAACATACAGTGGGTGCCCACCACCACTTGCTGCTCCATTCGCCTACAGCATTCATCTGATGAGCACAGAATTTCAGTAGATCCACAAAATGTGGAAGTTCAGCAAGACAAGACCCAAAGCAATTTCAAAATAAGCATGTTAATCTTTGGGTGAGTGAGGACTCTAATGGTCCCAAGAGGCTACATGTTCTGTTGCAACCAGAACTTGCTTCAAGTGGAGAAAGAAGGCAATGGTGTTCTAAGAAATATCACTGACCAAAGACACTTAAGATATCTTTTCTTACTGTTACTTCTCTGTATTAGTGAATGACTTAAGCTGAAAATAACGACGTTAAAAGAAAGGGAAATAAAAGGTAACTCACAGTTCTTTATAATTTCAGTCTTTCCTTACTCATCAGTAGATGAGTAAGGTGCTGGTAGAATGTGTGTCAAAAAGCCAAAGAGGAACAGTTGAGTTGGTTTTGTGAAGTGTTTCCACCGTACTGAAGAAAACCAAATATGTATGCATGTATGAACTACAAAATACAACCTGTGTAATTTCAATGATTAAGTGTACAAGATAAATGCTATTATATATATTTAAAAACTGTCATGACATGATATAAAATGAAAGATAAAAATCATGATGATTCAAAATTTTAATTTTTCTTTACTTACAATGACATTAGGTGGCAAATAAAAACACTGTACAATTGAATAGAGAGACTGTGGAAGAAAGGAAAAACTATATATTTCTCCTGCTTTTGGAAAAAGGACCCCACATTTTCAGTTTGTACTTGGCCATGCAAATTATGTAGCTGGCAGTGACAACATAAGAAGTTTGTGTGATCTAGAGAGGAGACTGGGTGGCTCAGTTGGTTAAGCGTCCAACTTTGGCTCAGGTAATGATCTATCTCATGGCTTGTGAGTTCAAGCCCCACATCAGGCTCTGTGCTGACGGCTAAAACCTGGAGCCTGCTTCAGATTCTGTGTCTCTGTCTGTCTCTGCCCCTTTCCCTGCTTATTCTCTCTTTCTCTCTCTCAAAAATAAATAAACATTAAAAAAAAGGAAGTTTATGTGACACAGAAAATTCTGAGTTAGAGAAATATACAATATGTATATCTGTAGTTGTGGGAAGGAAGGAGAGATTCAAGTCAGGAAAGACCATCCAGCGATCTGGTTGTAAGGGGAGAACAGTGACTGAATATCAGTGAGAAAATACCAATTTTCAGAATCAAATAATGGAGGAAGACTGATAGGAATTTTAGAAGGGCTAAGGTCTTGCCAAAAACTCACCTAAGGGTAAAAGACACTGATAAAGAAAAACAGTCAAAAAGACTTGCAGATGGAAAGACTACTTCCATGGCCACCACAGGGAAAAAATGGTACATGTGTTCCATGGGGTATATACATAAATATTTGTAGCACAGTGTTAATGATAGTCCCAAACTGGAAATAATCCAGATGACCATCAACAGCAGGATGATGAATCCATAGCAGCACAAGCATACAGGGGAATGCTACTCAGCAACTAATGGACTACCACTACCGTGCAATGACAAACAATGTTGGACCCCAAAAAAGGAAGTTGCAGAAGAATAATGAAATACAGTAATTCCATTTATCAAGCTCAAGTATAGGCAAAATTAAATTAGGTATTCTTAAAATTTAATTTTTTTAATGTTTATTTATTTTTGAGACAGAGAGAGACAGAGCATGAACGGGGAAGGGTCAGAGAGAGAGGGAGACACAGAATCCAAAGCAGGCTCCAGGCTCTGAGCTGTCAGCACAGAGCCTGATGTGGGGCTCAAACCCACAGACCGTGAGATCATGACCTGAGCTGAAGTCGGAAGCTCAACCGACTGAGCCACCCAGGCGCCCCATAAATTAGGTATTCTTAAGATATGTACATTGACAGTGAGACCATAAAGAAAACAAACCGTTAACATAAGTGTTAGGATAATAATTACCAATGGGAAGAAAGGAGGGAAGTCTCAGTGGGCTTCTAAGAGACTTTTCTTTAACTGACAAATGAGTTGATACAAGGGTATTAATTCTAATATTGTTCTTTGGACTGTGCATACATACTTTAGAGACTTTTTTCTATGTATGATGTATTTTTCAATGAAAAAGTTTAATATAACCATTTTATTAGACATATAAAAACATTTGCTTTTTAAAAAATTATTTCGGCAAGCTAGATATAGAAAAAAAACTTCTTCATTCTAATGAAAGCTAATCAGAAACCTGCATTAAGCATCACAAGTAAGAACAGAACATTAAAAGCATCCCCAGTAGGGTCAGGGGAGGTACAAGGCTGCACTGTCACTCCTAGTCTTCATCCTGGAGGAGACGCATATAATTTTTTTATAAACTTGAAAACATCTAATTCACTAAAGAGTAGTTGGTACTTATTCCATTTATCATATTGACAAAAAGTAGTCTGACATTCTCATCACAATGTGACTTTGCCTTATTCCCAGGAACAATTACAATTATGCATTCTGACTGCATTGAATAATGAACTAATTGTTCCAACAATACTAATTGTTTGAACTGAGCTTTGTGGACTTGTAATTCTATTTCTCTGCTTCTTTTGACCACGGATTACCTTTTAGAGATCCATGAGATTCATCCAAGATGAAACGGTGAAGCAATTTGGTATAGCAAAAATGTGTAGACCTTGAAGTCAGTCAGGTGTATGTGCAAATCCAGCTCAATCACTTTCGAGTTGGGTGTGACCAAGGGCATATCACTTAATTTTTCCATTCTTCCGCTTGATATCTTAAAAACTGAGGATAATAGTATAGACTTCAAAGTCTACTTTGCAGAAATGTCACCAACCTTTGAAATCATACATGGTTATAATACAAACCTAGATATGAAAGATGATTCAAAACAGTGTAGTTGAAAGTTGCCTGGCTCACTCAGTCATTAGAGCATGCAACTCTTGACATCAGGGTTGTAAGTTCAAGCCCCATGTTGGGTGTACAGATTACTTTAAAACAATAAAATATTTTTAAAAATAAAATAAAGGGCACCTGGTTGGCTCAGTTATTTAAACGATTGACTCTTGATTTTGGCTCAGGTCATGATTTCATGCTTGATGAGACTGAGCCCCACCTTGAGCTCTGTGCTGACAACATGGAGCTTGGGATTCTGTCTCCCTCTCTCTCAGCCCCTCCCCTGCTTGCACCTTCTCTCTAAATAAATAAATAAACATTTTTTAAAATAAAAATAAATGGGGCGCCTGGGTGGCGCAGTCGGTTAAGCGTCCGACTTCAGCCAGGTCACGATCTCGCGGCCCGTGAGTTCGAGCCCCGCGTCAGGCTCTGGGCTGATGGCTCAGAGCCTGGAGCCTGTTTCCGATTCTGTGTCTCCCTCTCTCTCTGCCCCTCCCCCGTTCATGCTCTGTCTCTCTCTGTCCCAAAAATAAATAAATGTTGAAAAAAAAAATTAAAAAAAAATAAATAAAATAAAATAAAAATAAATACATACATACATAAATAAAATCATGTAGTTATGATTATTTTCTTAATTTCATAAGAACCAGCCTCCTAAGTTCCTAAAACCAACTCACAAAATGCTGCCTAAGAGTCCTGAACAGAACTCTGCTGTGCTGCCTCTGTATTTGCTGACTTTCTCGTATTCAACATGTTTACCAATAGCGTGAGACATGGATGGAATGGTTATTACATTTCTAGATGACATGAAACTAGACCAGATAAATAAAATAATTCAGTGGTCCCCAACAACACTGGGACCAGAACCAATGAGGTAAAATTCGATGTGAGTAGAAGGAAGGCCCCGTGCTCAATCTTTCTGGCATTTGCGCCTCACCCTACACTGGCAGCCAGTCGTGTCTGAAAGACCTACGTGGCTTTGAGTTTGATATGAGCTAACATGAGAGCCCTGTCACAGATGAAAATTTAGACTGCAGTAGTCCTTCTTGTCCACAGGGGTACATTCCAAGACCCATAGTGGATGCCTGAAACCATGGATAGTAAGACCCTGTATATATTATGGTTTTTTCCTATACAGACATACCTATGACAAAGTTCAATTTATAAATTAGGCCTAGTAACAAATAATTATTTTATTATTAGTTATAATAAAATAGAATAGTATACTGTAATAAAAGTTATGTGAATATAGTCTCTTTCTCTCTCTCAAAATGTCTAAGTGTACTGTACTCACCCTTCTTGAGATGATGTGAGACTATAAAATGCCTACATCGTGCATGAGATGAAGTGAGATGAATGATACAAGCTTTGTGACATTAGCATCAGGCTACTACTGACTTTCGGATGATACAGCAGTAGGAGGATCATCTGCTTGTGGATCACAGTTGACCGTGTGTAACTAAAGCTGTAAATAAGGAAGGACTACCGTACTCAAGACAGGCAGTGTCCTGGAGGAAGCAACAGAGACACATGATGTGGCAGGCCCCAGAGCAACAGGCAGGGAAGGAAGCTCTCTGCTCATCACAGTCCTATTACTCTCCTTAAAGGTCCACGTAAAATGGTGGTGGGAACATGCAGACTTGGATTACATGGATATTGATCCAGTTTTTAAACTACTGAAGTGTCAGGGGCACCTGGGTGGCTCAGTCAGTTAAGCAGCTGACTTCGGCTCAGGTCATGATCTCACGGTTCCTAGGTTCAAGCCCTGCATCAGACTCTGTGCTAACAGCTCAGAGCCTGGAACCTGCTTCAGATTCTGTGTCTCTGTCTCTGTCTCTCTCTCTCTGCCCCTCCCTCACTCACCCTCTGTCTCTCTCTCTCCTTCAAAAATAAATAAACACTTTTTAAAAATTAAAAAAATAAACTACTGAAGTGTCCATTTCAATAACAGCCTCAGGGGGTGCCTGGGTGGCTCAGGTGGTTGAGCGCCGACTCAGGCTTAGGTGGTGATCCCGGGGTCGTGGGATCGAGTCCCACCTTGGGCTCTGCACTGGATATAGAGCCTGTTTAAGATTCTCTCTCTGTCTCTCCCTCTGTCCCTCTCCCTCTCTCCTCACTCACACTCTCTTTCTCTCTCAAGAAACAAAAAGAAAAGTTATTAACAGCCTCAGTGAATAGACACTACAAACTATCACAAAACTCAGGTTTAGATTTTGGGGGGTGTTTGTTTTTGTTTTAACACATGGCAGCAACAATATAATAAAATGTCATGAAATAACCAAAGAAACAAAAGCAAAGAGAATGAAAAGGTAAGAAATACAGTCATGGTGATCGCAATGACCTCTTCATATGCCAACTTTGGAATCACCGGTTTCCTCAGTTCATTTCAAAGAAAACTAATCAATTATTTCTAATATTTTCCTCCAAGTAATTTTTTTTTACGTTTTTGGCCACATATTGCCACTGGGTGGTGCTCAATGTCCACAAAAGCACCTTGGGGTTGCGGAAAGCAAGTAAATAAAAAACAGCCACTGACTGGTTTTCAGACACACACAAAACATTTAAAACATTTTGTCTCTTGTGTTGATGCATAAAGGAGCACAAACACCAAAGGAGAGGAAGTGGCCATCTTTATAAAGAAAAAAAGCATCTCTGCTACTGAAGGAGAAAAAAACAAAAAACAAAAAACCAGCCAGCTATGAAAGAGGTTGCTGAAGCAGTTTTCAGAGATCAATAATGTGCAATCTCCTGAAGGTGTGATCGGTGGCTTTCAATAGTGACGGAATTGTGCTTATACAGAGATTTGTTTATTTTTTATTCAGCTTTTTCACTTGCACAGAGGCGCTTGCCTCTTTTGAAGCTATGTTTTGCATATAGACATTGTGTGGATATGTTCTTCTTTTTGAGTATATGTTAAATACATTCCTGCAAAGAAGGCCAGGGGATGCCCTTGGGGTCCAGACTGTCTGTCTGGCTCCAGTATCTATCCCTTTGGGAAAAGCAAATAAAAATGTCGCCTGGACAACCAATTATTGCACTGTTATAGATGAGGCAACTTGCACTTTCCCCCGTTGTCAAATTCCTGAAAGCAAGGGTTGCAAACCAGAGAAGAAAAGAATAATGAGCTTTTCATTACCTATAGAGCGTGTGCTGAAAGGTCCTTTGACAAAGAGAAGATGGAAGTCGATGTGTCTTGATTGGCTCTCGCGTTTTCTTTTGTAGCTAGAATGACATTTTTTTTCAATTTTCAGTTGCCTTTTATTGTAATGATTTACCTAATGAGGTTTAACAAAATACAGTTGAGTAATAACAAAATGCTGGTGGTGCTGGGTAATAATAATAATAATAATAAAAAGCTGACACTTAATGAGCTTTTATTACATGCCTGGTGCTAAGCAATTTACTTCCTCATTCCCTTTAATACAACAATCCTATAAGGAAGGAATTATTATCTACACTTTGCAAGTATAGAAATGAAATCTCAGCAACGTTAAGTAACTTATGCAGGACACACAGCTGGGAAATGGCAGTACCTGGCTCAGATGCATCTCTGCACCAAAACACATGCTCTTCCTTTTCTATAAGTACATTTCACTGAGATTTCAGGATGTCCTAGTTAATGCACTGAGCCTGAGGGAAGGTGTCCTGGTTATGAGCTACTTTGCTGGCCCCACCCTGTCAGCTCCTTGGTCCCACAGAGCAGCACTGTGATCTGAGGGTAAAGGGAAACCTGGCTTTCCGGTAGGACTTTTCTTTTTCTTCTTTTTTTAATGTTTATTCATTTTGAGAGACAGAGTAGGGGAAGGGCAGAGAGGGAGGGGGACAGAGGATCCAAAGCTGACTCTGAGGTGACAGAGGTAAGCCTGATGCAGGGCTCCAACTCATGAACCCTGAGATCATGCATGACCTGAGCCAAAGTCAGATTCTCAACCAACTGAGCCACACAGGCTCCCCTCCAGTGGGACTTTTCACCCAAAATAAGCTCCGCATCCCCTTTGCTCCCAAAGGGACTCAGTGGAGTCTTGATTCTGCTGACTTTAATTTCCATCCATTGTAGTCACTGGAGAGCACCTAAATCTAACTAGCTGCAAGGTTACATAACCTCACTTGTGCTTTTCTTCTTTGTTTTTTTTTTCCTTTGATTTTTTTGGTTTTTGTTGTTGTTGTTGTTGTTGTTGTTGTTGTTGTTTGGGGTTTTTTTTGCTTTTGTTTTCGTTTTTGTTGCGTTGTCATTTTGAGAAAGGGAGGGAGCACGAACAGAGGAGAAGGGCAGAGGGAGAAAGAGAGAAAACTTTAAGCGGAATAATCCTAATCTCCACACTCAGCTCAGAGCCTGAGGTGGGGTTCAATCCCACGACCCTGGGATCATGACCTGAGCCGAAATCAAAAGTCAGACGTTCAAATGAGTGTGCCACCGAGGCACCCCATGTTTTTGTATCTTTGAAACACAAATCATAACAATACCTACCACTTAGGTTGTTATGAGAATTGAATGAATTAATGTATATAACATTGCCTGACACACTATACAAGCTAACAAATGTTGACCATTGATTATCAGTATCATTGATCCTACATCTCCAGATTTGCATCCCTTTTTCTTTTTATTTTTTTAAGTAAGCTCCATGCTTACTCCCAACATGGGGCTTGAATTCACAATGCTGAGACAGAGAGTCAGATAATTGAGCCACCCAGGTGCCTCTGCACCACATTTTCTAATCTCAGCCTCTCTACCTGCCACCTCTCTGCACACACGACTGCTGGTCTACCATGGAAGGATCCACACTTCCAGCCCACCCCCGTCTCCAAAGAATCTTGCAGCTAGCTGACAAGATTCACGTCACTAAAATGCCACCAGCTTCCTCACACTCTCCATATTAAGTAATAATAATAATTCTCCATTATCTGGAGAGTAAAGTTTTCTGTCCTTAGTCCACTACCCAATGCCTTCTACAATCTGCTTCCAACTTATCTTTCCAAGGTTTTCTCCCCAGTTCTTGCTTTATTTCAGTCATGCCTCATGACCATACCAAGCCTTTATACACACCATTTTACATATCTGTATACCCACCCCCATTTGTCAGAAGTTGACTTACCACTTAAGACATAGATTAAATTCTACTTTCCACCAGCCTGAAATAACCTTTTTCTAATAAGAATCCCCAAAGCTTTCTTTTTTCACCACTCATTTATTTCTCTGCACTTATTCATTCACTTTATTGTTATCCTACCCTTGCTTTATGGCTTTTTCCCCAGGTAGATTATAATCAGAATGAGGGCAGGGACTGTTGAAATTGTATATATTAATTTCCATAGCTTAAAGGTCCCAAGCTGGTATATGAGAAACTCTGAAAGAATTATTTACCAGAACAAACTTCCTCCCCCAGACTAACAGGAGTCAATATTTGTTGTCCTGAGAGCCTGAAAGCATAAATGGAAGCTTCTAAGAAGGTGGATGTGAGTCCAGGACTCTGGATTTCCTGAGATAACAAAGTCTTGTTGGAATTGCCAAAGGGAGAAAATAGCAACCTCTCTGGCATCAAGCACTGAGCCGATTAATTCTTCCTGAAGGCTCTGGTCAACAAAACACTCCAGCAACCTCTAAGGATGTCATAGGAACTGCTGTTAGCAGGAAATTTTAGAAATAACTAAGCAAGGACATACAGCATTTTTTTTAAATGATTTTAACATTCTTGAATATGGAGCTATTCTCTAACTAAGTGCCAGAGTCTTCTGGCCCAAAAGTTTGTGAAATAAAATGTGTGTTATTTTATTTTATTTTATTTTATTTTATTTTATTTATTTTTATCTTCTGTATCTATGAATTTCATTGCTTTAAGTTGTACCTCCCCCTACAGGTTTCATTTTGATGTTCCAAACACTGATCACTCTAAAGAAAACACAGCAAATGAGCCCATGTCTTGGGGAATTTTTTGGTACCTTATAATGCTTACATTGGTCAAGTCTAGGTAGGCAGTTCTACTGTGGTCAATCCCAAAATTTCAGTGGCTCAGTAGAACTAAGCTTAATTTTTTTACTCGTGTTACATGTCCGTTGCAGCTGGGGAGCCCTGGTGCAAACAGTTACCCAGGGACCCAGACTCAGAGAGGCTCCATCATCTGGAAATTCACCCTGGAACAGTCCAGTGAGAGGCAAAGAGAACGTACAGGAAAGTCACTTCACTCCTATGTAATCTATTTAATTGGTCAGAAGTGGTCATATGGCTCTACCCACCTGTAAGCATGAAATATACTTGGACCTCTTGGTGGGCATTACTGTATTCATACAAGACACACTGATCTAGATTTCTCCTCTAGTGGATATCAGTTTTTGTTGCTTCTGTAAAAAGGTACAAGAAATTCAATAATGTTACTTCAGTAAGTGAACACAGTGGGGAGAACAGATATCCAAGCAGATGACTTCAGTATTCTTAATTCCTGGATCAAGAAAGTAAATTACTTCTGAATCCCACCAGTATGTGTCTCTTTGAGTTAAAATAGTCATCGAGGCCTTCTTTGATATTTTGATTAATGGAATGATCACAGAATGTGACTAAGTGGAACATTTTCTCTTTCCCTTCTAAATAGAGAATGGACAGACAATACACAATTGAATTTATTTGGTCAAGAACAAGGTTAAAGACTTAATATTTTCCTTTGTGCTATGACTTCATGGAGTTGTTGTTTGTGGTAGCAGTGATTTTTTTTTATTTCCTGTGACCTATGAGAAAGAATATGCCTTAATGAGAATCCCCTAACCAACTTTCTTCACATAAAAATGTGAAGAGACATGACAAATGAATCTACTGGGAAATTCCTCTAATTTGAGTACAGCCAAAAAACTACAGGGACTAAACACAATAATCATTGCTGCTTTCTCTTGCTAAAACTTAGTCCAAGATGTTTATTCAAGAGAGTTAGGGGGGAAAATGCAAAAAAGGATTTTCAAGAAGTACTTCAAAATTAAGATGGAATGTCCTTGAGGGAAGCAATTTCAGAAACAAAAATAGTTAACACCAGTCCCCATTCTTATTTGCATTCTTACAGCAAATACGACTTTTATAATCATCTGAAACACCATTTTTCAAGAAATGATGGACATTAGAAACACCTGTGGAGGGTCGCCTGGCTGGCTCAGTCAGTAGAGCATGCAACTCTTGATCTCTGGGTTGTGAGTTCAAGCCCTGCGTTGGGCATAGAGATTACTTAGAAATAAAATTTTAATAAACACCTGTGGAGTTTTAAAGTATGCATATACTTGACCTCAAAAAACTAGGGATAATGATTCATTGGGTCTGGGGTTGGGCACCAGGATCTAAAATTTTTTTTAAGTCTTATATGAGATTATGATTTTTTTATTTTTTTATTTTTATTTTTTTAATATATGAAATTTATTGTCAAATTGGTTTCCATACAACACCCAGTGCTCATCCCAAAAGTTGCCCTCCTCAATACCCATCACCCACCCTCCCCTCCCTCCCACCCGCCATCAACCCTCAGTTTGTTCTCAGGTTTTTTTTTATTTTTTTTATTTTTTTTTAATTTTTTTTTCAACGTTTATTTATTTTGGGGACAGAGAGAGACAGAGCATGAACGGGGGAAGGGCAGAGAGAGAGGGAGACACAGAATCGGAAACAGGCTCCAGGCTCTGAGCCATCAGCCCAGAGCCTGACGTGGGGATCGAACTCACAACCGCGAGATCGTGACCTGGCAGAAGTCGGACGCTTAACCGACTGCGCCACCCAGGTGCCCCTGTTCTCAGTTTTTAAGAGTCTCTTATGCTTTGGCTCTCTCCCACTATAACATTTTTTTTTCTTCCCCTCCCCCATGGGTTTCTGTTAAGTTTCTCAGGATCCACATAAGAGTGAAACCATATGGTATCTGTCTTTCTCTGTATGGCTTATTTCACTTAGCATCACACTCTCCAGTTCCATCCACGTTGCTACAAAAGGCCATATTTCATTCTTTCTCATTGCCACGTAGTATTCCATTGTGTATATAAACCACAATTTCTTTATCCATTCATCAGTTGATGGACATTTAGGCTCTTTCCATAATTTGGCTATTGTTGAGGGTGCTGCTATAAACACTGGGGTACAAGTGCCCCTATGCATCAGTACTCCTGTATCCCTTGGATAAATTCCTAGCAGTGCTATTGCTGGGTCATAGGGTAGGCCTATTTTTAATTTTTTGAGGAACCTCCACACTGCTTTCCAGAGCGGCTGCACCAATTTGCATTCCCACCAACAGTGCAAGAGAGTTCCTGTTTCTCCACATCCTCTCGAGCATCTATAGTCTCCTGATTTGTTCATTTTGGCCACTCTGACTGGCGTGAGGTGATATCTGAGTGTGGTTTTGATTTGTATTTCCCTGATGAGGAGCAACGCTGAGCATCTTTTCATGTGCCTGTTGGCCATCCGGATGTCTTCTTTAGAGAAGTGTCTATTCATGTTTTCTGCCCATTTCTTCACTGGATTATTGGTTTTTCGGGTGTGGAGTTTGGTGAGCTCGTTATAGATTTTGGATACTAGCCCTTTGTCCGATATGTCATTTGCAAATATCTTTTCCCATTCCGTTGGTTGCCTTTTAGTTTTGTTGGTTGTTTCCTTTGCTGTGCAGAAGCTTTTTATCTTCATAAGGTCCCAGTAGTTCATTTTTGCTTTTAATTCCCTTGCCTTTGGGGATGTGTCAAGTAAGAGATTGCTACGGCTGAGGTCAGAGAGGTCTTTTCCTGCTTTTTCCTCTAAGGTTTTGATGGTTTCCTGTCTCACATTCAGGTCCTTTATCCATTTTGAGTTTATTTTTGTGAATCTTGTGAGAAAGTGGTCTAGTTTCAATCTTCTGCATGTTGCTGTCCAGTTCTCCCAGCACCATTTGTTAAAGAGACTGTCTTTTTTCCATTGGATGTTCTTTCCTGCTTTGTCTGTCAAAGATGAGCTGGCCATACGTTTGTGGGTCTAGTTCTGGGGTTTCTATTCTATTCCCTTGGTCTATGTGTCTGTTTTTGTGCCAATACCATGCTGTCTTGATGATGACAGCTTTGTAGTAGAGGCTAAAGTCTGGGATTGTGATGCCTCCTGCTTTGGTCTTCTTCTTCAAGATTACTTTGGCTATTCTGGGCCTTTTGTGGTTCCATATGAATTTTAGGATTGCTTGTTCTAGCTTCAAGAAGAATGCTGGTGCAATTTTGATTGGGATTGCATTGAATGTGCAGATAGCTTTGGGTAGTATTGACATTTTGACAATATTTATTCTTCCAATCCATGAGCAGGGAATGTCTTTCCATTTCTTTAAATCTTCTTCAATTACCTTCATAGGCTTTCTATAGTTTTCAGCATACAGATCTTTTACATCTTTGGTTAGATTTATTCCTAGGTATTTTATGCTTCTTGGTGCAATTGTGAATGGGATCAGTTTCTTTATTTGTCTTTCTGTTGCTTCATTGTTAGTGTATAAGAATGCAACTGATTTCTGTACATTGATTTTGTATCCTGCAACTTTGCTGAATTCATGTATCAGTTCTAGCAGACTTTTGGTGGAGTCTATCGGATTTTCCATGTATAATATCATGTCATCTGCAAAAAGTGAAAGCTTGACTTCATCTTTGCCAATTTTGATGCCTTTGATTTCCTTTTGTTGCCTGATTGCTGATGCTAGAACTTCCAGCACTATGTTAAACAACAGCGGTGAGAGTGGGCATCCCTGTAGTGTTCCTGATCTCAGGGAAAAAGCTCTCAGTTTTTCCCCATTGAGGATGATGTTAGCTGTGGGCTTTTCATTAATGGCTTTTATGATGTGTAAGTATGTTCCTTCTATCCCGACTTTCTCAAGGGTTTTTATTAAGAAAGGGTGCTGGATTTTGTCAAAGGCCTTTTCTGCATCAATTGACAGGATCATATGGTTCTTCTCTTTTTTTTTTTTTTTTTTGTTAATGTGATGTATCATGTTGATTGATTTGCAAATGTTGAACCAGCCCTGCATCCCAGGAATGAATCCCACTTGATCATGGTGAATAATTCTCTTTATATGCTGTTGAATACGATTTGCTAGTATCTTATTGAGAATTTTTGCATTCATATTCATCAGGGATATTGGCCTGTAGTTCTCTTTTTTTACTGGGTCTCTGTCTGGTTTAGGAATCAAAGTAATGCTGGCTTCATAGAATGAGTCTGGAAGTTTTCCTTCCCTTTCTATTTCTTGGAATAGCTTGAGAAGGATAGGTATTATCTCTGCTTTAAACGTCTGGTAGAACTCCCCTGGGAAGCCATCTGGTCCTGGACTCTTATTTGTTGGGAGATTTTTGATAACCGATTCAATTTCTTCGCTGGTTATGGGTCTGTTCAAGCTTTCTATTTCCTCCTGATTGAGTTTTGGAAGAGTGTGCGTGTTTAGGAATTTGTCCATTTCTTCCAGGTTGTCCAATTTGTTGGCATATAATTTTTCATAGTATTCCCTGATAATTGTTTGTATCTCTGAGGGATTGGTTGTAATAATTCCATTTTCTTTCATGATTTTATCTATTTGGGTCATCTCCCTTTTCTTTTTGAGAAGCCTGGCTAGAGGTTTGTCAATTTTGTTTTTTTTTTTTTTCAAAAAACCAACTCTTGGTTTCGTTGATCTGCTCTACCGTTTTTTTAGATTCTATATTGTTTATTTCTGCTCTGATCTTTATTATTTCTCTTCTTCTGCTGGGTTTAGGCTGCCTTTGCTGTTCTGCTTCTATTTCCTTTAGGTGTGCTGTTAGATTTTGTATTTGGGATTTTTCTTGTTTCTTGAGATAGGCCTGGATTGCAATGTATTTTCCTCTCAGGACTGCCTTTGCTGCGTCCCAAAGCGTTTGGATTGTTGTATTTTCATTTTCATTTGTTTCCATATATTTTTTAATTTCTTCTCTAATTGCCTGGTTGACCCACTCATTCGTTAGTAGGGTGTTCTTTAACCTCCATGCTTTTGGAGGTTTTCCAGACTTTTTCCTGTGGTTGATTTCAAGCTTCATAGCATTGTGGTCTGAAAGTATGCATGGTATAATTTCAATTCTTGTAAACTTATGAAGGGCTGTTTTGTGACCCAGTATATGATCTATCTTGGAGAATGTTCCATGTGCACTCGAGAAGAAAGTATATTCTGTTGCTTTGGGATGCAGAGTTCTAAATATATCTGTCAAGTCCATCTGATCCAATGTCTCATTCAGGGCCCTTGTTTCTTTATTGACCGTGTGTCTAGATGATCTATCCATTTCTGTAAGTGGGGTGTTAAAGTCCCCTGCAATTACCACATTCTTATCAATAAGGTTGCTTGTGTTTGTGAGTAATTGTTTTATATATTTGGGGGCTCCGGTATTCGGCACATAGACATTTATAATTGTTAGCTCTTCCTGATGGATAGACCCTGTAATTATTATATAATTCCCTTCTTCATCTCTTGTTACAGCCTTTAATTTAAAGTCTAGTTTGTCTGATATAAGTATGGCTACTCCAGCTTTCTTTTGGCTTCCAGTAGCATGATAAATAGTTCTCCATCCCCTCACTCTCAATCTAAAGGTGTCCTCAGGTCTAAAATGAGTCTCTTGTAGACAGCAAATAGATGGGTCTTGTTTTTTTATCCATTCTGATACCCTATGTCTTTTGGTTGGCACATTTAATCCATTTACATTCAGTGTTATTATAGAAAGATATGGGTTTAGAGTCATTGTGATGTCTGTATGTTTTATGCTTGTAGTGATGTCTCTGGTACTTTGTCTCACAGGATCCCCCCTTAGGATCTCTTGTAGGGCTGGTTTAGTGGTGACAAATTCCTTCAGTTTTTGTTTGTTTGGGAAGACCTTTATCTCTCCTTCTATTCTAAATGACAGACTTGCTGGATAAAGGATTCTCGGCTGCATATTTTTCCTGTTTAGCACACTGAAGATATCGTGCCAATTCTTTCTGGCCTGCCAAGTTTCAAAAGAGAGATCAGTCACGAGTCTTATAGGTCTCCCTTTATATGTGAGGGCACATTTATCCCTTGCTGCTTTCAGAATTTTCTCTTTATCCTGGTATTTTGCCAGTTTCACTATGATACGTCGTGCAGAAGATCGATTCAAGTTACGTCTGAAGGGAGTTCTCTGTGCCTCTTGGATTTCAATGCCTTTTTCCTTCCCCAGTTCAGGGAAGTTCTCAGCTATTATTTCTTCAAGTACCCCTTCAGCACCTTTCCCTCTCTCTTCCTCCTCTGGGATACCAATTATGCGTATATTATTTCTTTTTAGTGTATCACTTAGTTCTCTAATTTTCCCCTCATACTCCTGGATTTTTTTATCTCTCTTTCTCTCAGCTTCCTCTTTTTCCATAACTTTATCTTCTAGTTCACCTATTCTCTCCTCTGCCTCTTCAAGCCGAGCTGTCGTCATTTCCATTTTGTTTTGCATTTCATTTAAAGCGCTTTTCAGCTCCTCGTGACTATTCCTTAGTCCCTTGATCTCTGTAGCAAGAGATTCTCTGCTGTCCTCTCTACTGTTTTCAAGCCCAGTGATTAATTTTATGACTATTATTCTAAATTCACTTTCTGTTATATTATTTAAATCCTTTTTGATCAGTTCATTAGCTGTTGTTATTTCCTGGAGATTCTTCTGAGGGGAATTCCTCCATTTGGTCATTTTGGATAGTCCCTGGCGTGGTGAGGAGCTGCAGGGCACTTCCCCTGTGCTGTGGTGTATAACTGGAGTTGGTGGGCGGGGCCGCAGTCTGACCTGGTGTCTGCCCCCAGCCCACCGCTGGGGCCACAGTCAGACTGGTGTGTGCCTTCTCTTCCCCTCTCCTAGGGGCGGGATTCACTGTGGGGTGGCGTGGCCCGTCTGGGCTACTTGCACACTGCCAGGCTTGTGATGCTGGGGATCTGGCGTATTAGCTGGGGTGGGTAGGCAAGGTGCACAAGGGCAGGAGGGGCAGGCTTAGCTCGCTTCTCCTTAGGTGATCCACTTCAGGAGGGGCCCTGTGGCAGCGGGAGGGAGTCAGATCCGCTGCCGGAGGTTTGGCTCCGCAGAAGCACAGAGTTGGGTGTTTGTGCGGAGCGAGCAAGTTCCCTGGCAGGAACTGGTTCCCTTTGGGATTTTGGCTGGGGGATGGGCGGGGGAATGGCGCAGGCAGGGGAGATGGCGCTGGCGAGAGTCTTTGTTCCCCACCAAACTGAGCTCTGTCGTCCGGGGGCTCAGCAGCTCTCCCTCCCTTTGTCCTCCAGCCTTCCCGCTTTCTGAGCAGAGCTGTTAACTTATGACCTCCCAGACGCTAAGTCCCGCTTGCTCTCGGAACACAGTCCGTCAGGCCCCTCCGCTTTTGCCAGCCAAACTCGGGGGCGTGCTTGGCTGGCGAGCCGCCCCTCCGCCCCGGCTCCCTCCCGCCAGTCCATGGAGCGCGCACCGCTTCGCCGTCCTTCCTACCTTCTTCTGTGGGCCTCTCGTCAGCGCTTGGCTCCGGAGACTCCATTCTGCTAATCCTCTGGCGGTTTTCTGGGTTATTTAGGCAGGTGTAGGTGGAATCTAAGTGATCAGCAGGACGCGCGGTGAGCCCAGCGTCCTCCTACGCCACCATCTTCCCTCTCCCGTGGGCTCTGTACTCTGTCTAATCCTTACAACCCTGCAGAAAACCAAGCATGAAGCCCATGTTGCAGAAGAGGAAACTGAGGCTTGCTCGAGACCACATGGCTTGTTGGTGTCAGAACCAGTCAAAGAAGGATATGGGATGCCTGACTGAGAATCTGAGGTCTGGATTAGCTCACTTCATCAAAACATTTCTGGGGTGGCCGGATGGGGAAAAAAAAAATTCTTGCCAGTTTAGTGCTGGGTGCCGAGGACACCAGCCGACTGAGACAGCCCCTCAAATGTTACACTCCAGGCAGAGTGTCGAGATTATGATTTTTTTAATTAGAAAACGCATCTAAAGGCAAGACCTCTATTACCTAAAGGAACATGGCATTCTGCCTTTTATTCTCCAGTGCAATTTCTAATCATTAATGTATGCTCCATTTATTGAACTAAGGAAACTGAGTCAGGCCACCAAGGGAAAGAGTCATTATTAGAGCTAAAATTACACCTAGGATTTTCTTAACCAATAATCATTTACTTATTTGCAGCCACATAAGTGATAATTAAATCCTGCTTATCAAAGTTACTCTCTGAACTGTGTATGGTCTTTATCTGTCTATGAGCAGATTGTCAGTACAAGACAACACAACAACTGGCATTTATCTTCTTTCTGTACTTGGAACAAAAGCAAATCCTTTGTGATGTGACCCCTGCCTACCTTCACTCATTCCAGCCATACCATCCAGCTTTGGCTATTTCAACATATCAGCTGGACTTTAAAAGGTGGGGCAGGAACATGGACTAGATGCCCCCTGTGTGGAACAGGTGCCAGGGCAGGGACCCAGCTGTGGCCCTGGGAGCAGTCCTGTCTGGCTGAAAGGACATGTGCTTTACTGAGAAGGGGCCCGTCAGTATCAGGACGATCCACCACAAATTAAGGTGTGTGGGGAGAACATAGTCACCAGGAATTCAGAGGTAATTGAAACCTGGAGAGCCACTAGCAGCTAGACTTTCAGAGTCTGGAAAGGCATTGAATTAGGACCCATGGCTGGTCCTGAGTCTCCTCAAAACTAAGGCGAAGAGACAACAAGCTGATTTTCATAAGATTCATTTTCTGCTCTAATAAACATAGAAAAGTATCTTAGATAGATGCTTAATAAGATTGAAAGTAGCAAGAGTCTGTGATTAAAGAACAATTAAGCCCCTTAATTGAATTTCTTTACTAATCTTTTTGATGAAAACACAAATAATTCTTTCACTGACCCCTTTGCATAGATTGAGAACAAAACTCAATTGAGAACAAAATAATTTCCTTAGAGCAGCCCCTTTGTCATGTCTCCCATACAGACTTAGCCAGGGCTCCACATTCCCCAGCCCACAGCACCGAACCACTGTGCCAATGTGCCAGACTACTCCCTCACTCACACCAGCTCACAGAGCCCCAGAGCACATGGACGAGCCTTTGCCTCTGGCTGGAATGTCCTTGGTTTTCCTTTCCTGCCTTGTGAAGCTATGTTTCTCCACCAAAGACTGCCTCAGATATTACCACCCATGTAAGGTGATCCTTGCCCCAACCTCCTGTCCCAGGCAGAGCTGAATACCCAACCTTACCACATTGTGCTAGGACGCCTCAAGGCATTTTCATGGGCAGCCACAGTTAAGAATCATTGCTTTATTACTAGTATCTAGTATATATTTGTTTGAAAGTCGACAATTCTCTTTTTCACTTAGGTTGAATCCAAATGAAACTGAAATAAAACAGCATATACAGTGTGGCCATGTTAGTATGTATATTTATTCTTCTTTTTATGTACATATTAAAATATCTGATTATGATTATTGTTTCTGAGTGGTGGAACTATGAGCAATTTTTTGCACTGATTTTTGAATTTTCCATATTAACCAAATTGTTTTTTTATATATATTTTTTAACGTTTATTTATTTTTGAGACAGAGAAAGACAGAGCATGAATGGGGGAGGGTCAGAGAGAGAGGGAGACACAGAATCCGAAACAGGCCCCAGGCTCTGAGCTGTCAGCACAGAGCCCGACGCGGGGCTCGAACCCACGGACCGTGAGATCATGACCTGAGCCGAAGTTGGACGCTTAACCGACCAAGCCACCCAGGCGCCCCTAATCAAATTGTTTTAATAAGGATGTTTTCATAAAATTAACACTCATTTTAAAAAAGACCTTCTCAGGGGCACCTTCTCAGGGGTGAATCAGTCTGTTAAGCAACTGACTCTTGATTTCAATTCATTTCAGAATCTCATAGTTCGTGAGATCAAGCCCTGCATTGGGCTCTGCACTAAATGTGGAGAGTGGAGCCTGCTTGGGATTCTCTCTATCTGACTCTCTCTCTCCCCCTCTCCAGCTCCTGCTCTCTCTCACTCTGTCTCTCTCAAAATAAATAAGCATTAAAAAATCATAAAACAAAAGATAACAACCATATGATCCTGTCAATCGATGCAGAAAAGGCCTTTGACAAAATCCAGCAACTTTCTTAATAAAAACCCTCGAGAAAGTTGGGATAGAAGGAACATACTTAAACATCATAAAAGCCATTTATGAAAAGCCCACAGCTAACATCATCCTCAATGGGGAAAAACTGAGAGCTTTTTCCCTGAGATCAGGAACACGACAGGGATGCCCACTCTCACCGCTGTTGTTTAACATAGTGTTGGAAGTTCTAGCATCAACAATCAGACAACAAAAGGAAATCAAAGGCATCAAAATTGGCAAAGATGAAGTCAAGCTTTCACTTTTTGGAGATGACATGATATTATACATGGAAAACCGGACACACTCCACCAAAAGTCTGCTAGAATTGATACATGAATTAAGCAACGTTGCAGGATAAAAAATTAATGTACGCAAATCAGTTGCATTCTTATACACTAATAATGAAGCAACAGAAGACAAATAAAGAAACTGATCCCATTCACAATTGCACCAAGAAGCATAAAATACCTAGGAATAAATCTAACCAAAGATGTAAAAGATCTGTATACTGAAAACTATAGGAAGCTTATGAAGGGAATTAAAGAAGATATAAAGAAATGGAAAAACATTCCATGCTCATGGATTGGAAGAACAAATATTGTCAAAATGTCAATACTACCCAAAGCTATCTACACATTCAATGCAATCCCAATCAAAATTGCACCAGCATTCTTCTTGAAGCTAGAACAAGCAATCCTAAAATTCATATGGAACCACAAAAGGCCCAGAATAGCCAAAGTAATCTTGAAGAAGAAGACCAAAGCAGGAGGCATCACAATCCCAGACTTTAGCCTCTACTACAAAGCTGTCATCATCAAGACAGCATGGTATTGGCACAAAAACAGACACATAGACCAAGGGAATAGAATAGAAACCCCAGAACTAGACCCACAAACGTATGGCCAACTCATCTTTGACAGACAAAGCAGGAAAAAACATCCAATGGATAAAAGACAGTCTCTTTAACAAATGGTGCTGGGAGAACTGGACAGCAACATGCAGAAGATTGAAACTAGACCACTTTCTCACAAGATTCACAAAAATAAACTCAAAATGGATAAAGGACCTGAATGTGAGACAGGAAACCATCAAAACCTTAGAGGAAAAAGCAGGAAAAGACCTCTCTGACCTCAGCCGTAGCAATCTCTTACTTGACACATCCCCAAAGGCAAGGGAATTAAAAGCAAAAATGAACTACTGGGACCTTATGAAGATAAAAAGCTTCTGCACAGCAAAGGAAACAACCAACAAAACTAAAAGGCAACCAACGGAATGGGAAAAGATATTTGCAAATGATATATCGGACAAAGGCTAGTATCCAAAATCTATAACGAGCTCACCAAACTCCACACCCGAAAAACAAATAACCCAGTGAAGAAATGGGCAGAAAACATGAATAGACACTTCTCTAAAGAAGACATCCGGATGGCCAACAGGCACATGAAAAGATGTTCAGCGTCGCTCCTTATCAGGGAAATACAAATCAAAACCACACTCAGATATCACCTCACGCCAGTCAGAGTGGCCAAAATGAACAAATCAGGAGACCATAGATGCTGGAGAGGATGTGGAGAAACAGGAACCCTCTTGCACTGTTGGTGGGAATGCAAATTGGTGCAGCCACTCTGGAAAACAGTGTGGAGGTTCCTCAAAAAATTAAAAATAGACCTACTCTATGACCCAGCTGGGAATTTACCCAAGGGACACAGGAGTACTGATGCATAGGGGCACTTGTACCCCATTGTTTATAGCAGCACTCTCAACAATAGCCAAATTATGGAAAGAGCCTAAATGTCCATCAACTGATGAATGGATAAAAAAATTGTGGTTTATATACACAATGGAATACTACATGGCAATGAGAAAAAATGAAATATGGTCCTTTGTAGCAACATGGATGGAACTGGACAGTGTGATGCTAAGTGAAATAAGCCATGCAGAGAAAGACAGATACCATATGGTTTCACTCTTATGTGGATCCTGAGAAACTTAATAGAAACCCATGGGGGAGGGGAAGAAAAAAAAAAGAGGTTATAGTGGGAGAGAGCCAAAGCATAAGAGACTCTTAAAAACTGAGAATAAACTGAGGGTTGACAGGGGGTGGGAGGGAGAGGAGGGTGGGTGATGGGTATTGAGGAGGGCACCTTTTGGGATGAGCACTGGGTGTTGTGTGGAAACCAATTTGACAATAAATTCATATATTGAAAAAAATAAAAATAAAAAATCATAAAACAAAGAGACATTCTGTTTTATAAAAACATCTAATATACCCTCACCCCATTATTCTCTATCACTTCATGACATTGGTTTTCTTAATAGCCCTTACCACAATTTGTAGTTATATACTTACTAATTTATTTGTTTCTTTGTTTATTTTCTGTCTTTGCCTCTTGCCTATAAACTCCTCAAGGGAAGAACTATGTTATTTCACTCCATGTATACACAAAACCTAGCTCAGTGCCTGGTACAGGGCAGCTGCTCCAAAATCTTTATTGCTTGATGGATGGGTGGACAAACAAATATGATGTAAGAGAAAGGAGTGCAGCATGCCTTCAGGAAAAAAGAGGAGAATGAATACTGTTAGAGAAGATCAAAGAAAGCATCACAGAGAAGACGACACATGAACCGAGTGTGGAACAATTAATAGGATTCGGGGCAGTGAAGAAGGAAAGCTTCATAGGCAGTGAGAATATCCAGAGCAAGGGTATGGAAGCATGAAAGGATATAAGTGTTTGTGAAACACAAGTTGGGTGTGGCCAGAAGGTAGGTAGAATTATACAAAAAACTGAGGCAGAAGGGAGCCCACTGTGAAGAGCCTGTCATTACACAGGGGAATTTTAATGGGAATTTTAATTTACAAGGCAACCTTAGAGCCTAGATCTAAAAGGAAAGGAGGGCAAAGGCCAAAACTCTGGGAAATACCTTCTTGAGAGACATAGAAAGGAAATGGGTTTAAATAGAACAGTTGGAGAGAAGGATGTGATGTGAGGAGAGAAGAAAGTGTTATATGAGGCAAGGAAAAAGAGGTTCATTTTCAAGGTTTATTTATTTATTTGGGGGAGGACAGAGGGAGGGACAGAGAGGGAGAGAGGGGATCCCAAGTGGGCTCTGAGGCAGATTCAGATCATCTCACAAACCATAAGATCATGACCTGAGCCAAAATCCAGCATGGGATGCTTAACCACTGAGCAACCCAGGGGTCCCTGAAAAGA
The DNA here is from genome assembly GCF_022837055.1 of Prionailurus viverrinus. Classification (NCBI taxonomy): domain Eukaryota; kingdom Metazoa; phylum Chordata; class Mammalia; order Carnivora; family Felidae; genus Prionailurus; species Prionailurus viverrinus. The sequence continues at coordinate 78,314,655 of NC_062565.1, forward strand.
AAAAGAGATTTAAGGAGTAAGAGGCCCAGAGGGTCAGATGTTGCAAAGAGACAAAAAAAAAAACATTAGACTTTGGCACATAAACAAATCAGTAATGACCATAAAGAGACTCAATACAGTAGAGGAGGGGATACAGGACTATGATCCTAAGAAGGATTTCTGTGAACTTTTTACTGAAATAATTTTAGATCGGCAAAAAAGTAGGAAAGTAGAACAGAGTTCCCATATACCCCTCACTCGCCTCCCGCTAATGTACATCTTGCATAACCATAGTACAATTATCAAAACCAAGAAATTAACATTTGCACAATACTATTAACTGAAGTACTGACTTTATTTGGATTTCACCAATTTTTCACTAATGTTCTTTTTGTGTTCTGCGGTCTAAGCCGAGAACCCCACTTTGCAATTGGTTGTTGTGTCTCCTCAGTCTTCTCCCATCTGTGACGGTTTCTCATCTCTCCATGACTTTCATGACCTTGACATTTTTAAAAAGAACTGGTCCGTTATTTTGTAGGTTGTCCCTCAATTTGGGTTTGTCTGATGCTTTCGTATGAAAGCAAAATTCAAGGTTATGAATTTTTGGCCCTTCTCAGCACGTCATTTTGGGGGCTTTGCTGTTGATAACACCTGATTACTGGTAGAGTTATGACTTTCCCCTTTGTAATGAGTAAGTGTCTTTGAGTAAATACTTTTTGATAAAGTAATATCCTGTATTTCCTCAAAGTTCTGCCCACTAATTTTAGCATCCAACAGTGGACCTACCTATGATTATTACTGTGGTGGTGACTTTCTATTTTTATCATTCTTTCCCCATCTATTAATTGGGATTCTGCCATAAGGAGAAGCTGTATCTTGTCCTCATTTACATACACAGTTAAGCATTTGTATTAGCATGGATTCATAGATATTTGTACAATGGGTTTAATCAATTATTATTGTTATTTATTTTGTTACTCAAATTCTTCCAGCTTTGGTCATTGGCAGTTCTTTTAGGTTGGTTCCTGTGCTTTTCAACATGACTCTATCAAGTGGAGTTTCTAATCTAAAGATTTGATTTCAGCTTTTAAAATAAAATCAGCTTCCAGGCATGTGGATGGCTCAGTTGGTTAAGCATCCAACTGCTGATTTCAGTTCAGGTCGTGATCTCAAGGCTATGAGATCGAGTCCCACTTCGGGTTCTGTGCTGGGCATGGAGACTGCTTAAGATTCTCTCTCTCTCTCTCTCTCTCTCTCTCTCGCCTCTCTACCTCTCTACCTCTCTCTCTCCCTCCCCCCTACAGGCTCTCTCTCTCTAAAAACATAAAATCAGCCTTGTAGAAAGATTGCACTATAACGCTCTACTCTGATAAAACTCTCCACTCATTTCCTTCCCAAACCTTAGGACAGATTGACTGGGAGCCTTGGATAATGTCGAAAGCTGTTATAAAGCAGCCAGTATGATTTTAAACTATCTGCTTCCATCTTATAGGTGGATGAGAGGAGGCACATTCTCCCAGAGGGAGGGTCAGAATCACCTGAGGGGCCCCAACCACAGCATCTCCTTCAAAGCTGCAGTGAGTACCTGTTATTGTATGTATACAATCCTTCATGTCAGTTGTGATGGGCAGGGGAGTAAAGGTAGAGAAACACACTAATATAGGAAATTCTGGAAATGAGAACACAGTTGTTTGTTGTTAAACCCCCTTCTAACCTGCCTTTGGCCTTAGATTTATTGTCCTTTTAAAACATAACTTTAATCTACAACTCTCTTGAATTCCCAGGCTCATCAGCCCTCCTACGGCAATTCTGAAAGGCAAAGGGACCATCTGGGACACAAGTGGACCTGTCTGGGGAGCCAGGAGAGCTTCAGAGATTTTAATATTCCTGGTGTGGGGTAAGCATCAGCCTTCAGGAAGTTCTCCTCCACCCCCAACTTTCACCACAAATTGCTGCTTGCCATTTTTATGATGAAATTGGTCATGCCAAAAGGTGAAAGTACATTGTTTTTATTCTAAATTTGTGATCAAAAATTTACTGAGTTTCTGATATCTGGAATAAAACAGCCTAAAAACTTCAAAAGTTATTCAAACTGGAGATGCCCTTAGAGAAATTATGGAATTAATAACAGAATTTCTCCCAAGACATGGGGTAGAATTCTTTGAGAAGGAAGTTTGTGACGTGCCCAGTGAGAGAGCCCATAAACCTGCCCAACTTCGGTCTTTATCTACCAGTCCTTTACTTCCTTTTCCTTCTCTTCCCTTCATGTCCTGAGGGAGTAGGAATGGCCAATTAGGGCAGCAAAGGGGTCCAGCTATAACCTCTCCCCCCCTAGCAAACAGTGGATAGGTGGAGAGAAACTATTCCCTTCAAAGTTCAGGAGTTAAATAAATCCTGGGGATGTAATGTACAGCAGGGCAACGAAGTTAACAATAATAACAATACTATACTGTGTATTTGAAAGTTGCTAAGAGAGTATACTTTAAAAGTTTTCATCACATGCAAAACATTTAACTCTGTGAGGTGATGGATGTTAACTTACAGCAGGCAATCACTTCACAGTAAACATGTATCAAATCATTATGTTGCATACATTAAACTAATTCAATGTTTTATGTCAAATATATCTCAGTAAAAGTGGGGAAAAAACAAATGAATTAAAAAAGCATAGTGGTTTTCAACAATATCTCCTGAATAAACTAATTAAGAATTTAATGTTATGGGGAAAAAAAGCCACGATCACTGGTCACAATTTATCTGTTATTTATCTGTACAGTAAACTGGGCTCAGAACTCTCTGAATTCTGGGGTGCCTGGGTGGTTCAGTTGGTTAAGTGCCTGACTCTTGATTTCAGCTAAGGCCATGACATCACAATTCATGAAATCCAGCCCCTTGTCAGATTCTGCACTGACAGAACGGAGCCTGCTTGGGATTTTCTCTCCCTCTCTCTGCCCCTCCCCTACTTGTGCTCACTTGCTCTCTCTCTCTCGCTCTCTCTCAAAATACATTTTAAAACTTTAAAAGAAGAACTCTCTGAATACTTGTTAACAAGTCATTCTCACTATCTTATCCAAATTCATCTCTCAAATGAGTAAATGAGCCCATAAAGATGAAAAGATATTTAGTGGCCCTTTTTCCAGCCACAGAGAGAAAATGGACTTGGCAGAATGAACGTATGAAGGCACTTAATGAATATTTTTATGTTCACTAGTGTAAAACAATAAAGACGGCAAAACAAATGAAGATAATGTTAATGGCATTTCACACATCTTAAATTATCTAATTTAAATTATCTAATTATATAGATTACTATATAATTATTCTATTTCCCATCCTTCTCTTGCTAAACATTTTTCAGGATCTCTCCTGAATGTTCAGTAGATGTATTTGTGTATGCTTTGTTATAGATGACAACCAGTCTTTCTTTGTCTTTTTTTTTTTAATCTTGTCTTTTATCCTACTGCTTCCTAACCTTTCATGTCAAGCAAGACACACAGAAAAAAAAAAAAGTAGGACGAACTAGGGCGTTTTGGAGATGCCCATATGGGGCTTGATTTTTAAAAAGGTTGGGGGGGCACCTGGGTGGCTCAGTTGGTTGAGCGTCTGACTTCAGCTCAGGTCATGATCTCACGGTCTGTGAGTTCGAGCCCCGCTTCGGGCTCTGTGCTGACAGCTCAGAGCCTGGAGCCTGCTTCGGATTCTGTGTCTCCCTCTCTCTCTGCCCCTCCCCCACTCGTGCTCTGTCTCTCTCTCTGTGTGTCAAAAATAAATAAACATTAAAGAAAATCCTTTAAAAAAAAAGGTGGAGGGCATCTGGGTGGTTTAGTTGGTTAAGCATCTGACTCTTGATCTCTGTCAGCTCAGGTCTTGATCTCAGGGTTGTGAGTTCAAACCCGTATTAGGTTCCATGCAGCCTACTTGTAAAAAATAAATTAACTAAATTTAATTAAAACTAAAAGAGGAAATGTGAAATTCATCATCAAGACTTTTTCATGAAAATCTCTTCAAATTCTTGATAGTCCTCACCAGATAAAAACTTTGTTCATGTAAGGAATTTAAAAAATTTTTAAGCCATTATTTCACAAATATGCAAAACTTTATAATAATTTAAACTAAATGTAAAGGACCCAATGGCTTTTCCTTTTCTTTCATTGACAATTGTCACATTGAAATTCATGTAATAATGTGAATAGATTTTGAGCTTTAACTTTAGCTCATCAAATATTTCTGAAGAATGTTGAAGCTACAATTTGCTGAGTGCCCATGCATTGAAGCTGTCCCCCTGCAGCTAGTTGAATGTGTCTAAAAGGGCACATGAAGAGGTAAATGAACAGAAGGATCCCATCAACATAAAGACAAATGTACCCAGGCAGCTGGACCCATCCTGCCAGGCCTCCCTGGAAAACACACAGGCTCCCTCCCCAGCCTCACCCACCAACTCTTCCAAAAGCTCAATGTGCCTCTTGTCCACTAGGGCCAGCGGCACCTCTGCTTCTGATTGATGGACTGGAGGAGTCCACCACGTAGGGGAGCACCTCTCTTTGGTCAGGCTCAGCTTCATAACGCTGTGGTGAGCACTTGTGTCTTCAGCTTCAGTCACCACTAGGGCGCACCTTCAGAGGTCTCTCTGTCTCAGCAAATGGTGAACACATCCCTGATGTTACGACCGTCTTCCATATTACAGAGTGATACTAGAGACACAGTCACTAGACTAACCATACTTTAATTTAAATAGTTAATAAGTTCTATCCTTATTACCCAAAGTTAAGGCTTTAATTCCTCCCACCATAACTTCAACCTAAACTTCTGCCAGCAACCTCTTCCACACACACACACACACACACACACACCACTTCCTCCATGCTCACAAAGCTGCAGTGCATTTGTAGGTCAAGCCCTGGTTTCCTTTCTTCCTCTTCGTTCATCCCTCTGAAACTATCCTGGGCAAACCACCACTTCTGCTTTGCCTCCCCGTTCTCCTGTTTCCTCAGCCTAGCCCTAATGCTGCCTTTTTCTAATTACTCTGAATGTGAGTTGCAACTGAGAAAAAGGTGTGTGTCAGGAAATCTGTACATGCTGAAATCCTACTGTCAACTCAGTTGAGAATCAATTACTGTTACAGACAATTTACAGATGAATAAGTGACTAGAAGTCAAACACACTTTCTGATCAAGAGCGTTTAGAGAAAATTAATACAGCTTTTTGTGCTTTCCCCTTTACTATCCTACTCTTCTGCGACAATTTCATTAATGGAAATGGCCTTAAGACAGCAGAACATCTTCATTGGAAACATTCTTACCAATTTTCAGTTGTGTGCCAAACTTTCTGGTTGCTTCTTCAAAGAGTCCTCCCTGACCCCCATTTTCCTCATTCTCTTCCCAAAGCTTGCAAATCCTTCAGATGAGTGAGCTCTGGAAGTCAGGTTCAATAGGAAAGTACTTATCAGAGCGTGAGCTTCTCTAGGGTTCAGAAGGGAAATTCATTAAAAAAACATCCAACCATCATTTCCTTTTTATGTCTCCCATTTTGAAGTTTGATGCAATAATTAACTTCTCTCTTTGCTTCAAGCAGACTCAGATTTGGCTTCAGTTCTTTACGAAAACAGCATTTAATATTTACAATTCCATATGCTACACAGTTTTGAATAGGAGAGTATGGAAATCCTACTTGGGTTTCAGAAGAGAAAATCTCTTTGTGTTTCTCCTAATCCAGTTCAAAAAGAAAGTGTCTGGAGGATATATTGAATGAACCAAAAAGTGTAATAAAGGTAAAACTGACGTTCAACCTTCCAGACAAAACATCAATGGACGATTCATAGTTCAGACTTCATTTCTTTTAATACGATGGCTTTTCACCTTGGGCAATCTGCAAGAGAGTTCTATTAAGTACCCAGGGAGAAATAGGTTCTTTGTAGTTAAAGCAAAAACTTCATACCTTGAGAAGAAATTGGAATTCGAAAGAAGCAGCACAAAACTGGACATGGGGAACCCCGTTGGTTCCATACATTCTCAGTCCTGTACAACTAAAGTTCCTTGTGCCTCCATTTATCCAACTGTCAGATAGAGACAGTGCCACCAGCCTTGACCTGCGGTCCACAAGAGGCTGAGTCAGACTCACCGATATTAGACACAGAAATCTCTGAGAAAGTAAAAGTGCTGTACTATTGTCAGGTGGTTTGATGTCAATTAACTTTTTATCAAGTAAGGGGACCTCTCTGGACCTCTTGAGGTTTGTGGTCCTAACCACCTTCATCATATCAACTCCATGGTCATTTACACGTGGATTCTTTGGTTTTACCTTCCTATTGGACCCGATTATGAGCAACTCTACTAGTTTCCCTATAGCTAGTAAAAGTGAAACCAAACTATTTGGGGCAATATTTTCTCCAGAAGCCTCCCAGCAGTATGTAGATAATTAGGAATCAACAGTTGGAATCTCAGATGTCAACTAAGATTCTCACCAATTTAAGACATGATCTCCCATGGTCATATTAGGATAAAGAGATTGTGCTCAGAGCTGCCATGTAAGATTGCACAGTGTGTATGCTACACAAAGATGCCCAGCCAGGGATTAAGAACTGACTAATACTCACTTTTCTGTGCCCTTTAGTTATGAAGCCATTTACTCAAGGTGCTCTGCCTGCCCAGAGAGGGTGTCTTTGTCCATTTGCACAAAGGCTCCATATAGGCCAGAGGTCTTGACTTTGGGTGATTACTTAGATTCCGGCAGTGGTGGGGGAAGAGGCGGAGGTATGCAGAGCCATGGCTTTCTCCTCCTGCCCTAGTCCAGGACAGCCACCTCTGAGGCCACAGACTCCTCCAGCACCTTTTCTTGCCTCTCTGCCTTCCTTCTTACACATTTTTCCTGCCCCGTCTTTTTCTATCCCCTCATTCTTTTTTTTCTTCTTCTCTTCCCCCTGGCTCTTTTCCTTTCATCTTTGCCTGCCCTTTCCTCCCACTCTCAGGGGACAGACTGATGCACAGGAGCCATCCCTGTTCCCTTGACCTCTTCCTTGAGCCCTAAGCATCAGTGACATCGCTGTAATCACTTAGGGGTTTCTGCTCATGGTCAATTCTGGACACAACTGCAAAGTAACAGAAGTCTTGCTGCTTTGTCCTTTTATCACTCTGCCTGACACCCCTCTCTCCCTGGTGACCAGGGTCCCAGACCCATGCAGACAGACCTAGTGGTCCGTTTGACTTATCTTGTGGTGTTACCTCAGTCAGATGCATTATCATTTTGTTTGTTTGTTTGCTTGCTTGCTTTTTGGGTTTGTTTGTTTTTTGTTTGGGGTGTGTGTGTGTGTTTGGTTTTTTAGAGGCGTTATCATTTAAAAGGAAGGTGCCTGGGATACTGTGTTTTAGTCCAAAAGAGAGAATCTCAAATGGGAGAATTTCAGGCAGCATTCTGGCTGAGATAAATGATTGAGAATTTTTTGATAGAATAACACCTCAAACACCTCATTCTACCTCTTTCTTTCAGGAATTTTTCAGATAGACTTTAAAAAAATGCCCAGCTTTGGGGCACCTGGGTGACCCAGTTGGTTCAGCATCCGACTTCGGCTCAGCTCATGATATCGCATTTCGCAGGTTCAGGCCCCATATTGGGTTCTGTGCTGACAGCTCAGAGAATGGAGCCTGCTTCAGATTCTGTCTCTCTCTCTCTCTCTCTCTGCCACTCACCTGCTCACCCTGTCTCTCTCTCTTTCTTAAAAATAAATAAACTATTTTAAAAAAATGTTTAGATGTCCAGACTCTACACTTGTCTCTCTTTCTCCTTGCTACTTATATACTTGAGGGTATAATCTTTTCTCTAGAGCGCTCATATCAGGGCTTTCAAATTGACTGTCCCACAAGACAACGATCATTTTGTCAGCCAGGCTGGCCCATGTCTATCCTCAGTGGTTCAACATCTTCTCTTCTCCACACCTCTCACACCCTCCTGAACAATCCTAGCCACCCCCTGTGCTTTTGGCACCACCGACAACTGATAACCCTCAAGCCTGTACCTCCAGGCTGGAATTCTTTCCTTAGCCTCATATCACTGTACATGATGCTTATCAAACATGTTCACCTGGTACTCCTTAGACACTTCAACTGAGAAGGCTCCAGAGTGAACGTCATCTTCCCACTCTGCTTCCATGCAAACTTTTTCCATTTCCCAGTTATTGACATGATCATCCACCAGCCACCAAAAAACAAAACAAAACAAAACAAACAAACAAAAAACAGGAGCCACACCCACAATTACTTCTTCATTTCCTCCCAATTCCTCCCAAATCTGTCCCTTTCTCTTATCCTCACCCTCACTGCCAGTAGACCAAGACATCTCTCTTGCCAAGACATCTGTTGCCAAGACAACTGAAAGGACCCCAACTTGTGATCCTGTGCCCAGTCTCTCTTTTTCAAATCACCCTTTGCTTGCTGCCAGAATGATTTTTCTAAAGTGTAAAGCTGACCAAATTATTTCTTTAATAGTAGCTTCTCCACTTAAGTATTCCTAAAGCAAGAAAAGTGCAGGAGCTTCCAACAGTCTTCAGAGAGGCAAGATCTGGGATGCTCCACCTTGCTTTTGTAATCCCATTTTTGCAATTTTGCATTCTATTTAAAATGTATCAGTTTTTGTTTTAAAATTAAAATAACATCTTCCCAAATCTTCAAGCAAAATTGATCCTGTAGAAAAGTGCATGTTTGGGGCTCCTGGGTGGTTCAGTCAGTTAGGCATCAGACTCTTGATTTCAGCTCAGATCATGGTCTCCCAGTTCGTGAGATAGAGCCCCTCATTGGGTTCTATGCTTACAGCGTGGAGCGTGCTTGGGATTCTCTCTCTCTCTCCCTCTCTCTGTCCCTTCCCTGCTCCCACATGTGTTCTTTCTCTCAAAGTAAATAAACATTAGAAGAAGAAGAAGAAGAAGAAGAAGAAGAAAGATGCATGTTTATTGTGTGGCTTCAGGAAACTTCAGGCCCTCCAGTTTGAGAAGCTAGGATCCCCACTGGAATGCACGTTTCTCTGCATATTATACAAGGAACTTCTTGACAGGTATCTATTTGTCTCTGCAGCTCCAGCCCTCCATCCATCTCCTAGCAATACAGTCACACTGAACTTCTTGCAATTCTGTGATCATCATACTGGTTACCGTCTCAGGATGTTTTCTTATGCTCTTTTCCTCAAACTAAGCTGAGCCCCTCTCCCATCTTGCTACTTAGCTTCTAGACCCAACTCAAGTATCACCTGCCCTGGGAAGCTCTCCATGACAAACCCTACCAGGCTGAGTTAACCATCCCTCTTTCTGTGCTACCAAAGTCCACACCTCTCCCATAGCATGTTTCTCATTAGATTATAATTCTTCATTTATGCCTCTCTTCCCCACTGGACTATGGATTGCTTCAGAGCAAGGTCTGTGTCTTATTCATCTTGACCTTCCCAAGACCAGCACCATACCTGGCACATGCTCAGATAAGACATCAGTATGGCCAAGACATTTCATCCTAGTGCTCTCCAGGGTTGATCTGACTTATCTGAATGACCTTGAGGATGTCTCCTTCCCCTCTGTCAATTAGACGATCCCAGATGGACAAGGACACTGATCAAGGCTTTCCTCTCCTGCTGAATCCTCCCTTGAGCTCTCAAGACCTGACACATAGTAGATTCTCAATGAATATCTATTAAATGTCTGGATGAACTAATGATCAGCACCACTGTTCTCTCAATCAAGCTGCATTATATTTTCTCAATCTTATCTTTCAAAGAATCCTGTTATCTCTGAATCCCCATGATGTAACAATGTGCCAGCACTTACTAGACACTAAAAAAAAAAGTGTAACAAATGAATGAAAAAATGAAATAATGTCTTCATCTGTTTTTCTTTAAAAGTATATGCACTCATTCTCGTTTTTCATCCTGACACCTGGTGCATTTACCAACCTGTTAGGAACTAGCTTTTCACTTAGAAATGGAATCTTGACAAATTGGTGATAACTGAAAAATTTTTTGAAAACCTTATCTGTGACCAGTGTGATTTTTTTTTTAATTTCAGCCTCCTTTAGAAGTAGATTTTTTTGAGTGGCTTTGATCTCCTCCATAGCTAACATAATTTAATGTATAAAACTATAATCCTCAGAGTAAGGAGTATCTGTTTTTAAAATATAAATTCTCAATAAATGTGGCACTGCTCTTATGCATTTGGATAGAACTACACAAAATTCTACTAAAGTAAAAAGCTTGGCACCCCACCTGGCCCGCAGCGAGTGTTCAGTATTTCACTCATCATTTATTCATTCCCACCTAGGCTTGAATGTGGAGTATAAGAGCCAATGCTTCTGCAATATCAGAGCAACGCCCAATTTTAGTTGAGGACAACAATGCCCTTTCCTTAGCCACTATTCGATTATAACCTAGTTGCCAGAGACTAATAAAATGCACTTCTATCTGGCTAGATATAAGCCAAGTGGATAGAAATTTCAGGGTGGGAAGGATTTTTTTTGTCTTGCTCAAAACTTAGAGCAGTGTTCTCTAATTTTTTTTTATTTTGCACACTTCTACCAGTAAAAAGTACCTGACCACATATCCTCAATATATGCATAATTATTTATAAATTTTATACATTTATTGTCATACTCGTGTATATGTACTTTTACAAAAACTCATCAGAGGGGAATATAATAACGTATAGCAGAAGTTCTTGTTTTCTTTCCTCACTCAAACAAATTGCTTTATAACTAGACCACTGGCTAGGGTGCCGGGGTGGCTCATTAGGTTAAGCAAACTGCCTCCTGATCTAGACTCAGGTCATGGTCTCACAGTTCATGGATTCAACCCCTCTTGGGATTCTCTCTCTCCCTCTCTCTCAAAATAAATAAACTTCAGAAAAAATAATAACCAGACCACTGGCCGAAGGATGTACAACTTGTTCTAGAAGCCTTGGTAGGGGCAAGGTCTTCCAGGGTAAGTTCACTGAGTGCATGGGACCCCACTCACCCATTGACCCACTCCCTTCAATTAGTCCTATCAAAAGTAACTGACTTTAAACTCTTAAGGGATGCCTGGGTGGCTCAGTCAGTTAAGTGTCAGACTTTAGCTCAGGTCATGATCTCATGGTTCATGAGTTCAAGTCCCGCATTAGGCTCTATGCTGACAACTCAGAGCCTGGAGCCTGCTGCTTTGAGTCCCACGTTGGGCTCTGTGCTGACAGTTCAGAGCCTGGAGCCTGCTTTGGATTCTGTTTCTCTCCTCTGTCTCTGCTCCTCCTTCACTCTCTCTCTCTCTCTCTCTCTGCCTCTCTCTCTCTCTTAAAAATAAACTCTTGAGAAAAAAATTAGAATCCAGACATAGAATGATGATTTGAAAGGCTTTATTTCCAGAGGAACCAGCTTTTTATGGTCACACTGAATGCTGTATTACACTCCAAATGAAAGGAACTAGACTTCTGATTATACTGTAGGATAAAGAGACAGGCAACAAAGCCGCAGCGCATCCTTGAAGCATGCCAAAGTCGTTTAGTGAGGAAAAGAGGGCTTTATCTCACAAGGCCATAAACGCTGAAAAAATTAATTTTTCATTCCAGGAAATCAGCCGTCATCAACACGCACTTTGCAAAATATTTAAGATTTGTGATAATAACAAGTACTGCAGTGGCACTCTGTGTGATTCTCCACTTTGGCATTTCCCATTACCGTGGCCTAAAGAGAAAGGGGGGAAAAAGTGGATGGATGGATGGACAAAATTGAAAAATGCTAAATACAATTATCTGTAGTCATCTGTACTAAATAGATGCTTGCTACATTTGTACATTCTCCATTTCAGCTAATATTTCACTCTAAAACATTGGGTTTGCACTATGTATGCTATACTCTCTTCCAGCCTACCCATTATCACCTCCACAGCTATTCCTTTCATTCTGAATAAATCCAGCCTGTCCCCACAAGGTTATTCTTTTGATTAAAGGGGAGAAGTTCTTGTACAAATGCCCAGCAAAGATGGGTCATTAGACACCTCTGACATTAAACCCCATGGATGTGTTCTGAGGACATTTCTCTGGCTGGACTGTTAGAAAGCTGCTGGAGCCCTTTAATTCTCACCTTGGTAAAGGCTTTGGCCACACAGCATGTGGCTTCTGAGGTGATGTTCTTTGGGACCAACATTGTCTTCTTGGACCTTGCTGGAGTGGGGTATGCTCTGGAGAAGCAGCAGCCCATGCATTGATAAATTGGGGCACCCAACTTGGAGAAGTATTTGTTTTCCTTTAGCTTGCATTCTGGGCACCCTATCACCAAAAAAAGGCAAAGAGTAGAATAATCCAAGTATGATTCAAAAAGAAACTGAGGAACGCCTGGCTGCATGTAACTCTTGATCTCGGGATCATAAGTCCAAGCTCCACACTGGGCATAGAGTTTACTTAAAAAAATTTTTTTAATAAAATTAAAAAAAAATAAACTGAATTTTTCCTTATTATGAGACAGTAAATATTCTTTTTATATTGTAAATAAAAGGAAAATAATAAATGCTGTTAATCTTCATGCATATAATCTATTTGTATTGATTATAGTTATTTTCATGGGAAACAATTTTTGCAGATATGTGTAGGAGATCTCAAGAGTAGTAGTTTCTTGTATAAATATTTAAAAAAGAGTAGTGGTTCCTCTTTCTTCAACCATGGATTCTCTATCCCAATGCTAATGGCATGCCTATAGGGAGCACAAAATATGACAGATGAAAACACCATGTTCATCTGAAAGGAGAGTTTTGCCCAGAGGCGAAATATTTTCCCCTTTAGAATCTGCTATTGTTTTTCCCCATGGAAACTCCAAATATTGACAGAGAAAAATATGTCAGAATTAAGAAAGCTTGTTGAGTGTAGAGAGCTGATATTGGATGGAGTACCCGCACTTGAGAACTGAGATTAAAATATTACCACTTGTCTAAGAAAAACCATAACCAAGAGTAGGTCACAGTTTCTTAGCAGATGGACTTATATCAGCTTCTATATGAGATTTTTCAAACAATACAGCAAAATAAATGTACTGCACAAAATGGTTTTGTTTTTCTCACTTGTTAACTGATGCGAAAATTCATCAACAAAAGTAATGTTGAAATCTTCTCAAATCTGAGAGAACTGTAAAAAAAAAACTGAGCTAACTGAATAAGGAGCATTTTCTGCTTGTAAAACTCAGATAAAAAATGATATGGAATCTGTTTCAGATGACAATGTATATGCTGCTATTTAAATGGACATGTTAGATAAACTTCACTATAGATTTTCTGAAACTAATTTAACTTCATGTTTACAATCTAAAAGTGCCTAGGTATGTATCCAGCAGCAAAGATTTATCACATTTAAAAAGGAAGTAGAAATGTAATTAATGGAGTTATTGACATATATCTAGAAATGTGTGTTTTCCCTATTGCTGAAAATCTGTTTGGTCACATACCCTGCATTGTAAACTCTCCATCAGGAAAAGAATGGAGAATATGCAGAAACACAGAGAGTATGGCCAGAATGACAGCTGCATATTTTCTGTAGTAATCCATGGCTCTCCTGCAAAACAGAAGAGGAAGAAAAAAGTTACTCTAAAATTGGCTTACCAGTCATTACAACAACTAGTAGTTTCAGCATTACTACTAATAATAGTCATCGGTGTCTTGACCCCTCTTCTTACAGCTCCCAATACACTCTGGAGCCAGGTAAAGAAGAAAAAAAATTTCCTAAGGAAGAAACTAAGGCATCTAGTCTTTCCATTTCTCATATAAACAAATAGAATTGGACTTGATGCTAATAAAAAAAATTCTCTTTTTAAATATATCATTCTGTCAAGCCTCAGTGTCCTTATTTGTAAGACATGAAACTTAAACTAGATAATATCTAAGAATACAGACAGAGAAATAATAGATGATAGATAGATAGATAGATAAGCTCATATAAAATAAATAAGCTTATATACAATGTATAAATTGTACAAGCAGATGAGTTCAGCCTTCCCATTCCTATATTGTCAGGTGGAAGAATAGAAGGAAAGGACAATGTCTGCCCTTCTTTTTATTCACTGGTGGTAAATGAGCTCTAAGTTTCATTATCAGTGTGCAACAGAAAATGCTAGCCTAGCAATGTGGCAAGAGTAGACAGCAGAGAATATTTATCAAAGTTTTCCTAACTGCACTTCTTGACTTATTTATACCTGTAGATACAGCTTTACCTGAGCATTTTTAGTGCTTAAGATCAGGCTAGCCAAAGTCATCTGAGTGACTGACCATATCCAGCATTGACAGCACTGCACCTGAGAATGGGAAGACAAGGAATTGGACTGTGTCCCCACATGTCCTAGAAAATTTTCATGTAAGATAAAATGGGCAAGTTTTTATTCCTATTTTTTAAGTGAGAGTGTTATGGATTGCCTATGTTCAAACCATGAGAGATAAGATGAACAGAGCATCAATTACCAATAAAAAGACAATTCAGAATATTTAAAGGAGAATTAAAACCAACTTTACACAATCTATTTTAGAAAATAGAGGAGGAAGGAATAGTTCCAACTCATTTTGTGAGACCAGGATTACCCTGACACAAAAATCAGACAAATTCAGAAAGAAAGAAAGAAAGAAAGAAAGAAAGAAAGAAAGAAAGAAAGACTAGTATACATCATGAAATTAGATGCCAAATCCTAAACAAAATAATAGCAAATTGAACCCAGCAATGTATAAAAAGATTTATACATGACCAACATGGAATAATTCACATATGCAAGGCTGGTTCAGTATTTGAAAATCATTTAATATAATCTACCATATCAACGGGATAAAGAAGAAAAAAGTCATATGATTTATCAGTTGACGCAGAAAAGCATTTGACAGTATTCAATACGCTTTCATAATAAAAAGTATCAGCAAACAAATGTTTTTCTCAACTTGATAAAGAGCATTTATACAAAACCTGGAGGTAATATCATACTTAATGGTGAAAACTGAATGTTTCCCCCCCAAGATCAGCAATGTGGCAAGGATGTCCACTTTCACCTCTGTTATTCAATACAGTACATTGTTCCCAATGTTAAGACTTAGTATATAGCTAATCAAAACTGTGTGATATTGGCAGAAAGATAGATACATAGACCAATAGAACAAAATAGAGAACCCAGAAATAGACCTACACAAATATGGCCAGCTGCCTTTTGACAAAGATGCCAAAGCAATTTAACAAAGAAATTCAACCTTTTCAACAATGGCTGCCTGTACAATTGGACATCCATAGACAAAAAAAAAAAGAAAAAAGAACAATGTAAACTTCATACCCTGTATGAAAACTACTGAAAATGAGTCAAAGACAAATGTAAAATGTGAAACTATAAACATTTTTTGGAAAAAAAATAGAAAAAAAAATTGGGGGAACCAAGGGTTAGGTTAAGAGTTTTAAGAGTTAACAATGAAAACATGACCCATAAAAGAAAAATTGATAAATTGGACCTCATCCAAATTATAGGTTAATCCTTTGTTAAGAAGATAAAAATACAGGGGCACCTGAGTGGCTCAGTCAGTTATGCATCATTATTCACTCTTGATTTCAGCTCAGGTCATGATCTCGTGGTTCTTGGGACTGAGCCCCACATTGGGCAGTGAGGAGCCTTCTTGGGATTCTCTCTCTCTCTCTCTCTCTCTCTCTCTGCCCCTTTCCCCCTTGCTCCTTCTCTCCCTCTCTCAAAATAAATAAATAAACTTAAAAAAAAAAGAAGATAGAAACACAAGATACAGGCTTGAAAAAAATATTCACAAGCCACATATCAACAAAGGGCTAGTATCTAGAATATATAACAAACTCTGAAAAGTCAACAGAAAAAAATCCAATTAGAAAATGGGTGTTGCAGCAGAAAGGATATGTGGATGGCAAATAAGGACATGGAAAGTATTCAACATCATCAGCCATCAGTAACAAGCAAATTACAGTGAAATATTAAACTACAGTGAGAAATAAAACTACAGTGAAATATTATATACCTACCAGAATAGCTAAAAGACAACGATAATACCAAATGCTGGCGTGGATGCAGAGACACAGGATAATTCAAATATTACTCATGGGAATACAAAATGGAAAATCATTTATAAATTTCTTATAAAACTTACCATATAATCCAGTATTTGTACTTAGGCATTTACCTCAAAGAAAGGAAAATTGTGTTCGTATAAAACCTGTATATGAAGGTTCAGAGCAGCTTTATTTATAATAGCCAAAAACTGGAAACAATCCAAATGCCTTCAACAGATAAATGGTGATACATCCACACCAAGAAAGGCTATGTAGCAACTAAAAAGGACACATTATTGATATAGATACACATGTAACGTGGATGGATCTCAGATA
The DNA here is from genome assembly GCF_022837055.1 of Prionailurus viverrinus. Lineage (NCBI taxonomy): Eukaryota > Metazoa > Chordata > Mammalia > Carnivora > Felidae > Prionailurus > Prionailurus viverrinus. The sequence continues at coordinate 78,330,982 of NC_062565.1, forward strand.
TTGTGTTGAGTGAAGGTTGCATACTGCATGATTCTGTTTATGTAACACTCTTGAAATAGTAAAATTAGAGAAATGCAGAATAAATTAGCAGTTTTAAGGAGTTAGTATTGGGAAGGGAGTTGATGGAGGAGAAGTGTGGCTATAAAGAGGTAGCACGAGTGAGCTGTGTGGTGATGAAACAGTTCTGAAGCTTTATTGCGATAGTTGTCACACTAATATATAATGGGATTAGATTACATGGAACCACACACACACACACACACACACACACTACCAGTGAAATCTAAATAAGCTCTGTGGGTTGCACCAACATCTATTTCCTGGTTTGCACATTGTACTAGAGTTAGGCACAGTATTATCTTTGGGAGAAACTGGCTAAAGTATACCCAGGACTACTCTGTACATATTTTTACAACTTCTTGTAAATCTATAATTCTTCAAAACAAAAAGTTTACTTTTTTAAAAAAAAGGCATTCTAAAATAAAGTTTAAAATTGCATGAGTCAATATTTGTGGTTATTTTTCATGTAGACTGACATAAGACCATATTTTTGCCAAAAGTTTATATCAACCTATACATCTTTTAAGAAAAAATTGTCAGACAGCAGAACTAACAGTTTAAAATATAGAAAAATAAACTGCATAAATATAGGTAAGGCTAAAACAAAGGTATGTTATTATTTCTACCTGATGTATATACTTACACGTAAGTAATTATGGGTTTTATTTGTCTCCATACGTAATTAGAACTAACTATTGTTCTAGATTGGTGGTTCTCAAAGTGTGATGTGGGGACTCTAAACACTTTTCAGTGGATTTGTGAAATCAAAATGATTTTCATAGCAATACTGAGATGCTACTGAGTGTTTTCACTCTCAGCCTCCCAGGAGTGTTCAGAGATATTTTGTAGAAGCTACATGACATGTACATTGCAACAGATTGATTAAAGATATACATGAAAATCCAACTATTAGATCAGTCTTTTAAAAAATTATGAAAAAAAATTTTAAATGCCACTTTTCTCACTGATTTTTTTTGTTTTGAAAGTGATCATTAAAAAAAATTAACGTTTATTCATTTTTGATAGACAGAGAAAGGCAGAGCATCAGCAGGGGTGGGGCAGAGAGAGACACAGAATCTGAAGCAGGCTCCAACCTCGGAGCTGTCAGCACAGACCCAACACAGGGCTCGAACCCATGAACTGTGAGATCAGAACCTGAGCTGAAGTTGAAGGCTTAACCGACTGAGCCACCCAGGTGCCCCCCGAAAGTTGGCATTTTTTTTTTTATAAATATACAGTTGTGTTAACATGTGATAGGTTAATTGTGGTTGTGTTAAAATGAGTAAATGAGCGCCTGGGTGACTCAGCTGGTTAAGCAACCAACTCTTGATTTGGGCTCAGGCCATGATATCACAGTTAGTGAATTTGAGGCCCAAGTCAGGCTCCATGCTGACAGTGTGAGGCCTGCTTGTGATCCTCTCTCTCCCTCTCTCTGCCCCTCCCCTGCTTCTGCACGCACACACTCTCTCTCTCACTCCCTCTCTCTCAAAATAAATAAATACACGTTATTCTTTTTAAAATTTTTAATGCTTATTTATTTGTGTGAGAGAGAGAGAGGGAGAGACAGCAAGGGGGGAGGGGCAGAAAGAGAGGGAGACAGAGGATCTAAAGCAGGCTCTGTGCAGACAGCAGAGACACTGATGAAGGGCTCAAACTCACGAACAGTGACGTCATGATCCCAGCCGAAGTCAGATGCCTAACTCACTGAGCCACCCAGGCACCCCTAAATAAACTTTAAAATAAATTAAAAAAAATAAAATGAATAAATATGTTACAACTTTTTCTAACATAATTTCTAAATCAGTAAATATTGACAAATACAACTTCATAAAATAATTCTTTGAACTTTTCAACAATTTTTAAGAGCATAAACAGTTTTTTGAGACCCAAAAGTCTGAGAACCACTGCTTAAGTGATACACAAAGCCACAAGAAAATTTTCAGAATTGAAACTAGTTTCCTTTTTTAAACTAGTATCATTTTTGTGCTTTGATATTGCAGCTCATATATTATGAAAATTCAGCATTATGCAGTGAACAATTATATCAGAATTAATTCAGAGAGAAACATTTATAACAAGATTGCAGAATGTGAGAGCATGAAGTCAATGCACATTTTAGAATTTGCTTTATGATAAAGTGAAAAGAAGATTGGAAAGGCAGAACCAAAGTCACCATCAAAGTCCCCATTGCTGTAGCGTTCAGTAACAGAAGTGACTTTATTTTGAGAAGAAATGAGATTAATCAAGCAGAAAAGGATTAACCTCCAAATCTTGAAAACATTTTAATAAATGTTTTTATCATTCTAATCACCTTTAGATCTTTCTGTTTTGGAATTTGGAAGGAAAATATTAACAATCAAGACAGAGAAAATAATTACATTTGGCTGAGATTTATGCTATCTTGCAAGATGTGCTCAAGCGAAATCAGATTTACTACCCCAACCTCTTCTGGCATTCCAAGCGAGTACCTTGCAGACATCACAGACTGTGCACATCTGACCCCACAGTGCACCTGCAGTGTCCACTCGACATGGTTTTACCTCCTGCCCCCTGACACATCAGAATGATGTCAGTCCAAGAGAATGTGTGTTTTCTCAACTTGGCCCAGTGCCTTTCTCCCCCTTCTCAGTCCATCCACCTCAGTGCTTTAAGGATCCGCCAAGCTGCCAGCTTCCCTGTGAAGGTTTTACCCAAGCCCAAAGCCAGAATACATAATTATCTCCACTGCATCCACCTATCACTTTGCTCAGAATTCTTAGACGAAGTTCCACAATCTGCCCTGATCTCTAGCCCGTTATGTATATGTTTGTCTCTCCATTTCCGTGAAAAGCTCCTAAGGGTAGAAACTAGGCCCCTCTGACCTGCCACCACCCCAGCATAGGTCCTTGTACAGACTAGACGTAAGTATGTTGCACTGGGAATTTAGAACAGTAATAATAATATAACTCAAAGTTGCTAATGTAGAGTTCTCGTTAAGGAACAAGATAACTCTTGAATGAGGACTTTGAGTACATGTTTAATAAAATAAAATAATTTCAAATAATAAATTCATTAGAGGCCTTATGTTCTCACTTAGTTCTACAATTAGTAGCTGGCTAACATGTGAACCTATAAGTGGTAAATATGCCACAGCTAGAAGCCATCTCTCTCTCTTTTTTATTTATTTTGAGAGAGAGCAAGCACAAAGGGGAGATGGGCAGAGACGAGGGAGAAAGAGAATCCCAAGCAGGCTCCCCACTGTCAGCACAGAGCCCGATGCGGGGCTCAAACTCACTAACCTCGAGATCATGCCCTGAGCCAAAATCAAGAGTCAGATGCTCAACCAACTGAGCCGCCTAGGTGCCCCCAAGCAGAAGCCATCTTATGCAAAGATATAAAAGTCATAAAAATTCAAAAGAAAGCATTCATAAAAAGCATACATAAGAGCTTCAAGGTTTAAACTGGGCATCTCTTAGTTTATATCAAACTATATGTGTGCACAAATTTGGATTCTTGATAAGACTGTGGGGAAAACATAGCATTCTTAAAAGTATAAAAGAATATTATTGCTATAATTTACTATTATTATTTAATGTTTTCATAATATTATTCATTGTGATTATATATAATATATTAAATGACTTATGAAACAGATAAACGCTCTATCAGCATACCATACAAGCTAGTTAGATAGACCAAGTACCCTACACATACACACACACACACAATTCACATACCACTTTTGGAGATGCAAAACAGACACACCTCTTTTTGATATGGAAATGGCACACGTACTCTCATACTGCAGAGCGAATTTAGTCTAAGAGATATTTTTGTGGCCTTCTTTGGAACTACAACCTGCTATCACATGAAAACTTAGGGGCAATGAATAACCAGGGGGCTTCTCTTTGCCTCCTCTGCTCTGTTTTCATTACAGAAAAAAAACCTTATAAAGTAAGATGCCTGTCTATCGATAATCCTGGCCTATCTATCCTATTATGGAAAGACTTCAAGGCAAATTGAATATCTTTTCACATACTTATCCATGGGTAGATGTGCACATCTATATGTGTGTACCTATCTGCTCACATATGTATACATACACGTATGTATACACATATATGTAGATGTACACATATGTAAGAGACTGCGCCAGGAAGACTACAAGTGTCTGGTACAATGTGACATCCTGCCCTTCACTTGCAAAGATGCTGCCGTTGCTCCCCCACTGCCAGAGTAAAATTTTCGGTTTTTCTAACGTTGGTGACGGCAGGGGTGACTCATCCATACTCTCCACATGGGGAAGCCCATCTGACTCATAGCACACTTTTGAGATGACTGGCTACGATTAGAAGCACAATTCTTTGTTAACAAAACAGTAGAAATCTAACTGACTTATAGACGGTTAACCTAAGGCTTCTCCTTATTAGCCCCATCTAACCCAGCTAACTACCAAGGAGGGGACAAGTAGGCTGCCTTCAATGAACATAACTAATGAAGGGGAACCCTGAAAATAAAGCCTTTAATCCCTAGCACATTGCCTGGAATGAGGTGGGTATTCAATAATTGTTTATTAAACAGAGGATAGGCCTGTAAGTTTTAGCATCTTGCCTGGTGCCAAGGACATGGCCATAGTTCACCTTGATGAAAGATTTGAAGGAGAAAAGCCACAAGGGAAAATAGAAGGTTTGGAATTCATCTTCCCACAACTTCCACCAAGCATCCACCTCCCGCCGAGTGACCGTCTCTGCCTCCGGGTGGATGAATTTAAAGAGCCTGCAGTCAGTAGTAGGGGATCTCAGCTTGGAGTGACCCTGGCAAGTATTTTTCTTTCCTCGTGTGCTCTACTTGCAGTAAGTGAGTTTCTACCTTGTTATGGTAGCATGTTCTGCACCGTGGGTCCAGCATGAGCGCCTTTCATGATCCGATGCTCCAGCCCCTAGTCTCAGTAAACCTCCAGCTTCCCAGTTCTTCCACGTAGACATTCAAACACTGCTCCCAGGTACCACAATGACCTTCAGACCCATTAACACCTTCACAGATAGTTTTTCCAAAGGTGGTGATGTGGATGGCTGAGCAATTGGGGGAACAAGAAGAGACTGCTCGATGCTCCCTCAATGTGTCCCCAGTCATCTCATCCACTCTTGGGTATAGGTAATTACTGTTTTCTCTATCTTATAAAAAAGATGAGTTTGGGAAAAGTCAACGGGAGCTCGGTGTTATTAAGTGCAACATTTAATGTCCAAATTGAACACGTGAAAGATTTAAAGACTTTGAATAAGCCCCTGCTACCTGCCAGCACTATGCCAAGTATGGATGACACAAACAGGAGGAAGTCTCCCGCTCTCTGACCCAGATACAAAGGCAAGTCACCATGAGAGGGAAGAAAGCTGGAATGAGAGCATCTGTGGACATGGAGGCATTTGCTGGGCTGAGGACATGAAAAGGGAGAGATGACAAGCAAATGACAATAAAGAGCATCCACTTGATGGAAAAAGAATCACTACAGCAGCAAACATATACATTAATATCTTGACATTTGTCCAGGAACTTCATGGATTCGGTGGTCCTCAAAATTCATACAGCAGGTAGAGGTCCCTGTTCCTCAAAGTACCCCAGAATCCAGAGGAAAATAAGGCTTAGCGAAGCCACACAGCTTGCTGGCAATATTTGGGATGGATTTCTCTCTCTCAGTCACTTAACAGTGCTTTGTGCCTCTTTTGTCTGGGCTGCTGACACGCCATCCTGACTGAGGACGAACCAGAAACTTCAGGACCACGTCAGGCATGGCCAGGGCCACATGGGCAAGCACCAAAAGCATCCAGGAAGCCAGGATAATGCTGGTGGCACCACCACAGGATCAACTTCCACAAATATCACCCAAGTGACTTTGGAAAAGCTGCTATGAGGCATTACCACTTAAAGAGGAATCAGAGCCTCAGCCCAACTTTCAACCTTGATGAACTTCGGACCTTGATCAGTGAGGGGACACGGGTAAATGCCGCCAAAAACAAGACTAGAGCCGTTCCTGTCATTGATGTGATGAGGTTGGGCTACTATAACGTTTTGGGAAAGGGAAAGTTCCCAGAACAGCCTGTCATCGTGAAGAAGATTCAGGGCCAGGCCGGTGGATTGGGAAGAAAAGCCTGCGTCCTGGTAGCTTGAAGCCATGTGGAGGAAGGTTCATTAAATGCTAACAAGTGCTTTTCAAAAAAAAAAACCAAAAAGTGTTTTGTGCCTTCACTAAAGTTTTAAAGGGAGCCAGCTTGTTTTCCAAATGAAATGAAGAGAAAAGGAATGGGAAACAAGGATCTCATGGACAGAAGAAATATACAGCACAACTTATACAACTATGCTTTACCAAACACAGGTGTTTCCATAAAGAAACACTGAACAAAAGATGACCTTAAAACTCATTTTAAAAGTAAAGGGAAAAATGTAAGCAGGAATTAGAAGAAAACTGAAAGGCTCATGGATTTATAAAAATGATTTCAATCCCTTTATGACCATTCTTGTAACAATCATATCTTGAGAAGTTTCTTTTCTTTTTTTCTTTTTGAGAGAGAGAGAGCACACAAGCGTGAGCATGGGAGAGGAGCATGGTGGGGGCACGGTGGGGTGGGGACAGAGAGAGAAAGAGAGAGAGGGAGCTCATGGGGTCATGACCTGAGCTGAAATCAAGAGCTGGACACTCAACCAACTGAGCCATCCAGGCAGTTTCTTCTCATCCTGAAAGGTTTTTTTTTTTTTAATTAAATAAATTTAAGGGTCATATAGTAAAATGTGTACTTTCTACTTCGTTATTTAAAGGCACTTTACAATGTTAGCTTAATTATGTAATTAAAATCTTGGTTTTTCCATTACCCTCTGGTTTTCCTAGCACATCAGTCTGTTTTTAAATTGTCTGCATACTAAATCATGGAAATAAGAAATTTTGATAGGACAAACTCTATGCACCATAAAATATTGTTTTAAATGAGAATTTCAAATGTTTGTTGTTTAAAAATACCCAATTTTTAAGATTAAGATTATCGTAGTAATAAATGCTGTCAAGGATCAAATACTGGATAGTATCAATTTATCACTCAGAAAAGTAAAATAGCCAAAGGCTAGAAAAGTTTTATACGGAGCATGAATACAGTCATAGAAGAATGTTTCTTATAACTTTTAAAATTCGTGCATTGTATTTTGTCATGTTTATCTGAGCTATTTTTATGCAGTCTTTTGACACACAAACTTTAATTCCCATTTAAAAGCATTAAAGCATTAAAACATATTTCATTTGCCTTGAAGTTTTTCAATAATGGAATATACAGACCAGGATTATTGATTTCTCCTCCCTCGCACCTGACTTTATAAGGATTTTTTTTTCTGTGATAAAAACAGCAGAAGAACTTCAAAGAGAAACTCCTTTGTTGTTCCCGGCCCCTAAGTTTCCATTGCTATGGCAGGTTGTGCTTCCCAAACATGGCAACAAACATCTCTCTCAACCTACGTTCCTTCTGCAGTATGACCTTGCCACTTCCACATCAAAACATGGTGTGTCTATTTTTGTGCCCCACTTGATGTTGGTGGATCCTCTGACTACTTAACCAATAGAATATGGCAGGAGCAACATTGTGCCAGTTGTGGTGTATCCCTGCAGTTTCTGCTTCCGGTCTCTTAGAAGACAGTTGCTGCTACTCTGAGCCCACCATCGGTAAGAAGCCAAGCCACATGGAGAGAGAAAAGAAGGCCAAGAAGTAAGAAATGAAGAAGCCATCCTGAATGACCAGTCCAGTGGGGCCTCCAGATGACTCCAGCCCCAGGCCCTGTCTGATAGCAAATACAGGAGAAACCCATTTCTCACCCTGCCCAGGTGAGCCCAGGCCACCTACAGAACCATGACAGAATAATAACTTGTTGTTTTACCCAATAAGTTTTTGGGTAGTTTGATGCACAGCGATAGATAACTGGAACAATTATCTATCGCTCTCTCTTATAACAAAAATTTTTCCTCCAGGGTCTGAAATATAGGACTCCAATCTTGCTTTTCTGCTTTCTCCTCTTTCTACTTTCTCCTTACTTTTCCTCTGTGGATGGTTATTTATATAACACATATCCAGTTACTCTATTTGGGAAATGTAGCAATGTGTGAAAAAATGTTGGAGTTAGCGTTCTACACAGTATCTGCAATACTGGCTTTGGTAATAATAATAACTATACTTTAAAAATAATGCCTACAGTTAATGGAGCACTTGTGTGTGATAAATATTCCTTTGGGCACTTTGAACACACAAACATATTCAACACTCATGACAATCCTGTGAAGTGTTATTCTCATTTTGGCAGATAATGAAATTCTTGAGGCAAAGTAACCCATACAAAGTCACAAAATGTTTTGCTGGTGGAGCCAAGATTTTAGAACATCTCTTTATAACTCCAAACTCGAAGCTCTGAACCACACTTCACTATACTGCCTGCAAATCTTTATATTTTACAATGAAGTTCATAAATGATTTTTTCAGATGGTATGTCCCTAAATAAGATGCTGACATTTTTTGTTTAGAGCAACATTATATTGTGCCAGCTTAAATATAACTTGCCAATGCAATTTTTTATTTTACATATTTGTCTGACTTCACCTTCTTCAGAACAGCCTTAAGAAAGCCATTTCATTTAGATCGAGAGGCATTTTATACTTGATCAATTATGGGGACCAGTGTCTGATTGTGGGAGAAAGGGAGAAACATTGGCTTTCGCATGCATTCCCTTGTTTGATTCTTTTTATACCTCTGGGAGGAAAGCATTCTTATGGCACCTATTTTATAGACCAGAAAACTACACTTCAGAAAATTAAAAAGATCTGCCAAAGTCACTTGGAAAGTGATCTGATCCTAAGATTGTGCTTTTCCACCTGTACTACCCCTACAGCCCAGAGGTATATAGTTAATCCATTACCTCCTTTAGGACATTGATTTACACATAGATCATGCTGTTACAAATGTCTTTTGCATTTTTTTCCAAAGTTTATTTATTTTTGAAAGAGAGAGCACAAGCAGGGAAGGAGCAGAGAGAGGAGGAGAGAAAGAATCCCAACCAGGCTCCATGCTGTCAGCCCAAAGCCCGATGCAGGGCTCAAACCCACCAACGGTGGGATCATGACCTGAGCCCAAATCAAGAGTCAGACGCTTAACCGACTGAGCCACCCAGGTGCCTTGTCTTTTCTATTTTGACTCCCAACACTGCCCTTGGTTCCACTCTCAGTTCAGCCTAAGCCCCATCTAAACCCTCACTTTCTCTTAGACCCCAGCGTATTGAGGAAGGTAGAGCATTTTTATAATGCTATCTCTGAGTCTGATGAACCGAGGAATGACCAGATTACTTTGTGCAACATTACAATAGGTAATGCTGAAATGTGATACACCAAACCCAGAATTTGCAAGGGTCACAAATTGATAGCAAACTACCCTAGGATTCACAGTCTGTAAAAACAGAAGTTTGGTGCTATGGGTCATACTGTTCTCAATGGAAATCTTAATTGCTCTACATTTTCTCTCTGTGAAAGTCAGATTTATCTTGATCTGTTTTTGAGCAAGATGCACATTAACCTTCTAATTTTGCTATTTCTATTTCCCAGCTCTTACTTTGAGTTTTAATGTAAATTTGAGTCCCACATTTATAAGAAATGTACAATGAAACCAAGAATCTGTTCTGGAACATAATCAATTGCTTTTCTAACATTGTTCGCATGCTACCTTTTTCAGCAGGAAATGGTAAGAAATATGACTCAAAATTTCAAAAACTCTGTTACCGAAAAAAAAAAAAAAACTTAAACCAAAACCAAAGTTAAAATTGAAATGAAAGCACATGAACCTTTCATAAATGGTAACTGTTCTTATCTCTTTAAAATAATTCAAGACTATATAGCAACATATTACAATGCAATTTGGGTGACTAATAGTTTGAATAATTAATTTGGTATTAGGTCAAGTAATTATTTAAAAGACATCTTCAGAAAATTAAGAAGATTCCTTTGTTCTAATATAAAATATCTCATTTTTGAGTGAGGAAAGGATTGGAAGTTCTTAGGGAATGAAAGTTCCTATGCAGATTAAATAGAGCTTCCACATTCCCAAAGGACCCATAATTCTTCCATGCGCCCAAATCCTATTCCTCAACACAAACAAGAGAGCACTTTTATTTTCTAGTCTCAATTTCTCAGTAAGCTGCCATTTCAACTAGTGCTCATGTAAATATAACTAAGGTTAGCAAAAGTGTCCAGAAACTCTCACTGGAACAAACCAACTGGATTTGGTCAAGAGATTCAGAATTACAAGGTCATCAGTAGTAGTTGGAGAAATAGCACTGACTCTTATTTTTGTAGCATTTTATGAAAAAAGAAAATGGAAACAATGTTGTCCAAAAATTGTTAGTGTTGCTATATTCAAGTCTACAGGAGAACATGTACTCAAAAGATGTCAGAAGCTATGGTCCTTCAGCTGAAGAGGTGAGCTGCTTTATCACTGGTCAGCTTGAAGATATAGTTAATGCATCATTTAAAAACTTATGGTAAAACAATATCAGCAACTTACATAATGTCTACTCTCCTTCTACCTGACCCCTGTAAGCCACTCAACCAAATGTCTTTCAAATGACATCCAGTATTTCTTAAGGAAATTTTTTAGATACTGACAGGCACTTGCACATCTCAGCAGGAGACATTTGGTTTCTGGTTTCTGTTAGATAACATCTTAGCCTGTGATCACAGACCACAGTTTTGCAGACTTCCTCCCAATTCAATCATGAGTGTTGAAAAGAGAATGTGTAAATGTCTGTCTCTCTCCTCACTAAGGCTTATGCACAGTTCCCCTATATTATTGAATATTTTACTCTGCACTCAATTAAAATCTCAAAAATTGTTTCATTCATATTACCTTCCTCCGGACTTTTTGCAGGATGTGATCAGGGCAGTTGACCGTGGATCTGAAGAGGGATTTTGGCTTTGCCTTGTGATTTCTCAGTAACTACAGTTAATAAAGTCCTCACTTGTCTTTTATACCAGCAGAGTAATAAAAACTGCATGTTCCCACCTGCATCTAAGCCCAGGGATCAACAGTAAATTCCACCCAATGATTGAATGGTCCTTCATGTAATTACCATGACATCAATTTGATCTTATCTTGTTTCAACCCTCAGATCATTTTTTGTTTTGAGCCATTTTCAGGCGGTGGTGACTGCAAGGTCAGCCTATGAAAAGAGGGTACACTGTCATTTTCTACGTAATTTTATCAAGACTTGCACACAACATCCTGAAAGCTGACACTTTCCTATAAACAAGATCCTATGAGTATTGCACTTAATTAGCTAAGTACCTGATGTTTACTTAAAATAGGAGATGAGCTGTAAATTTCAGATAAAGATACAGAACATTTACAGGCTTACATTATTCTAGGAAGAAACAGAAAAATAAAACCCATACCTATTTAGACTTTTCTAACATTAAATATGTATTTGGATTTGATAAGGATGCATAAAGAAAGAATGAGATGATTCTGAGAAGGACTGATTGGTTCTTAATATTGTGCCCTTTTTTTTTTTCCACTTTGATAAAGCTGTATTTCTTCTTAAACAAAAAAATACATGTTACGGCTTGCCAGCTATGGGACATTTAACTCCAAGATTCCCAATCCATGACTCTCTAAAACTACCATGCTCCTCAGACTCAGCTATGGCTTTGACCCAGAGATTATATAATCCCTCAAAGGTTCCTCTTTCCATTTCTGTAGGAATTGGCATTAGATATAAACCACCAAGGACCTCCCCAGGGGAGGGTTTAGAAGATTCTTGTGATACAAAAAGCAACTCTTGTTTAACAAAAGACACAGATCAAAGAAAGCAATGTTGTTCTGTGATTTATTATCTGTGATAAGTTGATTGTTTCAGTTCTTACACCTTTTCAGATTTCCATTATCTCCTTCCAATGGTTTCTCCTAGTATCCACTCTATCCATTTACCTTTGCCTGGTGACAGTTGCTGTCACCATTATTCATGAATTTCTATCATTTACATCTTGAAGGATTAGCAGTACATTCTCAAAGTCGCACACTTATTGTGGAAATCTTGAGTCTTTATAGCTCCAGGGGAAGGAAATCTCTCTAGTCTTAGGGATAGCCTCCTTTTCCCTCCATTCAGACATTTTGTTCTATTCTTTCTCCTCCATTTGTGCCTTCTTTTGATCATTCTTTTTTTTTTATCTGCATGATTAAGTAAATAGCATGTTTCTTGTGTGCTGTTATGAAATTATTTTCATTTGGTTTATGATTTAGTAATGGGTTTCATTTTTATTTCATGTTTCTGCATAAGAATGAGGCATATTAGAGGATTCATATGAAAGTTTTCATAGTGTTTTTAAAGTTTACAGTGCTTTCATATTTAAAAAAAATGGTGTGGCAAATAATAAATTAGACAAAAAAAGTTACTGAAACAGTCCCTTCCATGTGTGACTTCTCCCCCTCCCCAGGCCCCCAGTTTCCCATTTCAGGAGTCACATTTGATTCACTACATCCTAGACCTGAAACCAATATTATCCTACATGTTATTAAACTACAATTTAAATAAGAACTTGAAGGGTGCCTGGGTGGCTTGGTCTGTTGAGCATTGACTTCGGCTCAGGTCATGATCTCATGGTTCATGAGTTCAAGCCCCGTGTCAGGCTCTGTGCTGTCAGCTCAGAGCCTGGAGTCTGCTTCAGATTCCATGTTCCCCCCCCCCCCCCCATCTGTCCCTCCTCGGCTCATGTTCTGCCTCTCTCTCTCTCTCTCTCAAAAATAAAGATTAAAAAAAAAACTGAGACAAAAATAAAAGGAGTGATGTTTTCAGTTTTATATATATATTTCTGCTTTTATTCTATGTATGTATATATAAGTAAATTATATCTAACTCCCCTTCCTCATTCAAATTCTCATTAACAGGATAAACAGAATACAAGTTGGAGGAAATTGAATTTGTGCTCATAATTTAGGGATATTTCTTTCTGTTAACATAGTATAAATTATAGTTCTCCATACCTTCAAAAATGAGCATCTATTACTTTTCATTATAATTGGGGAAATGAATTTTTAGTTAATGGGGAAATAACACTCTTCAATTACAACTGGGTAAAGTACCAATAGCAAAAATATGTTCTTAAGTCTCATTGTTTTATGTAGCTGCCTTCCTGTATTATTGACAGTTCTATCCCGTACCTGGCAGCTCGATTTTCCCTCTTCTTGGAGAACTGGTAGGGCCTGGTGGGTAAGAGATCCAAGCCACTCCTCATTCATTTATACTTACCCCCCAGATCCTAAAATTTGGAGTGCCCATTTCCAAGAAGGTAGACTGGCTGAAGACACTGGGATGACAAGGCAACTAGCCACCCCTACTGGGCAAGGTGCTGAAAGCCTAGCATGGTATGGAGACCATGTCAGGATCTTTACATAGTAGCAGGACACAGTGAGTTTTATGAGGTTATGCTAAATGCATGAATTTTTCCCAGTGAAGTTTTGTCATCTACGCACTGAATTTTTTTAAGTAACAACCTTTACAAGTGTTTCATATGCTTACTTGATTTGTTTTATTAAACCTAATTTGATCTTTCTAATAGCAAAGTGTGATATCACAAACACTATGCTATAATCAGAAGAACAGCTGAGGCATGATAAATGCTTGCTTTTTCAAGTAGTGTATTTTTCAGTAATCTCAATAACAAATTACATTACATGATTTTAAAGTTTCAAGCAACCCAAGAGTACATACAATGAAAAATAAGTCTTCCTTCTACCTCAAAACCTTCACTCCCTGTCCCAAAGTTAATTTTTAACAATTTCTTGTTTGCCGACATTTTCTATGTATATAGACATGTTTTCAGAGATTATACTGTGTCAGGGAGCAAGAATTCCTGTCCTTTCAAAGGTACTTCTTTTTTTTTTTTTTATTTTTTTTTTTAATATTTTTTTTTTAACGTTTATTTATTTTTGAGACAGAGAGAGACAGAGCATGAACAGGGGAGGGGAAGAGAGAGAGGGAGACACAGAATCTGAAACAGGCTCCAGGCTCTGAGCTGTCAGCACAGAGCCCGACGCGGGGCTCGAACTCACAGACCGCGAGATCATGACCTGAGCCGAAGTCGGCCACTTAACCGACTGAGCCACCCAGGCGCCCCTCAAAGGTACTTCTAACTGGACTAAGAATCAAATTGACATGAGACAGATTAATAGGAGAAAATAAAATTTAATGGGCATTTGTACAGGGAATCCACATAGACATGGAAATTCCAAAGACAGTCAGGCAAAATGAAGTATATACTGTATGTCATTCTGAACTAAGGAGAAGGAGATAGGGGCCTGGGACTTTAGAGGAAAAGAATGCACTTTACAGGCAATAAGGAGAGCACATGTTTGCCCTGCAATACAGATGGGTCACTCAGATAAAATTTATCTCCGTTAATAATCCTTCTTCTGGGAAAGACTCACAATTTAGATTCTTCTGTGTGGTTAAAGGAAGGGGGGCAGAAGTTTCTCTTGACTCCACAGGGTCTCAAGTGCCTTCAGTGCCTTCAGCTCAAAATAATCCACATGCCAAAATGGCACATTCTGAGGTGGAGGGCTATACTGAACCCCTCCAACTGTAGAGAAATATAATATACGTATTGTTTAGTGCCCTGGCTTCTTTCTTCTTTTTATTTTCTTTAACATTTGTTTGTTCGTGTATGTTTGTATGTATGTATACATTTTAAGTACTCTCTATACCCAGCATGGGGCTCAAACTCACAACCTCAAGGATCAAGAGTTACATGCTTTTCCAACTGAGCCACCCAGGCGCTCCTTTCTTCTTTTTAAACCTAATGATGTATTTTAGTGGGTTTTCCCACATGCAGATATGCAGATCTAACCATACTTTTTAAATAGCACAAAGGATTATGGACCATTAATTATTTAACCAGCCCTCTGTTAATGATCATTTGCATCATTTCCAGGTTTTTACTACTGTAAACAATGCTATAATTATCATCCTTGTTCTGGTTGCACATACAATCATAGTTCTAGAATACATTTTTATAAGTGCAATTGCTGGATCAAAGAATATGAGTATTTAAAACTTGTATAGAGATTACTCAAGTGCTTTGCACCATTCTTCAAAGCCAGTGCTCTAAAATATGTTAGTGTTATGAAATACATAAAAAAATAATTTTATTTTCATTTGCATCTATATAATTTTGAGCAGGGTTCAGCATCACTTCATAAATTATAGTTCAGGTGTGCCTGGGCAGCTCAGTCAAATGAGCATCTGACTCTTGATTTTGGCTCAGGTCATGATCCCAGTGTTATGGGATCAAGTCCAAGGATAGCCTCTGCCCTGAACATGGAGCCTGCATAAGATTGTCTCCTTCTGCCCCTTCCCCCTGCTCACACACATTCTCTCTCTCTCTCTAAAAAATAAAACATATAATTAAATAAAAATAAATTATAGTTCATTCATGGGTTATTTTTCCATGAACTCCCTGTTCAAAAATCTTTCTCAGGGCACCCAGATGGCTCAATTAGTTAGTTGTCTGACTCTTGATTTGGCTCAGGTCATGATCTTGGTGTCATGAGATCAAGCCCCATATAGGGCTTCATGCTAGGAGTGGAGTCTGCTTAAGATTCTCTTTCTCTCTCTCGCTCTGCCTCTCCTCAACTCGTGCTCTCTCTCCCTCTCTCTCTCAAAAAAAAAAAAAAAAATCTCAAGCTGTTAATTTCATCTTTAATTTTAAGCCTGACGTTTAACTCTTTTATGGTACTTTTACCATACAATAGTATATGTAGGCAAAGGTATCTATCTTTAACTTTTAGAATTGTTGATTTTATGTAATGCCAAGATACTAAAAAGAAGTATTCATTTTTTACTCCAGAATGTGTACAGCTTTATTTATTTTCAGTTTAGATCTTTAACTCACCTATAACTTATTTGGGAATGAAGAGTGAAGTAGAAATCCAGCTTCTTTTTAAATCTAAATAGCAGGGAGCCTGGGTGGCTCAGTCGGTTAAATGACTGACTCTTGGTTTGGGCTCAGGTCATGAGATCAAGCCCTGCATGGGGCTCCACCCTGAGTGTGGAGCCTGCTTGGGATTCTCTCTCCCTCTCTCTCTGCCCCTCCCCAGCTCATGCATGCATTCTCTCTCTCTCTCTCTCTCTCTCTCTCTCCCTCTCTCAAAAATAAATAAATATACTTAAAAAAATAAATCTAAATGGCAAATCAGTTGTTATAATACCATATGGGGGAGGAATAATCAATCCTTTTTCTTTCTGGGCTAATATGAAATGTTACTAAATTCTCAAATATTTTGGGTCTAGTTTTGGGTTTTTTGCTGTGATTCATATTAACAAAAATTGTTCCATAAATGATAATAGATGTTCTAATTTGGTTAAGATAATTAAGTATTTGATTTCATTACTTAGTGCCTACCTACCAAGTTTACCAAGCAAAGTACATCACCAACCAAAGAGAAATTAGATGTAAATCATATCCTTAAGTTGCTAACCATTTGGTTGCTATAAATTAAGGTATTGGGACTTTCCCTCAACATTTTCTTTGACTTACCATGAAGCTACTAAGACAGAATCTTGATTTCCTAACTTCCACTCAGCTCTTTGATGCTGTGTAGCTATATTTCTTGCAGTATGTCCCATTTCTCCACTAAATCAGAATTTTCAGGCTGTTTAAGATACATATTCCTGGGTCCCATCTGAGACCTACTGAATCAAAATCTCTGTCAGTTGAGCCAAGAAATTTGCATTTTACATACCAAAGCTTGAGAACCATGACTGTACAACACTGTTTAGTAAGCCGGAAACATAGTTAAGAAACAATATGGTTTGTTTTCATCTTCGGCTGCCCCTGTAGCATCACTAAATTGAAAATGGTAAAGTCATTTGTTCAGCTATGTGAGTCTCCATTCCACAAAAACAGCTGAAACACGCAGCCATGGGAATCTACAATAAAGATAGCCCAAAACACCAAACAACTACCCCATGGTCACAGACACAAAAACAGCAGCAGAGTTTCTTGGTTGAGATAAGATTTTTAATCAGCACAGCAGGTAAGGTGACTGACAGTCTGAAAGAACAACCTGAGATGTGATATCTAATACATGCAGCAACAAAATCTCCCCAGACTTGATGGACAAGAAGCAGACCAACTTGACCCATGCAAAGCAGCCAAGAATATTCTCCACTATTTCAGTCAAAACAGCATAGCCTAATCAATAATGCAAACATCCTGTTTCTCAGGCTAACAACCCCTGTCACTCGAACCCTCAGAGAGATAAAGAACCTGCTGGTACAATTATGCGTAATCTTCCTCTAGTCTGAAATGTCAATAGATGAGGCAAATAAGGCTGCGGAGAAAGGGAGGAAAATCTCACAGGTGAAAAGTAATTTGTTTAACAATTTCCCATTTCTTTCTGATTTGCACATATCTTCTGCTTCCATTCCAGAAAGCTTTTGGTGATGGACTATCAATGAAAAGCTTCACAAAAGAAACGGGTTTTGTACACAACCGAAAAAGAAGCAATGGTACTGATACAGAGAAGTTCAGTTGTATTTATAGTGCAGTGTGGGAGACAGGCAAATGAGGTCCAACAGAACTTCCTACCCTAATTTTTCAGGGGAAGTCTTAGGAGACATTAGATGTCATGTGGGTTTGCCTAAAGCATCTCTTCCCTAAAGGGCTTGGCTATTTTGCCCTGAGGAGCTAGGGTGCTACATTCAGAAATCTGCATACTTTCCTTCTGTGGCTGTATGAATGGCCATGTGCAGCTTTAGAGACAGTGAAGAACTTGGTGGGAGAGAATTGGAGCCACTTTTATAAAGTAAAGGAGATTTCCTTTGGACAAGGTTTTTGGTGTGGCTAACAGAAATCCCGTTGTTCCTACAAAAAGGAGGGGCCAGCAGTGCCAGTTTTCCTGGCCTCAAATCTTGGTTTCTATTCAAAAGAAAATGTGTTTAAGGAAAAAGAGACCCTGTCACAAACATTATCCTGACATCCCCCTCCCCACATACCCAACCACCCTGGAGCTCAAACTGAATCGGAGGATGGAAAGAGTCTAATTTCAGCCCTTAATTGCTGCCAAACCCTTATTTGAGCTGGTGTGAGTCCCAGTCATCATTCATTGGGAGACTGCCTCCCACAGAGGCATCCCTCCATATTTCACCAGCATTTTAGAGGCCATGTGACTCAGCCATTACCCACCAACCCTTCTCCACACCCGTATATTGCCCATAGTCACATCTTCAGGATAAATGTACTCTCTTGGATTTGGGGACCAGTTGGAAATAGGGGTAAAGGTTTCCCCACTTCATCCTTCTCTATGCCTGACCAGATTCCATGGGAGCCATTTTAACTTGGATCACTCCATGAAACACTAAAGCTGGATTCCAAGGATAAAAAGAAGAAAGAGAAGGGGGAGGAAGTGTGGAAGGTAAAGAACTTTACCTGAAAAATACCTGAAAATTGTCAAAAGAATAGAATGTCATAAAACATAGCATTACAATTGTTGATAAAGAGATGGAAAAAACCAGTGTGGAGACTGACACCTAGAATTCAGAGAGTTGAGACAACACAATCATTATTTGAGTATGTGGCCCCCCCCAAAACTGTATTTTTTTAAATTAATTTTGTTTTGAAAAGTATTTATACCCTTTGAGATAAAGATATTCTGGATGCGGTCCCAGAGCTAGGGTGGTAATCTCTGACCTCAAGAATAATCCATGCAAAACTAGTCCTCTCTTATAGTTCCACATGAAATCTCTATCCCAGACCTGGCATCTCTGTTGACCTTCATGGCAGTGTCTTAGTCCAGTGTACGAATTATCTATTGCTGTATAACCATTTACCCCAAACTTAGCACCTTAAGACATTTATTATCTCACATAGTCTCTCAGGGTCAGAATTCTGGGAGCCTCTGAGCCTGGAGGTTTCAAATCAGGGTCTTTCATGAGACTGCACCCAAGTTATCAGATGGGGCTGCGATCATCTCAAGGTCCGACAGGAGTGAAGAACCCACTTGTACACTCACTCATGTAGTTCCTGGCAAGCCTCAGTCCCTCAACGGCTGCTGGGCAGGGGCAGGGGGTTTACCACATAGGCGTCTCCATGGAGCTGCTAACAACTTGTAGTTGGCTTTCCTGAGAGAGACAGAGAGAGAAAGAGAAGACACCCAAAACAACCACAGCCTGTGAGGATACAGAGGAACTGGACTCATACATTATTAGTGGGAATGCAAATGGTACAATCACTATAGGAAACAGTTTAGCAATTTCTTATACAGTTAAATATATATTTATATTATGATCCAGCAATCTCCCTCCTAGGTCCTTATTCAAGAAACATTTAAACATATGTCCATGCAAAGACCTGTATGTGGAAGGTTATAGTAGCTTTAAGCATAAAGCCAAAAACTAAAAATAATTCAATTGTTCTTCAACTAGTGAATGTATACATACAAAGTATGGCACACCTATACATAGAAATGCTATTAAGCGATCCAAAGAAATGAACTGCTGATACATACAACACATGAATGAAACTCAAAATCGTTATGCTAAGGAAAGAATCCAGACACAAAAGGCTACACAAAGTATGATTCCATTTATATGGCATTCTGGAAAAGACAAAACTATGGTACCAAAATCAGATTAGTGTTTGGAAGATGGGATGAGGGGATTGACTCCAAAGAAACACACACAAAAATGTTTATATCTTGAGTGTAGTGGTGATTACATGACTGTATATTTTTGTAGATACTCAAACCATACATCTTAGAAAGGATGGATTTTATTGTACATACATTATACATCACTAAACATGACTTTGAAAAATAATAAAAATAAGTGTAGGAAGGACATTTCATCAGAGACAACAGCAAAAGTCATGGAATTATGACAATATGGTGCATGGAAAAAGAGACTATAATATTACCGTATTCAATATTACAAGGACATAACATTCAAAGCAAGGAGTTGCAGGCAGTGGAATTCTGACCTTTTCACATGCATCTCCAGCTTTCACCTCAAACTCAATATATCCAACACTAAAGTCTGCTTCCCTCTCTCCCCCAAAGGGTACCATCTTGTCTATTGGTGATGTCATTTTCCTAGTCACTAAACTTCTAAAGCTTAGAATCATTCTTGACTACTTTCCTTACCCATCCTACCAAAACCAAAATCCATGCTACTCTCTTGCAGTGCTTTGGTTTTTGTGGTATTTGTGGTGGTGCAATGATGACAGTAGTGATTTTCCATTTCCCTCATATACCATTCTTTCTTACTCCACTGCTGTCATACGGTTCAGGCTTTTATTTCTTCTCACCAGGTTTGGCATGGCTGTCCTCTGACCTGTCTTGGCACACCTGGTCACTCTCTCTTCTTGCCAGATGAGTCTTCTAAAGATACCAATCTAGGGGCGCCTGGGTGGCTCAGTCGTTTAAGCGTCCGACTTCAGCTCAGGTCATCATCTCATGGTTTGTGAGTTCTAGCCCCGCGTTGGTCACTGTGCTAACAACTTGGAGCCTGGAGCCTGCTTTGGATTCTGTGAAGATACTAACCTCCTCCCACTATATCCTAATCAAACACCTAAGGTCCTTGTCGATGAAAAGACCCTCTCCACTTAATCCCAATCTACTTTTTAAGTTTACTCCTCAATACACCTAAGTCAACAACCTGCTTCGGAGGCAGCCAGCTTGAGTTGTTCATTCCCACCTGTGTGCATTTTCACATCTTAAAGCTCTTTCTGAGGTGACCACTGCTCTCCTCTCCACGTATTTAACTCCACCATGACACTGCACAAATCCTACCTCCCCACTCTCACTTCTCTCTCTCAAAGAGATTCCTCAAATCACACTATCTTCCTTCTCCAAACTTCAGCACTTATTGTTATATCATTTGGGGTTTTAGGGTAACATTGATAATGGCAGCCCTTGACAGGCTTTTCAAAGCCGCTTCCTATTCTTCGTCCTCTTTGAGGTCTTCTCAACAAACCTATGAGACTATTCCTATCTCAGAGATAAAGAAGCTACAGCTCTATAATGCACAGTAAGTTGCCCAAAGTCCGATGGCTAAGTAGACAATTTTTAATATATTTTTTAAGTGAACAAATGAAAACAGAGCCAGAATATTGACTTGGCAATCAAGAGGAAGAGGCAGGATGTGATTTATTTGCTGTTTTGTTTTGTTTTGTTTTGTTTTGTTTTGTTTAATAGTATCTTCTACTTAACCCAATGTATCCAAAGAGGCAGGACTGATTTTATTGGAGAAGAAACTATTTTAAATCCAAAAAAGACTACATAAAGTCAAAATGTGACCATGATTACATTCAAACTGACCACTCTGTCCGCTCAGTCTTTGTGAGACTGGTAAGATAAAGGGCAGAATTTAATCTAAACACTTCAACAGATGAATTTTTAAAAAGCTTAAAACTGGGAAACTGTACCCTCAGCAAGCATATTTCTGCTTTTGCGGCTGTTGGAGTTGACTGTGTGGGAGAGTTAACTGCTGCATAAAAAGTGAAATTAAAATTAAAAAGTTCTCATGTATATTTTTAGAGAACAGAAACAATTAAGATTGAATGTAACTCAAAATCCAGTTAGTAGAGTTGGCATTTAAATTGACTGTTTAATTAGCTGAATTCTATATGATTTAAGTAGTCACTTGAAAATGTCTTTCAAAGCAAAGCATTTTAATATGATATGCTTCAGGTCTTAGATGACCTGTATTACTGGATCTCCGTGTTCCCCTCTGGAATTGGCTTGTTCGGCAGTCTGAGTTAAGGAGCTCCTGGACTAATGATTTCTCAGAATGGAGCAGAAAGTGAATCTTGACAATAAAACACACTAGGCCTTGAAAAACTTCAGCTATCTCTAGTAAATCAAGGATTATAGGGAGAAACCTTTTTTCCATATTGAAGGCTTAGACTCCTAGCCTACATTCCATCTGAGGCACCAGGTGGGTGACTACCTTTGAGAGCATTGTTGAATCAGAGAATTCTTCAGATTGTGCTCCTGCTCTAAAGCACTTTTGGGGTGCCTGGGTGGCTCCCTCAGTTAAGTGTCCAACTTCGGCTCAGGTCATGTTCTCACAGCTTGTGAATTTGAGCCCCATACCGGGCTCTGGGCTGACGGTTCAGAACCTGGAGCCTACATCCAATTCCGTGTCTCCCTCTCTCTCTTCCCCTACCCTGCTCACAATCTGTCTCTCTCTCTCTCAAAATAAATAAACATTTTTTAAAAATTTAATAAAATAAAACACTTTTTAAACAAAGGACGCACTTTTAAAAACCCTCATGCACAACCATAAGAAGGCCTTTGAGAATGGATATCTAGGTCAATTCCTCTTTTTCATTTAGAATTAGACCAAAACCATAACCAGCAGATAAAAATCCAAACAGTTGTTTATTTTTTATTTATTTTTCAAAGATTTTATTTTTAAGTAATCTCTAAGCCCAAAGTGGGGCTCCAACTTACAAACCCTGAGATCAAGAGTCACGTGCTCTACCAACCTGGTAAAGCCAACCAGGTGCCCCCAAATACTTTTTTAAAACTCCCCATGGAAGAGACTATCCAGATATTCACCAAATGTATTTCCTTTTCCTGTGCACCCTGATAAGCTACATTTTATGGACTTCCTTATACCTAGAAGTGGGATCATATGATCTCTTCTTGGGAATGAAATGTGAGAAAAGCTGTGTTACTTTGCCATCATGGCAGTCAGGAAGGGCATGCCTTCCCCATGTGCTCTCGCTTTTCCCCTGTGTGCCACCTGGATGATGCCAGGGCCTTGAAGGTGACACGTTGAAGCTGGCAGAGCCAGAGCATGGAAGGAGCCTAATCTAATCTTTAAAGGCCTGTATATAGGAGACCCTCCCCACACATTGTGTTGCATAGCCCCGTACCACCCCACCTCCCACCACTGACTGCATTGATCTATGAGGTGAGGCAGAAATAAATTACACCTGTGATAAGGCACTGGGGTTTGGGGGATTGTTTATTAGACCACTGGGTATTGGCCTACCTGCTAACCCTACATTGACTTGAAAAGAAATTCCCACTCCCACTATAATTCACAACGCAATGTGTAAACAATGTTGCTCCATGTCCTTTTGAACTAGTTGCCTGTCATGGAGGCAAGTGGATCCTAACCTTTGCGGAGTCAAGGACTTTTTTGAACCTGGTAAAAATTCAAAATCCATTTCCCTTGGAAAATAAATACATGTATACTCAAAATTTTGCCTAAAATTTCAAGACGTTTTGAGAACTCCCAAGAAGCAGGCGCCTGGGTGGCTCAGTCAGTTAAGTGTCCAACTTTGGCTCAGGTCATGATCTCACCATTCATGAGTTCAAGCCCCACATTGGGCTCTCTGCTGTCAGCACAGAGACCACTTGAGATCCTCTATCCCCCTGTCTCCCTGCCCCTCCCCTACTTGTACTCTCTCTCTCTCAAAAATAAAATAAACATTAAAAAAATCTATTAAAAAAAAACTACCAGAAGCTCATCAATAGATTCCCAGCAAAGATCCTTGCTATCAATAACTAGTGTATTAGAAATATAGAGGCTCTTTGAGTATGTATTAAATGTGTATTATTTCCAAGCTTTCCAATTTTACTCATCACTCCTTTCATATACAGCTTCCCTGTCCTATTCATGCCTGTGATCTTTAGATTTTAAAAATGTAGAAAATTTAGTGTTTTCACATTGATGTTTCTCTCCCAAAGCAAAGATGTCAGTATAACAGTCCCAGTGCCAAACATCAATTCTGTGACCATGCCTTTTGATGTCTGGATCGATTGTGAGCAGCCTGTACATCAGAACCATCAGCAATGTGATGGTCAATAATATTTTATACCAGGCACTGTGCAATTGCTTTTGGAAACAAAATCTTAACTACCTAACATGACCCTTGAGACCTTTTCAATTTTGCCTTGCCAAGCTCCCTGACTTCATTGCCATCACTCCCCCCTCATACACTTTTTATTCTTTTAATATCACACTGATTATGGCACACTGAATCTACCATGTTCTTCATGTCCCATGACTTTGCCCTAAATGTCCCTTCATTTATTGTCCAACAACTCCTGTTACCCTCTAAGATTCAGGTCAAGTATCACCTTTCTGTTAATCATCCCTGGCCTGCCCTCTCCTGAGTGAAGCATCCCCAAGAGTGCTCCCACAGTGCTGTCTAACCCCTGCCATAGTACTCATCAGACATGGTGAGGATTTACTGCTCTGCCTCCCATTGAACTGTTGGCTCCTTTGGGGTAAAGACTATATTCTATTGCATATTCTTTATGTAGCACAGTGCCTGACACAGACTGAAGCATGTCACCCATATAACATGTTTATGTTCCAAGTTACACTGGAGAGTCCACAGTTGTGAAGTTATTTTTGTTTGATTAAGCTACTAAACTCCATTGAGTACCCTCAACACCTAAGATTTCTTTGTTGCAATATGACAAGTTGGTAAATTAAAGGTAAGGATTCTAACATGTTGACCTTCTGGGATACATACATTCTACAGATTCTATGGATAGAATAATATATCCATTCTAAAAAGAACTTAATTTTATAACATACATAAAATTATAACATAGGATGCAACTGTATATTCATAACTTTCATTAATATCTCCCATCTACCAGACACTGTCCATCCAGACACTAGTGATGGATGAACAAAAATTTATACATGAGTAAAATATGTATGATCCTTGCTTTCCCGGTGCGGTATAGTTGTGTAGGGGTGATAAATGCTACATGAACACAAGTAAATATATAATTACAAATTGTAGTCATGTTGTGAAGGAAAAGAGGAGACAAAATGTGAGACAAAATTTAAAGGAGATGATATTTAGCTGGGAAATAGGCCAGAGAACTTCTACAGTTTTTCTCTTCAGATTAAAAAAACTCCATCAGAAATAAGGATGAATTAGCCATATTTACCTCTTTCATCCTTAGGTAATATAACACATTTCCCTAGTATAGGCCCACCCTGGATTTTGGATGTATAGCTTCTCTTTCATGTTCTTATTTTATTTTTTCTAAATAGCCCATGAAGGATTGGGGGTGACTTCCTGAGGAGCCCTATCTTAAGCTTTCTGGTGAGCCACTCCTTAAGATTTAGACATATTTATCTGAAAGGAAAAATTCTCTCTAAATGTATTTAAGCCCAGAATCTGGGTGTGTTGAAAGGTAGCAAGTAAGATAAATCTAGAAAAAGTTGTGGCCATATCTCTACCTTGGATATATTACAGATGATATCATGTTTATTTTCCCCCTGCTTTCTCTCAAATTGACTATTTGGACTAGGATAAAGTGATTATTTTTCCTCCCCTTTTCCATTCCTTTACATAGTTTGTCTAGAAGCTATTTACTCTCAGGATTGTATGGCAAAAAGTAAGGCCCAGTAGTTAAAGGGATCAGGAATCCTCCTGAGTCTATGGGTGGCTTTTTGCTATACAGTGTCTTCTAAATTCAGCATTGCTACTTCAAGGGCAAGAGCATTGCTCCTCTCAGTCTTATCTATAGATTGCTGATCATACACACATGCCATTCTCTCAAAACACTGGGCTCTCCCAGCAAGCAGTTTGATAAAGATGGCAGGAATAAAAAAAAGCCATAATTCGTAACAAGACATCTGAAACAAATTGGAAGATGCTTTTGACTTATTATTCACTAAAAATGATTAATCTCTTTGTCTTTTTTTAAGGAGGAAAGAAATAACACATACAAACACACACTCAAACTCATCTTGTATTACAGCAGGATCTGAGTTTAACTATCGGATCAGATAGTATAATGAGGGCAAGTTCTGGAGCCACGTTATTCAAGGCATGAATTTTTGAATTAAATTGTGGAGCCTCAGATTTTGGTTGTTGAAACTATCATCATTATCATCAGAGTTATAAGTGATTTCTGAGGGTCAGAACCCATACTAAGCATTTGATATATAGAGTATATCATACACATACAGTACATATTACCATAATATGATCATAACAACTCTGATCAATAGGAACAACCCTGAGATCTCAGAAATTTTATCCCCATTTTACAAATCAGTGAAAAGACACTGAGGAAACCGGGAAGCAGTAGAACCAACATTTGAACTCAAACCCCAACTTCCCACATCCTAGGATGCTCTCTGATTAGGTATCGGTATTGTCTTCATGTGTTGTATATTGACTTTAAAAGCTCAACCTAAATGAATAAAATAGTAGTAGCACAAGATCTTGTGACTGTAAATTATCAAGACTGAAGCACTGGTTTTGAATGCATGCTTATCTCTTTACCTTCATTAACTTTACACATAGAAACCTGTCACTTTACACACCTGTATTACTTTAATCTCATTTTTCAGAGGGCAATTCTTTTTCAACGTTTATTTATTTTTGGGACAGAGAGAGACAGAGCATGAACGGGGGAGGGGCAGAGAGAGAGGGAGACACAGAATCGGAAACAAGCTCCAGGCTCTGAGCCATCAGCCCAGAGCCCGACGCGGGGCTCGAACTCACGGACCGCGAGATCGTGACCTGGCTGAAGTCGGACGCTTAACCGACAGCGCCACCCAGGCGCCCCCAGGGGGCAATTCTCTAACCTGCTAACTTACTACATCTCCCATCCAATGCGTATGCTAATACTGTGTTTTTTAAACCAATGCTGGCTTTCTCAGACCAATGTTTGCTGTGAAGAGCAAGCATTCTTGTTTAGAGAAAACCATTTCCCTATTAACATTATTAAGCTCTCCAATCATCTTGTAGAGAAATCTATTACAAAAAAATATCAATTAGGAGTGTGGAAGAAAAACATGTGTTCGTTGAAAGCTAGTACCTAGAGTACCATTTCCACCTTCCCTTTCGTGTAGGGTCCAACAGTGATTCCTAATGATAGAGACTCCAAAGTTGTCACAAATCTGTTCACCTGTCTGTCTCTCCCCCACCTCCTCCCCCCATGGAACTCTGACCGTCTGTTCTCCAGCAGTGCCACCAAGAATCTTTTAAAGCACATCTACCCTGTCCACCTCCTGCTCACAACCCTCTTGTCCCTGCCCTTGCCAACTGGGCAATGTCCCAGCCCCCTCCCAAGGTTTCCTGACCCAGAAGGGTCTGCCTGACTCAGGCCCACGTCTTAAGGTTTCTCTTTGTGCACCTGATCTTGGAACATACCAGTGTCTCTCTTGCCTTTGCATGTGCTGCCCTGCTAAACCTTGACTTGCATTTTGCTTGTCATCCCCACCACCCACACTTCCTTTTCAGGGATGGAACAAGACCATCCACCCAAACCTTTTCACACTGGCCCCATCTCCATCCTTCTCTGTGACCTGAACTACTCTCTCCGTTGTTCTGTCCTCTCCAGCCATGACATTCTTTCTGATTCTAGAGATAGCAGACAGTTTTCCACTTCAGGGCTATGCCTTCTGCCCCAAAAACAATTTCCTCAGACACAGCTCATCTCCCTACTTCACATCTGTTCAGTTATCATCTTTCAGTGGGGCCTTCTGTAAGCATTACAATTAACATCACATCCTCTTGCACATCCTACTCCTCTCCTTTTTTGTTTCTCTCCAAACAGCCATCTAATACACTGTCATCAAAGTAGCAGTCTTCTCTTTCATTCCATAACAAACTCCTAGTAAAGCTCAATGATTTAATCTAAACATTTACCCTAGTATGAGAATTAGGAAGGAAGAATTAATTTATGGGATGTATACTAACTCACACATTTGATTCAAAAAATAAATCAGATTTATTCTGATGGAAAGTAGGTGTGATTTGGCTCATCAGTTGGACAAAAGGATTGGTGTGGCCATTTTACATGTTGGACATTTCTCACAGATTGAATGAACTAAACCTAAAGCTCCAAAGATTTTACAGCACCCCCTCCCAAAAAAAAGTAAATTGCATATAAGGTAAAATATATTTGCAAAGGTAAATCGACATCAATAGTTTCTCAATTTTCCCAACCCTTTCTGAGTATACTGACATGCCTCAAAGTGAACAAGAGTAACTAATACTCATTTGATAACTCTTAGTGAAGCCTCTTTGGGAGACTTCTCAGAAATCAAAGGACTCTAATGACTGAGTAATAAATACTTTTTAAGTTAGGTGGCTTCTAATTCTGAGCTTTCAACAAAATTGAAAGAGCCCCTAATCAAGTTGTCAGTTGCAATATTTTTAGCACATAAGTGGAAAGAAGTTTGACAAAATGAGTAATATTGCCACAATAAAACTTCTTCCATTCCCATTACTTATGGGGAGCTTACCTTATTAAAATAAACAAAAATAGAATAGAATTGATGCTAACTTCCCATCTTCTAGTGATAACAGTTGCCCATAGATACACGTAAAATATAAGTGGTAAGAGTCATCATACAGCATACCATTGGTGTAAAAAGTAAATAACACAAAAAGGGCTTAGACAATATGTGGCACAAAATGAATGGCAATATATATGAACCATGATTATCATCATCATCGTCATCATTACCATTGTACATGGCATAGAGGTGAAAGTCATGTATCACAGCTATCTCTACATGCATTTCCAAATGTTTTTTGTTAATATTTATTAATCAAGTCATAATATGTGAATGCTCTTTTGGTAAATTGCACTGAAAATAATTTTTGTGGCATAAAAGGATGTTAGAATTATCTACTAAAGATTTTTCAAATATTGAAATATATTACATTGGTATAAAATGATGTGGGGAGGTGCAATAGAAAGGAATTTGAAAAGAAAAGGTGACAATGTAAAATTCCTTTATTAAAGAAGAATTTGTTCATATATTTTTTAAATGGCTTATGATACATATCAAATTGGTAAGGCATTTGGATTACATGTGATACATTTAAAAGAGAGATATTATCATTTTAATTTAAAATGTCAAACTTAGAATATGCAGGAAGTTACACACTTTGCAATACTCCAACTTATGATGGAAATTTTTTAGAACCTAAAAAATATATTGACTGAGCACATGTATTGTGAAAATATTATGAAGACCACTGCCCTGGAACTTCATCTTTGGTTTTCCATTTCCTCTATATCACCAGCTTAGTCACACTCCTTGTTTAATTAGCCTCCCAATCATCAACTTTAACTGTTAAAGGGAGATTGAGCAGATATCCCCACATATTTGCATTTTAGTTTATATTTTCAAATGTCTGTGGAACATCTCCAGTGACTGTTCTAACAACCAAACTTATTTCTCTTGCAAATTCTTATTCTATTTGTGTTAGTATATATATGTTTTTAAGTTACAAAAAAACTAATACAAATGGAGTTCACTTATTTATTTATTTATTTTAATATGAAATCTATTGTCAAATTGGCTTCCATACAACACCCAGTGCTCATCCCAACAGGTGCCCTCCTCAATACCCATCACCCACCTTCCCCTCCTCCCACCCCCCATCAACCCTCAGATTGTTCTCAGTTTTTAAGAGTCTCTTACTGTTTGGCTCCCCCCTCTCTAATTTTTTTTTCCTTTTTTTTTTCCTTTCCCTCCCCAAATGGAGTTCATTTTTTAAAAAAATTTTTAGGGGTGCCTGGGTGGCTCAGTTGGTTAAGCCTCCGACTTCAGCTCAGGTCATGATCTCACAGTTCGTGAGTTTGAGCCCCACGTCGAGCTCTGTGCTGACAGCTCGGAGCCTGGAGCCTGCATTGGATTCTGTGTTTCCCTGTCTCTCTCCCCGTCCCTTGCTCGTGCTCTCTCTCTCTCTCTCTCTCTCTCAAAAGTAAGTAAACATTTAAAAAGTTTTTAAAATTTTTTTAATGTTTATTTTTGAGAGAGAGAGAGAGAGAGAGAGGCAGAGCGCAAGTGGGGAGAACGAGGGAGACAGAATCTGAACCAGGTTCCAGGCTGTGAGCTGTGAGTACAGAGTCCAACACGGGGGCTTGAATTCACGAGAGCCGTGAGATCCTGACCTGAGCCGAAGTCGGAGGCTTAACCGACTGAGCCACCCAGGCACCACTGGAGTTCATTTTAAAAGGGAATTTGTTGGTTCATAAACCTGAAGTTTTCATTAAGAGGAATAGTTGGACTGGCTTTGAGTCTCAAGCCTTGTCTTTGGTGCTCAGTATCCCTCCACAGCCTGATTCTCCCTCCTACTGTGTGGGCATTAGTCACAGGCTCCATATGATAGCAGACGGCTACAGCCGATCTGGACTCAACAATCTCTGAGTTCTAACTCAGCAGTCAAGAGCATCTGTCTTTCTCCTCAGAAAAGGCTCCTACTGTCTTATGGACTCCTTTGGGATCAGTCACCCATGGAGGACCATGGAAGGCGTGGCCAGGAGGGAATCCCCTGAATCGTCTGCCTCCACATTTTAGGGCCTGATGGAGTCCGATGCATGAGAGCTACACGGAGTGAGATTCTGAGAGGAGAGATCACAAACGAAACTTGAGGATTATATCTACAAGGGAGTTTAGATGCCAGGCCACAATTCCATTGTCTGCTCTACAAACTCAGTTCCATTCCAACCTCGTTCTCCATCTTGCTAATAGTATCACCACTTTTTCTTGGGATTACTTTTGACTTTATTCTTGTTTGATCCCCATACTCATTCACTCAGAGTGAAGTCTGTCTGGGCTTAAATCCCACCTCTACTCTTTCATAGCTCCATAAATTTGGGCAAGCTTGCTTCACTGCTCTTTTAGTTAGTCTTTTCATCTGTGAGATGTAGATATAGTATCCTTTTCATGCGGTTGCTGTGAAAAGTAAATAAGCTAATTCACATAAAGCATTTAGACAATGCTGGTGCATAAAAAATGTTCTGTGCATGGGGTGCCTAGGTGGCTCAGTCAGTTGAGTGTCCAATGCTTGATTTCAGCTCAGGCCATGATCCCAGAGTCGTGGGATGGAGCCCTGCATCAGGCTCCATGCTGAGCATGGAGGCTGCTTAAGATTCTCTGTCTCTCTCTCTCTTCTCTCTCTCTCAAATAAAAAAAAATGTTCTCTGCAAATTAACTATTATTACTGTATTATTATTGTTGCTGTTATTGTTGTTAATATACCCCCTACACTTGGCACAAAGGTTATAAAGATTAATAATGGAGACACTTTCTCACATGCATATGTGCTATTGTTTGTTTGTTTGTTTGTTTGTTTGTTTAGAGAATACATGCAAGCAGAGAAAGGGCAGAGAGAGAAAGAGGAGAAGAGAGAGAATCCCAAGCAGGAAGTCCCAAGAGTTGGATGCTGAACTGACTGAGCAACCCAGATGCCCCTTGAGCCTGTCCTTCTGACAAGCATCACCAAACAAGATTACTCCAGAGGTTCTGTGCATGCTTGCTCTCTATGAGGAAATACCTTCACAGTCTGCTCCCGTGGAGGATGCCATATCAGCCCATCTCTACCCTTTACTTTGTCCAACCCAGATTCTATGACCTCACTTGTCATTGAAACAGTATAACTTGGCATATAGAACTCCATAGTTCTCAGCCAAAACTGAGTCTTGGCTTAAAAAAAAAAAAAAGTAATGTAAGTTCACAATCCCACAGCCCTACATCTGAAATCTAAAAATCTCTTAAAACTGAAATTTCATTCTTAACTCAGTTGGCAGTAAAACTGGACCCAACTTAGACTCAGTTGGCAGTAAATCCTGGCCTGAACTGAGGAGACCATTTATAATCTTTATTTTGCTTTGAGTGAATATTTATGTTGTGCTGAGAAATATTCTTACACTTGATTATGAATTGCTTTTCCAAACTCTACCAAAGAGAGACACCAAATAGTATTATATTCTCTCTATATATCTATATCCAACTCTGGTAGAGTTGGGGAAAGTAACTCACAAGTAATCAAGCATCCCAATATTTCTCAGCAAAACATATAAATACATATACTTTTCTAAAATCATTATCGTCTTTAAAAAAACATCTTTGGGAGTGCCTGGGTAGCTCAGTCAGTTAAGCTTCCAACTCTTGATTTTGGCTCAGGTCATGATCTCACAGTTTATGAGTTCCAGCCTCACATCAGGCTCTCCGCTCTCAGCTGCAGAGACTGCTTCAGATCCTCTGTTCCCCTCTCTCTCACTGCCTCTCCCCTGCTCATGGTGTCTCTCTCAAAAATAAATAAACATTTTTTAAAAATCTATGAATTCTTAGGGCGCCTGGGTTGCTCAATTGGTTGCGTGTCTGACTTCAGCTCAGGTCATGATCTCACAGTTCATGAGTTCGAGCCCCACATTGGGCTCTGTGCTGACAGCTCAGAGTCTGGATCCTGCTTCAGATTCTGTGTCTCCCTCTCTCTTTGCCCCTCCCCTGCTTGCACTCTGTCTCTCTCCCTCAAAAATAAACATTAAAATTTTTAATTTTTAAATTTTTTAAAAAAAATCTATGAATTCTGACATCTGTCCCCAAGGATTGCAGACATGGAAACTATGAACCTGAACAGGTATAAACACATCTACCAAATGCAGTCTTCCTTCACCACGTGTTTGACCTATTAGATATGGCCTGGGGTTGATTGAGGTTGGGTTTAAAAGCATTTTAAATGAGTAATAATGGGCACCATACAATTAATTTTCATCTACCTTTTCCTGATTACTAGAGAGTTTTCCAAATCTCTTTCACTTACAGTCTCAAGGAAATGCTAGTAAACTTGTCTCACTTTCCTGAAGATAGTACACATCCTAAACGTTAGCTTTTTTGTGCACCTGCTTCTTCATCCAAATGCTAAAGACTTTCTGCTTTTATTACTCAGGACTTGTAGTTGTCCCCAGAATCCCAATGTAGGCCTGAAGAGGGGCCCCAATTCACCTGCCCCTTTTGGGGGCATCTCAGTGTCCTTTGTTCTAACAGACATAGCAGGCTGGTTCCAACATTTAGCTTTTTTTTTTATCTTTGTCTAACTCAAGCTTTCTAAAATCTTGCTCTCCTAATCTTCCATTAATACTTTTGGCATTTTCTTCTTTTCTATTCTCAGTTCTCTCTTTCTTTTATTGCTCCCAAAATAATTACTCACCTATTTTGGAAATAAAAATTTCATGCTTCTTAAAATGCATACAAAAATAAAATTAAGTATACTAGAATGTCATATAGAAGGAACTTGCACCCAGGGGAGGATTGCTGGCCTTATGAGACTTCAAATATAACTTCTAGATGTCACTTTCATGCAGACAGTCCTGATTCTGTATATGCAGCCTAGTTGCAATAATTTATGGGATATTGTGAACTTTCCCCCAAAGGTGAGATTGATAAATTCTTGTTCCTGGTTTATGAATGGCTTGAATAACTCAAGCAGGTTTTCTCCTGCACATGCCTTCACACCCACCTTCCAGTCTGGGACTAGTTTAATAATTCAGTCTGATTATCCTGAAGGTTCTCTACACCACAATTTTCTAAGAAGGCATTGCTACAGAGTCCAGCACTTTCTCCGGTAGATGGTTCGAATCATAGGCACTAAATTCTGCTTTTTAGGTTTATACTTGTCAAACTAGACATACACATCAAGCAAAAAAAAAATCTTGAACTCTGTGTATGCAACAATAATTAGCAGCACAGGATTATTTTTCCATGAGACTCTCAGAGAAAGTTCATAATCTGTACAAATTGTTAAAGCATGGCCTGAACAGAGAAAAATGTGAAACTTCCTAACTCTTAAGACAACATGAAGGGCTTCTCTGTCATTTGTGCACAGTTCTGTTCTCTAAGTGATACTCTCTTAAGTGACAACTGGTATGTCTTTGCCACTGGCATTTTATGACCAGACCCAGCTAAAGCACTGACATGATGATATGTAAGTGGTAAGAAGCAGTAGTTTATGTTCATCTTAATGCATTCCTGCGACTAAAAGTCAATAACCACTTGACATTCAGAAAACATCCGCATGCTGGCAAGCCCAGTTCTTCTGTCTTAGTTTGTTCAGGCTGTCATAACAAAATAATTGGTGGGGTTTAAACAACAGAAATTTATTTTCTCACAGTTCTGGAAGCTGGAAGTCTGAGATCAGGGTACCAGCATGGTAGGTTCTGGCAAGAATCCTTTTCCCGGTTTGTAGACAACCACCTTCTCATCATGTCCTCACATGGCAGAAAGAGCGAGCTGTGGCATCTCTCCTTAAAGGGGCACTAAACCCATCACAAGGGCCTCACTCTGATGACCTCATCTAAACCTAATTACCTCCCCAAAGCCCCATCTCCAAATATCATGACATTGGGAGTTAGGGCTTAACCATTAATTTCAGGGGGACACAATTTAGTCCATAGCAACTTCCTAATAACCTTTCTAAGTAAGCAATGGAATAGTTATGCAGAAGCTGAGCTTTGTGGGAAAACTACCTGGAGAGAATGATGTAGCAGGTACAGGTGCAAGGGCTTTACTGTGAACTACACACACACACACACACACACACACACACACACACACATTCCCAATTTTACAACATGGCATCTGAGAAAATCCCATAAACTGCACTGCTTGGTTCTTAACATGAGCAATAATGGGCCTTCTGGTTTGATGATTCTGTTAAAGAAATTTACATTTCAGAATAATTTTTGGTGTTTTTTGACAATTCCACCGGAAGACTAGACAGAGAAATAAAAATAGGAGGCAATAATTGTCCCCTGGCCCTTTTTCCCGCTGAGGTGATCTCCTTGCATATCCACATACACCACTGAGCCTTCACAAAGGCACCCTTTGCCCATTACTGGTTTGAACAAGTTGAGAGGAAAGGAGTTGTTGTTTATTACTCATTTTTAATATTTTCAGTTTCCATATGTCCGTGCTTCAGTGATTGGTTTCAGCCTACAGGGATTCCAGGAAGAAAAGATTCTTCTTCTGAAGACCTATTCCTTCCTTGCCTGGTTTTTGTGTTTGGGGTATGTTTTATCTTTACTAAAACCCAGTAAGTTTCCACCTCTCACCCAAGATTTATCTCCTTCATGAATCTTATTTCATTCTACTCTGAATTTTCCCTTTCTCTGCCTCTTAAAACATGGGTTACATGGGCTGCACAATAACTTTCTCAAAAGTTTTCGAAGGTGGACACATACAACATTCAATAAATATTTGATTTGTTGATATTCCTTATAAATAGCTCTTCATCTATTAATTATGTATCTATTTTGTACAGTTTTTAAAAAGAAAGAAGGAGCAAGGTGAAAGGCAGGTTTTGTGCACTTGGATTTCTTCCTGGAAGCCCCTTTATTGTCTATGCTGCCCAAAGCATATCATCTGACCCTTTGGGCCACCCAGAAGAAAGCAGGACACTAGACATACCCACTCTCAGATACCGAAATTTATCGGAGAGTCTATTAACATCCCTCTCCCAACCCAGAGTGTTGTTTGAAGGGGTGCAGACCTCTTTTCAAGGGATCTCTCACTGACACCTGCCTACTGTTTCTTTCCAACGTTCTCTTCCTCTTCCCGTGCAGGATGAGGTTCTAATGGGGGTGTGGTTTGGTTTGGTTGTTTTGTTTTCATTGCTATCAGGCAGGAACAAAGGGAGGTAGGGGCAGAGTGAAACTCATTGATCAAGTATTCTTTCCAATCTTTTCGCGTTATACTTGGTCCTGGAGATTTGAAAGCAAACAAAACAGGAAGTTGCTGCCTTGGTTCTCTGGTTCACTTGTCCTTGGGGCAATGATGACCTATTGTGTGCTATTGGGGAAGAGTTAAGGGAACAAGAACAAAAAAAAGGGGGGGGGGGCGCCTGGGTGGCTCAGCCGGTTAAGCGGCCAACTTCAGCTCAGGTCACGAGCTCAGGTCATGATCTCACGGCAGGTCATGACGGGCTCTGTGCTGACAGCTCACGTCGGGCTCTGTGCTGACAGTTCAGAGCCTGGAGCCCATCTCAGATTCTGTGTCTCCCTCTCTCTCTGACCCTCCCCTGCTCATGCTCTGTCTCTCTCTGTCTCAAAAATAAATAAACGTTAAAAAAAATTTTTTTTAATAAAAAAAAAAAAAAAGAAGGGGACCACATCCATCCATATTTTGAAACATCATCTAGTTGCAGATTATGATAATTTGGTTCAATGTCGGTGGTACTGCAATAATTATTGAAGAAGTTATTAAAATAATACTTCCAGGTAGGGCACCTGGGTGGCTCAGTCAGTTAAGCATCCGACTTAGTCTCAGGTCATAATCCTGCAGTTTGTGACTTCGAGCCCTCCTTCGGGCTCTGTGCTGACAACTCAGAGCCTGGAGCCTGCTTGTAATTCTGTGTCTCCCTCTCTTTCTGCCCCTCTGCAGCTCGTGCTCTCTCTCTCTCTCTTTCAAAAATAAATAAACATTTTAAAAAATTTTTCACTAGTACTTCTGGGAAGCAGGATTTTATAATAAATTTAAATACTACTTTTAAATGAATCAAAATTAAGTTTATTGAATTTTGTAATAAATTTAAATAATATTTTTAAATGAATCATAAAATTAAGTTTATCCTGGATTCCTTCAGGATTCCCCACGTCTTAGCTCAGGCAACAACTTGACACTATCAACAACCTTTATTCCTATGAAAATCCATGTGCAATTTCTATCTATAAAGTGGGGTTTTGATCTTTGATTGCTGTGAAAGCAGTGGGTTGCTTTCAGCAAAGGTGACATTTTGCCCCTAATCAAGTAAGAGAATAGTTGTGTAAGGCACTGTTATCTTGGTGTTAAAAACGGAGACAGTGCATCTCTGACAAGGAATGTATTTGCAAGTTGTTGATCTCGGGGGAGTAAGTTAATATTTTCTTGCTAAAATTTCTATCACCATGAACTGTGAACTAATTGTAAATAATGCAAAAGCTTGTATGAGTGAAAATTATCTGTATACGAAGAGCTGTAGGAAATTAAATTTAGCTGCTGAAGATATATGTTATAAAGACTTTTCATTAAAAAGTGGCTAATATTACATTCTTCTCCCAATAGTTTCTACATTCTTATTACTGCTAGTCAACTATGTTACAAGAGGAATTTATTACATTCATTGAATTCCTATTCGTCTTTTTAAAAATAAATATTATAGTGTTTTCCATTTTATCATTTCACAGCTATTGTTTTCCACTAAGCAATGATTTTTACCATATGGCTGGAATCAACAGACATTTCACAAGTAATATACATGGGTATATCATCAATCAAAAACCCCAAGGACCTAACATAACACTTACTAAATTGAGTTTGAATGCACCCTTGCTATTGTGTGCTGTGAAGTCTTTTTTTAAAGGCTCTGATTTGTTTTACTGAGAAAATAATGCGATTCTCAATACTCATTGACAAAAATCAAAGGAAATATAATTCAGAAAAATAATTATTTACTTCACATAGCTGGAATGTGAAAATTTGGAAACGTTTTCCTTCCAAACTTGCTCCGTCTCTGGTAATGCAGTACAGCAGGATATTTTGAGACTACTTGGATTTTCTGCAATTTTTGCATAGAAAACCTTCACTTAGAACAAGGGTTGGAGGTAGAGTGTTTGCTTTCTAAGAAGGCAAAACCAAACTCCTCTCTTTAGGAAAAGCTGTATGAACATGAATTGCTTGTGGTTATTTGATTATACCACCTGCCCCCGAGTCAAGACAAGGTCCAGGGTACCTGGCTGATTCACTCTGTACAGCATACGACTCGATTTCAGGGTTGTGAGTGAAGCCTACTTAAAAGAAAAATTAAAAAAAAACTTAAATATTAAATTATTAAAGTGATTGTGGCACCTAAATTAGAATATGACACTAATTCATTTGAGAGTAGAAGGGGAAATACATAGCTGCAATTAAGGAGATTTAAAAATGTGGCTATGGGGACACCTGTGTGGCTCAGTCGGTTGAGCGTCCAACTTCAGCTCAGGTCATGGCCTCACAGTCTGTGAGGTCGAGTCCCACGTGTTTAAATAAACATTAAAAATTTTTTTAGGGGCACCTGAGTGGTTCAGTCGGTTGAGCGTCCAACTCCAGCTCAGGTCACGATCTTGTGTTTATGAGTTTGAGCCCCACATCGAGCTCTGTGCTGACAGCTCAGAGCCTGCTTCAGATTCTGTGTCTCACTCTCTCTCTGTCCCTCTCCCACTCATGCTCTGTCTCTCTATCAAAAATAAATAAACATTAAAAAATTTTAATAAATAGACAATTTATGGGGCGCCTGGGTGGCTCAGTCGGTAAAGTGTCCAACTTCAACTCAGGTCACGATCTCACAGTCCGCGAGTTCGAGCCCCGTGTCCGGCTCTGTGCTGACAGCTCAGAGAGTGGAGCATGCTTCAGATTCTGTGTATCCCCCCTCTCTGCCCCTCCCATGCTCATGCTCTGTCTGTCTCTGTCTCTCAATAATAAATAAATGTTAAAAATTTTTTTTTAATAAAATAAATAGACAATTTAAAAATTAAAAGAAAAGAAAAGAGAATGTGACTGTGGATGGGTCCATATATAAAAGAATCTAAGTATCACTTAGAGGTCCTGGTAATGAAACCCAGACAATTCCAGGTATAGAAAATATGGAGATCACAGAAATCAGCTGTTGCTATGCCAGGACCTCTGACTTTTCATACATCAGTTTCCATGTTTACAGAGTGCCTGGGAATTCCTGATTCCTATATATAGTATAATGCTCCTTAATACGGGTACCTAGTCCTTTATCACAGCCTATCAATCCAATCTGCACTACTGCTTTGGGTTCTGGTAATCACCTGCAGGTTTCTCCCACCTGCCAGGAGGAATTTCATGGCTGACTGTTTACCAGAGAGTAAGTCTCACCTACACTGATATGGCAGAGCATCACCAGTACTATAAGCACTCTTTCTCAATTTAAAGAAACTTGCTGCAAGGCCACCCAGCTGGCTCAGTCAGTGGAGCATGCAACCCTTGATCTTGGGGTTGTGAGTTCAAGCCCCATATTGGGTATAGGGCTTACTTACTTGGTTTAAAGAAACTTGCTACAATGATTTTTACACATTATCCTCATGAAATTGAACTTGGTATTATTTGGAATGGCAGTATGCATGTACATGCACACATACAGTTCTAAAGGAACTCACTAGAAATGTTTTGATAGTAGAGAGAAGGAAAAGAAAGGAAGGGAGTAAACACTTGGTACAGAATTAAATTTAACAATTAGCAATAAATTGCTGCAAGATACTGGGAATTTTATAAAATAACCATAAACTCTCTGGGCTCACAAATCATTTTATAATCATTCTGACCTCTCTCCTGCCTTTTGGTATATAAATTAGAATCAGAGGTATTTTGTTGAAAAAGACCAACAAACCAAAGGGGATAAGGATCATTTGAAATTTGCAGTTTGAAGAAAAGTCAAAGCCAGAAACTTCCTGACTTCTCTATGGCTAATCTTATTTTTGCAGAATATGATACAACTTGACTACACAGTAACCCATAAAATGTTAGAAGCATAATTAGGGCAACAATCATCACTTCAAGCTTTAGTTAGTATTCCTTTAGAATAGGGTGATTTTTCAGAAACTTAAATGCTTGCAGCTGAAAACAGCTTTTATGAATAAGAATAAGGTAGATTCTTACCAGATCAATACCTTGTTTTCAAGGAGCCAGGTTCTCATTCCATGTAACTATGGAAATCAGATTACACAGGAAGGCAATCTTCCCCAGAGGGAGCTGGTTACAGGTGAACTTTCTGATACAGCCAGTGAAATTGAAATTCTAAATCCAGCCATGTTAATTGAATTCAACACACTCTAACGGGCATACACATCATTTTAGTAAGTTTTATTCTGGTAAAGGGAAACAAAGCACAAGAAATATAACTGAAAGGCTTACTTATCCTCTAAGTATATGCTACTGAACAAATGTGGAAACATTCTCTGCATCAAAATCTCTTGTCTATTTAACACAGCATCTTTTAACTACTTCCAGCAGTAACACATTAGCAATTGATTTTTATAAATCGTTCTGAGCCAAATTACTAACACCTACCTTAAATATGTCTATTTTAACGTCTACCAAGATGTTGTTCCTAATTATACTAAAATTGACCAGTTTAAATACTATCTTCCTTTTACGACACTAGCACTTGTATTCATTTCCTATGACTGCTAAAATAAAGTAATCACAGACTTGGTGGCTTAAAACAATGCAAACTTGTTACCCTATAGCTTTGGAGTTTGGAAGTCCTAAATGGGTCTTACTGTGCTGAAATCAAGGTTTGGACAGGTCTGCATTCCTTCTGGAGGCTCTAGAAGAGA
Source organism: Prionailurus viverrinus (assembly GCF_022837055.1). Taxonomy (NCBI): domain Eukaryota; kingdom Metazoa; phylum Chordata; class Mammalia; order Carnivora; family Felidae; genus Prionailurus; species Prionailurus viverrinus. The sequence continues at coordinate 78,371,196 of NC_062565.1, forward strand.
ATCCATTTTCTGGTCTTTTTCAGTTTCTAGAGGCTGCTACATTCCTTGGCTGGTGGCCCCCTCACATCTTCAAAGCCAGCAATGCTTTGTCAAGCTTTTCTCACATCCTTCTCTTCTGCCTCATTCTTGTACATTTAAGGGACACTTGTGATGACATTAGGTCCCCTCTGAGTAATCACCTATGTTAAAGTCAGATTAGCAACCGTAATCCCGTCTGCAACTCTAAATCTCCCCAGTCTTGTAACCTAACATATTCACAGGTCCTGGGGATTAGGGAATGGACATCTATAGGTGAGAGGGCATTATTCTGACCACCAGCATACTCCAAGGCTTATTGTAATTTATCACATCCTCAAAGACTCATTTTTGGACTAAAATACATTTCAACTTTAAAAGATCTTTGTAGGCATGTCAGAGTGGCTCAGTTGGCTAAGCGCCTAATTTCAGCTCAGGTCATGATCTCACGGTTCGTGAGTACAAGCCCTGTCTGGCTCCATGCTAAGTGTGGAGCCTGCTTGAGATTCTCTGTCTCCCTCTCCCTCTGTACCCACTCCCCCCCCCCCACGTGTGTGCGCGTGCTCTCTCTCTCAAAATAAATAAATAACTCAAAAAAAAAAAAAGATCTCTGTAGGTCGTACCCTGTTACAGGTTGGATTGTGTCCCCCCAGAAAGTTATGTCAAAGTCCTCACTTCTGTTATCTGTGAATGTGACCTCATTTGGAAATAGGGTCTTTGCAGATGTAATTAAGATGAAGTCATTAAGGTGGGCCCTACTCCAATACGATTGGTGTCCTTAAAAGAAGAGAGAAATTCCTTGTGACACATAGATACATAGACAAACCACCACAGAGACACATGGGGAGAATGGCATGTGATGGCAGAGGTAGAGACTGGAATTGCAAACAAAGCAGTATCAAGGACTTACAGCCACCACCACCAGAACCTAGGAAGAGGCAAAGAAGGATTCTCCCCCACAGCTTCAGAGTGAGCATGGTGCTGCCAACATCTTAATTTTAGAACTCTAGCCTCCAGAACGATGAGACCATAAATTTCTGTTGTTTCAGGCCATGTAGCTTGTGTTACAGCAGTCCTAAGAAACTAATGCTTACTCTCGGTTCTTATCACCCTCATTGACTCTGTACAGATTCTTTCTGGTCTATCAGCGTCATTCTTCTAAAGGGCTCCAAAGTACACAAAGCTTTACGCAAAATGGAGTTTTACCAAAGATGAATTGAGATGACTTCTTGCATTTCTTCAAAACTCCCTTGTCTAGACTTGTTCAAGTATTTCCTCCATTTTGTGGCAAAAATTTCCATTGCGTTGTGAGGTCTTCTAACTTCCAATCAAGCCTGTATCATTCACTGCAGATTAAGTTTGTTATAAATTTAACTTCACTTTTGGGGCACCTACCTGAGTGACTCGGTCAGTTAAGCATCTGACTCTTGGTATTGGCTCAGGTCATGATCTCACAGTTTTGTGGGTTCATGCCCCACATCGGGCTCTGCACTGGCAGCTCAGAGCCTGCTTGAGATTCTCTGTCTCTGTCTCTCTCTGCCCCTCCCCTCATGCTGTCTCTGTCTCTTTCAAAATAAATAAATAAACTAAAAAAAAAAAGTGGCTTTATGAGATCAGAAGTGGAAGGGAGGAGCTTGAGCTTCAATTCATGAAGGTCTTTGCCACAAGTTTCTGGGCATCCTACACGACACACTCGAGGCACACGTATTAATCCACAGTCATCTTTAACAGAACCAGGTGATTTACTGTGCTTTGAAGGGAAAGCATTTGGAGTAACTGTGAGAATTCTTAGTGCAAAAAAAAAAAAATTATACAAGGAAGTGATGGTAATCAGTTATCCTTTTAAAAAGTCTTTTGCGGGGCGCCTGGGTGGTGCAGTCGGTTAAGCGTCCGACTTCAGCCAGGTCACGATCTCGCAGTCCGTGAGTTTGAGCCCCGTGTCAGGCTCTGGGCTGATGGCTCAGAGCCTGGAGCCTGTTTCCGATTCTGTGTCTCCCTCTCTCTCTGCCCCTCCCCCATTCATGCTCTGTCTCTCTCTGTCCCAAAAATGACTAAACGTTGAAAAAAAAAATTTAAAAATTCTTTTGCTTCCCATATAAATAGTTCAAGCGTAGGGGCATCTGGGTGGCTCAGTTGGCTATGCGTCTGACTTTGGGTCAGGTCATGATCTCAAGGTCCTTGGGTTCAAGCCCCATGTAGGGCTCTGTACTGACAGCTCAGAGCCTGGAGCCTGCTTTGCATTCTGTGGCACCCTCTCTCTCTGCCACTCTCCTGCTCACACTCTGTCTCTCTGTGTCTCAAAATTAAATAAATATTTTTTTAAAAAGACTTCAAATTATGAAAGATGCAAAATACTCCAAAAGACTGAGTTCATTATAAAACTAGTTTTTATAGTTATACCCTTATAACCTCAAATAAAAAGTACAGGGTAGTTTCTAATACTTCTGTGAGGAGCAATACATATTGATCATTTGGAAGTTAAAAAACCATGCTTTGACTTTAATATTGGAAGCTCCTTTCAACCACATTTGGTTCATTTTTAAGTCCTGGTTCTATGCATTTGACAGGAAACTCAAGCAAAAAGAAAACAAATTTCTCATGGTTCCTCCTTTCAGCTTGACTCCCCTGCTGTGTTGTGCCAGTCAGTGCTCTGCGAGAAATGATTCTTGCTTTCTAAGTGATGAACCAAAGCTGCAGACAGTTGAGTGCTTATACCTGATCTGCTACTTTCTACACTTAAAATAAGGCAGAGCACCAGAGAAGGAAATGCTGCAGCGGAATGGAGGCGACAGCAAGACTCAAGCATCCTGAAGCAAAGGGTAAAGGAAGTAGCTTCCTTCTTTCACATTATATTGTATGCATAAAATCAGTAACTCTTCCTAGAAATCAAGCCATTTATCTTTGTCACATATTCAAAAGAGGAATAATACACCAGAAAGCTATTCAATTGGCAGAAATATTAAATAAGAAAGAAACATTAGCTCCATATCAATATTCCTCTATTGACTTAAGGGTAAATTATTCCTAGGGCGCCTGGGTGGCTCAGTCGGTTAAGCATCCACTTCAGCTCGGGTCATGATCTCATGGTTCGTGGGTTCAAGCTTCACGTTGGGCTCTGTGCTGACAGCTCAAAGCCTGGAGCCTGCTTCGCCTGCTTCGCCTGCTTCAGATTCTGTGTCTCCCTCTCTCTCTGCTCCTCCCCCATTCGCACTCCGTGTCTCTCTGTCAAAAATAAATAAATGTTAACAAAAATTTTAAAAATGGGTAAGTTATTCCCTTAAGGGTATATTTAAACATGTAACTTAATAAACAATTCCAAGCACACTATATTTATGAAATTTTATATTAATGTTATACAGAGTTAGCAATTGCTTAAAATAGTCTCTGATTTTAATTGATTATATCCTTCAGAAATTAATAGGAGCAATGATCAAGTCAAGAGATACTCAATTCGACCCAAAATTTAGAAATGCTCGTCAAAATAGGATACTATTTTTAAACTATGAAGTTGTTTTAAGAGTTTTACAAAACACAGTTCTACTAAGGATTTAGAGAAAACGGGCTCTCTTCTACTCTGTTGATGGGACTATAAGATAGTCCAACATTTTGGGAGGTCAATTTGGCAATATCTGACTAGACTGAAAGCACACGTTGCTTTTGATCCAATAATTCCTTGTTGGGGAATTTATCCCATAGATATTTACTTGCTCAAATAAGTAGATACATGCACAAGGAAGGTCACTGCAGCATTTTTATAATAATATAAAAAAGGAAGTAACTTAATTGCTCATCAATGATATAAGTAATTAAGTTATCTTCATTTATACCATGGAATACCACACAAATACCACAGCAAAGAATGTTGATATGAAAAGATTTCTAAATGAATTATTATTTTTTTAATATTTATTTTTGAGAGAGAGGGTGCACGCACACAAATGCTTACATACACTGAAGAAAATTCTTAATTATTCAAAATATAAATAAATTCTAAAATTACTTATAAGAATAAACTGTTACTAAGTGCAGTGATAGACTAGAGGTCATGAATGAGGAAGATTTTTCAAAAATTCTATGTCTGTCTTTACTACTTGAAAAATATATGCAAACATGAATTATGTTTGTAATTTTAAAATAAACAGCACCTAATCAGTAATTATAGAAACTTATGGAACCATGGATATTTGGAATTCATAAATCAAATTTTATTATGAAGAATTTTTTTAATGTTTACTTATTTTTGAAAGAGAGAGAAAGAGCACAAGCAGGGGAGGGACGGGGGCGGGGCAAAGGATGTGAAACAGTCTCTGTGCTGACAGCAGACAGCCCGATGTGGGGCTTGAACTCAAGAACTGTGAAATCTGACCTGAGCCTAAGCTGAATGCTTAACCAACTGAGCAACCCAGGCACCCCCCCAGAAATCAAATTTCAAATTAAATCTTTCTTCCCTTTCTACTTTCTCTTACATGTATTTAAAAATGCACTTTAGGGGTGCTTGGGTGGCTCAGTCAGTTGAGTGTCTAACTCTTGATTTCAGCCCAGGTCATGATCCCAGAGTCATGGGGTCAAGCCCCATGTCAGGCTCCACACTGAATATGGAGGCTGCTTAAGATTCTTTCTCTCTCTCTCTCTAAAAGCATAAAATAAAATAAATAAATAAAATAATAAGTATGCATTTTATCTGAGATGCCTGGCTGGCTCAGTTAGTAGAGCATGCAACTCTTGATCTTGGGTTGTAAGTTCAAGTCCCACATTGGGTATAGAGATTACTTTAAAAAATTAAATAGGGGCGCCTGAGTGGCTCAGTCGGTTAAGCCTCCGACTTCGGCTCAGGTCACGACTTCGGCTCAGGTCACGATCTCGAGGTATGTGAGTCCGAGCCCCGTGTCGGGCTCTGTGCTGACAGCTCAGAGCCTGGAACCTGTTTCAGATTCTGTGTCTCCCTCTCTCTCTGACCCTCCCCCTTTCATGCTCTGTCTCTCTCTGTCTCAAAAATAAATAAAAACGTTAAAAAAATTTTTTTAATTAAATAAATAAACTAATAAAAATGCATTTTATCATAACAGATAAATACAGGGAAAGTTTTGAACTCTCTTTATTCTATCCCTGCACACCCCTGCTTTTTTTTTTTTTTTAAGATTTTTTTTGAGTAATCTCTACACTAAACACGGGGCTTGAACTTCCAACTCTGAGATCAAGAGTTACAGTCTCCACCAACTGAGCCATCCAGACACCCCTGTACACCCCTGCTTATAGAGCTGTTAAGAAGTAATAAAGTTCTGGGGCACCTGGGTGACTCAGTTGGTTAAGTACCCAAATCTTGATTTTGGCTCAGGTCATGATCCCAGGGTTGTGGAATTGAGCCCTGTGTCAGGCTTCAGGTTCATCATGGAGTTGGCTTCGGTCTCTCTCTCCCTCTGCTCCTCTCCCTAGCTTGCACTGTCCCTCTCCAAAAAAAAAAAAAAAAAAAAAAAAAAAGTAATAAAGTTCTTCTCAACAAGTAACCTCACTAGAGAATGCTTAAGAAACGTGTTGAAAAATGTACATTTGTTGAAAGCACAACAATTATGTGCCAAATTGAACTAAGGGCTTAGGATTCAAATGATTCACAAAACAAAGGCTTTGGGTAATTAGAATGATCAGAACAAATTATGAAGGTTGGCCATAAGTTTTTAAAAAGTGCTTTGTGCCCATTGGCGGGTGAAGGTAGAAGGAGGATGTTTAGGCATTTTTTCCAAAATTGGTAGAGGTGCCTGGCTGGCTCAATTGGTGGAGCATGCAACTCTTGATCTTGGGGTCTTGAGTTTGAGACCCATGTTGGGTGTAGCGTTTACTTAAGAAAGAATTGGTGGGGCACCTGGGTGGCTTGGTCCGTTAAGTGTCTGACTCTTGATTTTGGCTCAGGTCATGACCTCATGGTTCATGAGATTGAGCCCCACAGCAGGCTCTGCACTGACAGCGTGGAGCCTGATTGGTATTCTATCTCTCCCTCTCTCTCTGCCTCTCTCGCACATTGTCTCTCTCAAAACAAATAAACATTTTTTAAAAATTGGTGCACAGGCCATGAGTTGGAGGAAAGGAAGAAAAGGTAGAAGTAGATAAACATAGGTCTAGAACAGTATGATCTGAAGGCCCTTGAAATTATAGCTAGAAATGTAGGTTTCCAGGGCCCAGCCCCAGTCTATTGAATCAGACTGTCTAGAAGTGTAGTCTGGGAATCTGCATAGAAATTACATTTTCTAAATGATCTTTACCACACTGAAGTTTGAAAGCTTTTCTCTCAGAGAATTCAGATCCTGAAGAATAGGTCCTACCTGGACCCAGAAATAATCTCCTTGCATTTATTTTCCCTTTAGATTTCTAGGAAGATAGTGAGGGCTCCTATTAAGCAGTGCACTGAATATTAGCTGGTAAACTCACAGTGAAGAAATTGCAAAAAGAACCAGTCATGTTAAGAAAACAATTGGATTGGAAATTTAGAATCTCTCAAGAAGGCAATAAAAAAAATCAATATTGTGACAAAATGTAAGAGCAAAGACAAAATTAAATGAGACCTACAGCACAGATTAAGTTTGTGAAAGAGAAGGCTAGAGCCCACGTATTTGCAGTTCATCCATTAAGTTGTAACAGCTCAGTAGATACCTTGTGTTCTTTTGATTCTACTTGAGTTATAACTTTGACTATAGACAATTTTATTGTTAAGGTATAGATCCCCCAAATATTTGAAAGACAGTTGTAAATAAACTCCTACGTTTGGAGAGCATCTGTTCTCCCTGCAGAGTCTAGGACATTTTAGATAATGAGGGTAAGTATAAATCCATATCCCATATGGCTATAAAATATAAACTGAATTGAGTTTAATTCAATGGGCATTTATCGACAACTTATTGTGCCAAAGGGTATTAGAGAACAGGGGCTGAATGTAAAACACAATCCCTACCCTCAAAGGGCTTACAGCCTCTTGACCAAGGTTCATCTATACATTAACTGTAATAAAAAGCAAAATGACAGATGCCAAACCAAATACAGTAAGGTAGCAAATCAAAGCTATAGGAGTTTTGAAGAGTTGCTACTTCTGTATGGGAAGGGCAGATAAGGGAAAGCAGAACAAATGAGTGAAATCTGCTCTCATGACAGATGTTATGCCTAGACTTCAGCAGACCAAGGAAGACCAAGCAGACCAAACAGACCAAGGAAGGCTTCACAGAGGAGGTCTGGTTAGAGAGGAACTCAGGAGGATAGGGATGTGGGGAGAGAAATAGTAAGAGAACAATTTTGTAAAGGTTATGACAGAGGGTAAGTGTTTAGTGGGACCAAACCTGCCCAGTATATGAATACAATACTAAATACTCAAATTGATATTCATTGAATGATTGTTGTTGTTATATTGAATAATGTCTGTAAGAATCACAGAAATCAGCAAAACTACTTTTTTTCTTTTTTCTTTAAAGTTTATTTATTTATTTTGAGAGAGAGTGAGAGAGAGAGAGAGCAAGGGAGGGGCAGAGAGAAAGGGAGAAAGAGAGAGTGCCAAGCAGGCTCTGTGCTCACAGCACAATCGAAGTGCTCAATCTCACGAGCTATGAGATTATGACCTAAGCAGAGATCAAGAGTTACATGCTGAACCAACTGAGCCACCCAGGTATCCCTAAAATCAGCAAGACTTTTTAAAGCAAACCTTAAAGTTGATGTCCTAAAATGGGAAGAGGGACCTGAGCATTTCCAAGTTCATCACACTTTGACAGTCCTATTTTTAAAAATTCAGATACTTATGGGTGAAATTGCTGAAGGGCATTACGAGGCACAAAGCTGTAATGGTAAAATAAATAAGTCATAGAAATGAACAATGTAGCACAGGGAATATAGTCTATAATATTGTGATAACATTGTATGGTGACACAAGGTGACCACACTTACTGGAATGAGCACTGAGTAATGTATACAATTGTTTAATCAACATGTTGTACCCATGAAAGTAATGTAACACTGTATCTTAATTATACTTCAATAAAAGAAAGCATTAAAAAAAATCCAGATGCCTGAAAGGGAACAGAATTTGCCACCCCCAAAATGTGTCTCCTTAGCATGAAGATTATTTTAAACTGGTTATTCTTACAAACTGGTTAAGAAACAGCAGACATAGGTAAAGCTCTGAAAATTGAGTACAAGTTACTCTTTTGTAAGAGACATTGATATTTACAAAGGAAATCTCTGTAAGGGTGTCTCCCACTCTGTGCCAGGAAGAGGGGAATGACTCAATCATTGGAGAAGACTAGGACTTAAATCTGCATAACAACCACACCTGCTTTGCTGTGCTTTCCTGGTAACCTCCCATAACAGACTCCCCACGACCAACATCTTTTGTCTTTAGCTGAAGATGACACTTAAGGTGATGGCTTTGGCCATTTTGGAGAGTTACACACTTTTCCAGGGTCTCTCCCTTGTATACAGGAAGTATATAGCGGGGAGCAAGAAGCCTTGCCTGTGGAGGCCACTTCTAGGCAACAGGTTCAAGCAATGAAAACCTTGCTTAAGGTAAAAGGGCCCACAACGATCAGTGGGCTGCATGCAAACAGGTTCATTAGACAAACCACCTTGAACTAGCCATAGGCTCTAGCTGCCCAATGGGCTGCTGACAACCAGGCACAGGTACCAAAAAAGGAAAATTCTATACAGTTCTGTACCTCCTCACCTTCCTCCCTTAACTACAGCACCTCACCACTGCCTCCTGGCAGACAGTCTCTCCTTTACTGTCCCTCCCTTGCAGTGTATTCAATAAACCTCTTTCTTGTATGTTTTGCTTTGTGTGAATTCTTTCACCTCCTGTGCTGCCAGTCTCCACCCAATCAGATCACCCCACATTGTCCCCTCAGATTTGAATCTGGACTCAGATTCAAATGGACATAAGACAGATTAACAGGAAAAAATCAAATTTAGTAGGCGTAAGCATAGGGAATTCACATAGACATGGAAATTCCAAAGACAGGTAAAATGGGCATACACGTCATTCTGAACTAAGGAAAAGAGGGTAGGGGTCTGGGACTTCCAAGGAAGAAATGCACTCCACAGGGTGATAGGAACAGCAAGCAGATGCCTGGTAATTAGATGTTTGCCGTGCCATACAGATGGGTCACTCAGATGGAGTTTATATGTGCTAACAATTCTTATTCGGAAAGACCCCCAACTTAGATTCTTCTTTGTGGTTAAGGGAGGGATAAAAGTTTCTCTTGAGCCCACCGGGTCTCAAGTGCCTTCAGCTCAACATAATCCACATGTCAAAGTGGCACATTTGGGGAGGGGACTGTCCTGAACCCCTTCATATACATGTAATTAAACTTTAGTTTTTGGGCACCTGGGTGGCTCAGTCAGTTGAGCATCAGACTTCAGCTCAGGTCATGGTCTCAAAGCTCATGAGTTCGAGCCCCATTTTTGGGCTCTTTGCTGACAGTTCAGCGCCTGTATCCTGCTTCAGAGACTGTGTTTCCCTCTCTGTCTGTCCCTCCTCCACTCACTCTCTGTCTCTCAAAAGTGAATAAACATTAAATATATATATATTTTTTAAAACTTTATTTTTCTCCTGTTAATCTGTTGTGTATCAATTTAATGATTAGGCCAGCCAAGGAACCTAGAGAGTAAGAAGGGAAAAGTTTTCCAACCCTACAGTTTTGGCAATACAGGTAGGACTATCACTCTGGCAGGAGACTGCTTGTTCTGGGGCCGCTGCAGCTGAGAGATTCTGGGACTTCTGACAAAAAGCTGGCAGAAGGTAAGAATTTTTACCATGTCAGTCTCCTGATTTCTGCCTCCAGGGTCTGGTGGAAGCAAAAGTGATGAGTCTTTTTTTTTTTCCCCCTGCTTTTCTAAATTTAGATTAGCGGAGAAAATATTTGCAGGACTAATTCCTTAGGTATAGTGACTCTGGTAAAGATTTGTTTTGAGTACTCTTAGTTTTTATTGATCCTTTTCCTCCCAGAGATAGTCAATGTTTTTCTTCGTTCCTGTCTGTTGCATTGTTTGTCATAGAGAAGAAAAGCATAAGGTGGAACACAGGCAGAGAGGCATTCCTCTAAACCTGCTGTTTGATCTGGCCTCAGACTGGGAGTTCATGGTTCTCTACCAGACCAGACAAGTTTAGATAAACTTGGCCATAGTAGTTAATGTGTGCATGAGGTATAAAGGTTGTTGTTAAGGGACATCTTGGAAGCCAAAGCCACTATATCAGTGGACACAAATAGAACACTGAAGGGCTGTTCAAGTACTTGGCACCTAACCCAAAGACTCCCCTGTTAGGATAAGTTGGTCACAGAACAGGTTAGATTGACATTAGGTTACCCACCAACCCCAAGACAATTTCTGTGCAATGAGGGACCACACAGTCCCTCTAAGGTATTAGTTTGACTCCAAGAGATGCAAGGCTTAAAGTTGTTAATGTGCATATAAGAAAAACTGGATGAGGCTTTCCTTTGGTCTTCTTCTATGTCTTGGCTTTGTGACCAGAGAGAATATTCTCACTGCCAACCATAAGATGCATTGGCAGACAGCAGAATAGGCTGTGGATCCAAAAAGAGAGGGAGTCATGGGAACCTCTGGTTTATGGCCAGATGGTCAGAAGTATAGATAACAACCTGGACTTACAATTGGCATCAACATTCTCTTTGTCCAACACTCAGTTCTCAAGGCAGTTGGTTATTAGGGGTCCTGGTCCATAAGGGACCTTGGTTGTCTCAATCTCTGTTGTCTTGTTAGTGCTGGAAAAGCTTCACTCCAGTAGCTCCTTACCAGTGTCACAGATCAGTGGGTCTGTGACTGGAGGCATCTCACATTCTCCTGGGAAACCGGATACACTTCACTACACAATTCTTACTACTTGTGCCAACGAAGTCTGCTTTCTGAGGCTATCTCTGGGAGTGAACTTTCTGAATCTTGTGAGGACTGTATCTTTTGCACTTTCCTTTGGGGATGCCTCTTGTGTCCATGGTGAAGCCATAAAAAGGTTTGTCGTTTTGAGTCACTATTGAGATTAAAATAAGTTCCTACTCATTAATGGTCAGATGATGAATCCTTTTAACTGGACAAATTTCTACATGTAATTTTTTTTTCCTAAAGAGTTCTCATCCTTAACAATTGTCTTATTGCTACCTATGGAAAGACCAAATTGAAAAGCAGATACAAAGGATGATGGCTAGCCTCAGAGACTCCCTTAATAGGATGGAAGAACAGAAATTGAACAAAGCATAAAAATTAGAGCCCACATCAAATGTGGCTCCTCCACTCTTAAACACCCCTTTGTCCCCACCTCCCTGTCCCTGACCTTCCAGAAGATATTTGTATCTCTGTGACCCTAGTCTAGCCCCCCCTCTCAAAATCTAGCCCCAGTGCCCCAGCAAATTCCCTCAGATACCAAAACTCCTCTACCATCCCCAGAAAATCCCTTAAATACCCAGCTGCCTATTTTCAAGTTTCTTTAAGAGATTTATGGAGAGCACTCTAGCCTGATTTCCAGCCCCAGTGATAAGGGAGTGTGGGGGCAAGCTGAGGGCAAAATACAGGCTGGCAGACCACCCCCCCCCCCAAGGTGGAATATGTGTGATATTCCTCAGACACTCCTGGCTACCCAAGAACAAAGGAAAGGGGTTTAAGTATTTGCCATGGTAGTGTGAGAAACTAAGGCAAATGAAAAATTAAGTTCCCTTACTGCCTATAGCCTACTGTCAAGTCCTTGAAACTGGCAGAGTGACCTCCCTCTAGGAGCTCAGAGGACTGAAGGATGACACTTTGCTAGGGGCAAAAGAAAATCTTGGCTTAACATTATCCTGACCCCCCCCCCCCAGGAACCTGTAAGTCTACTTTAACATATAAAAATTCTTTTGGAAACTTAGTTTATCTCAACTGCCCCAAGATATATGCTGGCAATCATATTCCAAGCTTATGGCCTCCTGATATACATCTGAAGGGTCTCATGACTGAGGTTGTATTAAATAGTAGTAAATGGCATTTCCCTAGCAACAGTTAGCCCCTCAAGGTCCTGGAGACCTTGCTTCCAAAATACCTTAGAGACTTACTCTATTCCTGACCCCCCCCACCCCCAAACCTGAGGGTACATAATGTTACCCTCACAACCACAGTGCAACTCTTCCTGCCCATGGGGTCTTGTCCCCATGCTTTAATAAAAATCACATTTTGCACCAAAGATGTCTTCAAGAATTTTTTCTTGGCTGTGGCCTCTGGACCCCACCATTACCCAAAAACTTCATCACTAGGGTATATATGTTACTCATGTAAACATTAAAAGTCAGGAAGTGAATTTAGCAGAAGCACCTGAGACTGGTGGTAGAAACTTTGCTGTTTCTTACAATCCCTCCTACTTTCCAGGGCTCTGTAGTCACACTGTGCCAACTTCAAGCCTTCCTATACAATGTTTTTTGTGGATGTATCCTGGACCTCCACCGCAAAAAATTCATGTCCCCTGGACAGTAACAGATCTTTTAAATTATAAAGCCCTTTCAGAAGACTCTACAAAATTTAGAGAGAAGTTGGAAAGATTACTGGTCATTCATAAGCCCACTCACAGGGACCTAGACTGGCTCTTTAGAGGTGTTCTTCCCTCTCAAGATTATACTATAGTTATCAGACAAGCCAGATGGCCCTTTGGGGGGAACTCCCCCCACCCAAAAGAAACAGATGACCAGAATCTCTTCCAGACCCTCCTACAAATGACCAGGAAATAGTTCAGCTGGAGGCTGATAGGGGCTTGAGAGGAGTAATATTAGAGGCTTTCCCTCTAAAGTGAATTGATCAAAGGTTGAATTATGCATTCAGAAAAGAAGAGCATCCAAAGGCCTTTGTTAAATGCTTTAGGCAGACTTTTAATTTATTTTTTAATGTTTATTTATTTTTGAGAGAGAGAGAGAGAGAGAGAGAGAGAGAGAGAGAGAGAGAGAGAGAGAGAGAAAGCACACAAGCAGGGTAGGGACAGAGAGAGAGAAAGAGAGAATCTCAAGCAGGCTCCACACTGTCAGCACAGAGCCCGATGCAGGGACTGAACTCACAAACCATAAGATCATGATCTGAGCCTAAATCAAGAGTCAGACACCTAACAACTGAGCCACCAAGGTGTCCCTATGCAAACTTTTTAGACATAATACATTAAACCCTGAAGTTCTAGAACACAGAAAAATTTAAATTCCCATTCTATTTGTAATGGAAGTCTTCCGGATATAAAGAAACAAATTGAAAATAATTTAATTGGATGGGTAGGTCAGATCCTTGGTATTCAGGCTGCAATCCAGTTCTTTAAAGGAATTGGAAACAATGGTCTTTGTGTTGCAAATCTCTACAAAGCCAGAAATGTGGTTCTAAAAGCAATTCAAAGCTTACCATCCTCACCAATCCCCAAATCCCTATTCATCTTAAAATGTTTGTAGGTATTTTAAAAGTTCAGGAAATTGAATACACAAATGTCTTGCACTTAAGGAAAGGAAACATTTTAAATAGTATTAATGTAGGGGTGTCTGGCTGGCTCAGTTGGTAGAGCATGTGACTCTTGATCTCAGGGTCATTAGTTCAAGCCCCACGTTGAGCATAGAGCCTACTTAAACAAAACAAAACAAATAGTAATTAACATAACCCTCTGATAATAGGCAAATACACCCTCAAAACTCCCATTGTATAGGCAGGCCAGGTCCAAGGACCTGAAGGACCAGCCACAAGGGTCCTTGGCTAGATGAAGGATAGAAATCAAACTCCAACCAGCAAAAAGTGAGCCCAGAGTTTACTGATGATATATGAAGAGAGAGCAAAGACATATGGAGAGTCTGGAAGACTCAGAAAGGAAAAGGAGAACACGTCTCATTTTTTTTGCTTGGGGTCTGGAGTTTGTAGTGAGGACAGTCGTCCTGTGTACGTGTCCTCTCAGGCATCCAGGAACGAGTGTGGAGCAAGGACGAGTGTTCAGGTGTCCTCCATAAGTCACTTATGCCCTAAAACCAAGGGTTTTGGTGTCAAAGTGTCTGGAATTAGTGATCTTGGAAAACGTACATGACAACCTTGCCTGGTCACTCCTTAGGTGTTACCCATTGTGCTAGAAGTCTCCAAAAAAATCCTTAACTCTGTGACCTTTATAAGGAGGACGTACATTATAGTGGGGGTGCAAGAATGATTCTAGCAAGAATAGAAGCAGGAAAAGGAGCAAAGAAAAAAATATATGTTGTTTTTTTTTCATGGAGTCCCTTCAGTTTCTCTCTCTCACCATCTTTGAGAAAACTTGGATAATTTCTCTGTGACTTTGTATTGTAGATTTTCTACCTCCATCTTCTCTGGGACCCAAGAGCCATTATTTGAAATGCAAACTTAAGGAAAGGTTTCTTATCATAAGAAAAAGAGAGAAGGGTAGGTATTTAGAAAGTGGACTAATAAAAAAATCTTAAATGTATTCTTCACAAATATATTAGAAAAAGCTAAGTAGGTAACCTTAATTTATTCCATCTGCCAGAAACAATTTGGATCCAATTTCTTTTTTATAAACCAATGAGTTTTGCATTATTATACCCATCTCATAGTTAAAAAATTTTTTTTTTCCAACGTTTATTTATTTTTGGGACAGAGAGAGACAGAGCATGAACGGGGGAGGGGCAGAGAGAGAGGGAGACACAGAATCGGAAACAGGCTCCAGGCTCTGAGCCATCAGCCCAGAGCCCGACGCGGGGCTCGAACTCACGGACAGCGAGATCGTGACCTGGCTGAAGTCGGACGCTTAACCGACTGCGCCACCCAGGCACCCCATATTTTTTTTAATCTTTAAGATCTCTTTGTGTCTGTTTATGTGTGCCTATAGAGAGAGAGAGACATGTTATAGATGTGTGATATTTTTCTTACTAAAATTAATTTGTAGGAGAGGTCTAATTTAATTGGCTTAAAAACAAATTCTTCTAAACATAATTGTTGGGAACAAATTATTCAGATAGATGTAAGTGGGATAAGAGTTATAAACTTTTTAGCAATAATTATACTTTAAGGTATGTATACTTAAAAACAGTTTTCCAAATTTCTTGGTAACCTGAAACTTTGCTAAGTTAAAATAAACGATGAAATATTTATTGAATACCTAGATCATTTATAAATAAGAGAAAATAGTGATTGTAGAAAGATATTATGCCTCAGTTGAAACTATAAAACTTGCGTAGATACCAGATTTTAGTCCTGTTACCTCCAGTCATGTTAATTGTCTTTGAGGTTTTGGTATTTCTTGTAAACTGGATGGATCCTAAATTCTTTTAGTTTCCTCATCTAGCTATAATCTCAAAACTAATGTTTCCAGTTTTCTCCCATCCTTGGATTTCAAATCACTGAGAACCAAAACTGTCCTTTGTCCTGAAGTCCTGCAAACTGAAGCTAGACACTGGATATAAATTTCAGAGAAATCGCTACCATAGCTCATATTTAGACAAGCTTCTTTGTGTTTGTTGCTGTATGGTCCTTTCAGAAAGTTGACTGGTAGAGTGATGACTTAATCAGAAGCATTCAAAGTGCAACCCAGGAAAATCTGTCAGATGGTCACTGCCTCCCCTCACTCCATCTGAAGATGCTTCAACCCTGACATCTAGAAATCTTTCCTGGTTTACTGGCTAAGAAACTGATTTATAATTGGCTCCAATTATTAACCTTTGTTTTTCTCCCCGCCCCCCCCCAAAGGTATGGGCTCTTGTTAATTACCTGATTGCTTGCACAATATAGGCCTAACTTTAGGAGCCCACCTAGACTGCCTCCTGAAATAAGACAAGCATTTAGCTGAACTGACCAATTTTCAGGACTAAGAGACAACTTCAGTGAGATGGAGCAACTCATGCCACTTGACTATGAAACTTATTTAAAGTTTCAAAGGTGAGACTGAAGGCCAGCAGTATTTGTTACCCCAAAATGTATCTCTGAGCATGTGGATTATATTAAGCTGTTTTTTAAAAAATCTTTTTAACATTTATTTTTGAGAGAGAGAGAGATTGCTAGCTGGGGGGGGGGGGGGGGGGGTGGAGGGAGGCAGGCAGACAGAGACACAGAATCCAAAGCAGGCTCCAGGCTCTGAGCTGTCAGCACAGAGACCCATGTGGGGCTCAAACTCATGAACTGCAAGATCATGACCTGAGCCAAAGTCGGACGCTTAACCGAATGAGCCACCCAGGCGCCCCTTAAGCTGGCTATTTTTAAGAAACAGCAGACACAGGTAAAGCTCTGAGAACTGAGTGGAAGTTACTCTTTTATAAGAAATATTTATATTTATAAGGTAAATCTCCATTTGTAAAAGTATCTCTCTCCTTCACCGTGTCTGGAAAGGGATGATTCAACCTCTAGAAACTCTTATCAATAGAAAAGACTAGGCCTTAGATTTGCACAACCATACCCTGGCTTGCAGTTTTCCTGGGTCTGTCTCTTGTATACAAGAGGTGTTACTAAACTTTGTTTTCTCCTGTTAATCTGTCTTTTAGCAATTTAATCACTAGCACCTAGAAGGGAAGAAGGGAAAACTTTTCTGCCCCTTCATGCCACAAAAGTAATACTTTCTGATCGATCTCCAATGAGGTAAATGAGATACAGTGATTAAAACTCAGAAATATAAGAAAAGAGACGCACTTTGTAGATTTGTCTCTTTGCTTCTTTGCAGAGATACTGGGAACTAACTCAAGGATTCTCTATAGAAACAGTGTATCAAACACTTCCATGCTTCCAAGGTTTTATTTTGCTTTATTTAGTGGTTATTTTCACCTTGCTTGATTTCTAAATTTGAATAATTGACGCTGTATTAAAAGCATTTTCTTAAAGAATTGTTGCCCTTTCTCATTCACATCTGGCTTTTTCTCCTGTGGAAAGAAAAAATTATCCAAATAGGCAATAAGAATACCCCTCCTCATTTAATTACCTGTCCATCCTCTATCTGGGACAACCCAAGGAATAAAATTAATCCACCTAAATGTGGGTCCTATGTGCCCGTGCATTTGAATCATTTCAGTATTTGGAACAGCACCTGCCCCATGTTTTCAACATGTTATTTGACTCCCTTCACTGTTGCTCTCAAGAAAAATGTCTTCCCTGTCAAAGTGCGATATGCTTTTAACTGATGCCAATAGAGCTTTAAACCAATGGTCCTTCTTTGTGTCTGTGGGCACCAACGGTGGTTCCCAGACTCTAGAGATACTTTCTATTGGACTGAACCCTCGACAGACTCCAGCCCTCACCTCTGAGTTCCAGCAGGCGGCCTGTGTGGGGCCGGCGGCCCAGCTCTTTGGAAGGGAGCGGGTTGAGCCTGCCGGAGACCAAGCAACAGTGCCCGCATCGCGGCCTCCGCAGGACAGACTGGAGCATCCCCGCTCGGTCGGTTTTCGGAGGCCCGGAGCCCCGCCGTGCCCAGGTTAGGCTCCAGCGTTTCTCTACCTGGAGGCCCCCGGCGGCCGCTGCTCCGGGGCCAGGAGGCACACCGCTCTGTGGACTTGACCAGCAGCGCTCGGTGGAAAAGCCGCCGTGGCCAATGCTAGCGCGCAGGCGGCGGGGCGGCCCCGGGACTGAGGACGCAAGCACCCCCGCGGCTGCCGGGCGGGCGAGCCGTGGGCCGCGGTCCGGGAAGCCCAGCATGGTCTCGGCCGACTGGGGACCCGCATACAGGGTCAGCGGAGCGGAGCCAGCCTTAACCCGGCTCTAGTCCTGTGGACCTTCTCGGCCGCCCTTGCCCAGGGAGGAAGCCGGGGAAGGGAGAAACAGCGACTCAAGGGCGGCGCGCTCTCTCCTCCAACTCCTGGCCTCGCGCTCTCTGCCTGCATGCTGAAGCGGGGGCCTGGCTGCGGTGGTTCTCTTGCACCCGGCGTGGGAAGGACCTGCCGGCCTCAGCCCTAGCTATCCGTTTTCTGCAAACACCGCTCTCGCTCATCCCTAGCACGGCCCTCTGGCTCTGTTAGCTGGCACAACCCAGCTCCTTTCCTGCCCCTAGGCCCTGTTATTTCAAGAATTCTAGGGGGAAAATGTGCACCGGCAAGGTGCGGGCCAGGGCAGGCCGGGCAACTCGCGAAACGGGCAGGCACAGGCCGCCCGGATGCAGATACATCTGTCCCCTAAGGGTTTCCCCAGCTTTATTGATCGCAGAGGTGGGGTGGGGATCTATTACTGTCTCTCAGATTTACTCTGAAATAGAGTCTCTTGGGAGTGAAAGTCCATATGATTATATCATGTCCATAGCAGTCGCGCTGTGTCCAAAATGGGCAGGAGCACTCACTGCGCAGACACTGGGGTCCCCAGAGAGGTGGATTCTCTCCTCCCTAGGGCTTATTCTTGTTTCTCCATGGACCGAATCTCCGAATTCCCCCAGGAACGTCTCAGTAAGTAAGTGTCGGTGTGTGTGTGTGTGTGTGTGTGTGTGTGTGTGTAAGGATTCCCATGAACTGACTGTTTGGTATTTAAGAACAAATGGACTTAGGTACAAATAAGTGGTGTACTTGTTGATACACCTTTTCTATGGATAAGAATGAGATTTCTGGGATATCCAAACAATGTAGACCTGATAAGGGATAGTATTTCCAATCCTCATTTAATTAAAAACTTGCACTTCTGTTGACACTCTATGGACATTCTAGTTAGCACTTCAGTTAGACTTTTGTGTTCTGAGTTGAATCTACATGCATTTTCATAACAGAATACTTGTCATGTGGTATATAATACCTTTGCAGGTGACTCTCCATCACAAGCGTAAGCTTCTTCAAGGCAGGAATAGGTTTTATTCACTTTTGATTTCCCCAAACCAAGCAGTGCCTGCACATAAATACTCAGTAACAAATGATTAAGTAATTACACCAATCACCCCTAGTCCTTCCTTTTCCTGTAGGCTCTAAATGGAGGAATGGGGAGGTAGAGCTCAAAGATAACATGAAGGACTTAGCCATCCATGCTAAGGGACATTTGCAAGACCTTAGTAGGGCTCAGAATCAATTTGCTAATCAAGTCTTGCTTTTAGGGCTATCCTGGGCAGGAGGAGGGAATGACCATTCTCAGACTATTTTTGTAAAATCAGTATTTGGATATATTTCTCTTTTCATGTATTTTCCTTTCTTTTCTCCCTTTTTCTTTTTATAGACTAGGTGTGGTATAAGCCATTATGCTTGAAGTTGAAAATATGCCTTGCTAACCTTTTGATATTTATCTTTGGATTTACTGATACATTTGGCTAATTTCATATTTCTTACTTTTTAAATTTTCACTGTCATCCTAAAATAATATAAATTGGAGAAATCTAATTTTGGATGTCGAAATACTTCACTTGGGAAAGTGAGCTGCAAATATTAAGATCTATTAGCTGCCTTAATTGTTGCTTTTTCAGCTATCAGTGATACTTTAAAAAAATATGCCTGGTCCTTAGCCTTTGAATGTACTCCTCAGATTCTTCCAGAAGTAAATATTTGAAGAACTTGTCTGTTACTATGTAATAAGAGTATACATATGTTATACTAATATTTTAGCTGATACTGTTTTTCATAAGGGGTTCAGTTGTGTCCATTCACCTTATATAATGGCATTTAACAAAGGTTGCCACCACTGATGCTTTACAAAACATTCATTCTAGACAACATACTATCTAGAATATTGTCTGTAGCTACTAGAAATCCCTGGAAGAGGATGCTACACACAGAAGGGATTCATCTTATTTTGGATTCTTGTACTAGAAAAAAATAGTTCACTTGGAATGATAGTGAAAAAAGTAGGTGCCTGATTAGTATTATTGTTTCTGAATTTCTGTAGACCATTCGGTTTTAAGAAAGATAAGCGTCTTGTCTAATTTTCTACTACTAACAAAATAGTCATTTTATTATTCTGAACTTCAGGGTTAAGGACTTTTTTGTAGTGCCTCTTCTACTGTTTTGTTCAAGCGTCAGGTATTCATTCCTTCCAGGTTGTAAATAAAATATGGTTGAGAATGTCATGTCTATTTGCAGCATCAGAAAAAAATGCTGTTGAATTTATAATCATTCTTGATAACCTTGTTCTTTTAGCATCATCTTCCCCTCCTCTGTTGTGATTTTTAATGGAGTTATTGCTGGTTTTTTTTCTTGACCTACTTTCTTTACAAAAGCTTTCATATAGAGTGTTTTCAGTGATGGTGATTTCTGTAGCGTGTAGGAAAAATTCTTAAATCATAGTGAAACAGATTAGCTGGCTATCACTTATTCTAGGAATGTTTTCGTGATTTAAAAATCGTCTGGTTACAACGTCCACAATTGCACAGAGTGAAATCTTTTAAGCTATGCTTTTCATGAATTCGCTCCGTTCTCCAGAGGGAGGATTTCAACCTCATTCTGTTCTGATCCAATTGTTATTTTTCTTTGTTGCCTCCACCCCCTAGAGAATTGTGTTTCCAGGGGAGAGGCGTTCTTGGGGCTGAAGGGGAGAGTCAAGTGGGGTGAGATTTAGTACCTTAGGCACTAGATCCCTCCTCCGCCCGCCTGGGGAGAAGTCAGAGACAATTTTGACAGTCCATAATCCCACTTTGGCTCTCACGCTTGTGGTCCATGGGTAGGTTTTACCTTCTTGCTTTTCCCCTGCCTCTGGCTTGCCTGCAGGCCAACCGCAAATGCTGCCATTGCCCCAGCCCACCCAGAGCTTTCGCTCACCCGTCCTCTTGGGGAATTAGGACATACGTCCGTAGAAGACTTCGGGGATTGGGGAAAGCCACGCCGGAATCGGGACACTCGAGAGGGCAGCCCCTCCCCAGGGTTCCCCCCCACACCCCCCCACGGTCGCAGCGCCCACGTGACCGACAGCAGGCCTCCACCGGCCCGCCCCTTTCGGCCGCAGCAGCCCACTTCCCGCTCGGGGTAAGTAAACCGCGGTTTTCCGCACCGCCCCAACCCCGCCCTCTTCCTTTTCCCTTCCCTTCACCTCCCTCGGGCTCCCTCGCGCCAATCTCCCCGCTCCCCCATCCTCCCCACCGGGCCCTTTGTACGTGCTCGGCGGCGTGCGAGCGCGCCCGGCACGTGACCCCGCCGAACGTGGCATTGTGTTATCACGTGACCCAGGTGCGTACGCGACGGAGCGGGGTGTGAAGATGGCGGACGAAGAGGCCGAGCAGGAGAGGTTGAGTCGCGGCGGAGGCGGCTGCGTCGCGGAGCTGCAGCGCCTGGGCGAGCGGCTGCAGGAGCTGGAGCGACAGCTGCGGGAGAGCCGCGTGCCGGCCGTGGAAGCGGCCACGGAGTACTGTCAGCAGCTGTGCCAGGTGAGGGCGCCTGGGGGTCCCCTCCCCCTTTTCCCCAGCTAGAGAGGGAAGAGGGCGAGCGAGCGCCTGGCGGCCGAGCGGTGGTCGTCGCTGCTGGGGCATCGTTGGCGCCGCCGCCCAGGCGGGAGCGGAGAGTACGAGGCAGGCGCCTTTGTGTGGCTGCCGTTGTGGCGGTTGTCGGCAGTTCCCAACTGGGGGAAGGGAGTTGTGGTCAGGGCGGAAAATCCCCCCGCCCCTTTCCTTCCCCGAACTCGGGACTGCGCGGTCCCCGAGGCTGAGGAGATGTAGACGGCTGAAGACTGGAGCCCTCTCCGCCGCAGGGAGAGGGTAAGGGAGGAATGGAGGCCAGGTCCCCTTTTTCCTCCTCCTCTTATTGTGCACTGGGGATTACCGCGCCCCCCGCCTCTGCGCCTCTGGTTTCCCACTCCGACGGGCCTCCGCCCCCACTGGTTTGATTCCTTTGCTTCCCCCTGCTTTCATCCGTCCCGCCCCCGGCCCCGTCCTCCCTGTCTCCCGGCCTTTGTTGTTCGAGTTTCGCCTTAGGACTGAAGGGGCCTTTGTTGACGTTCTGGGAACAGTCCCCGCCGACCCCTTGGAGCTAGCCGAGACGTTCGGGGGTGGGGGGCGCAGAGGTTGTCCTTCCTGCCTTTGCTTGCTTGGTGCACCACTTCCATGGTGTGAAGGTTGCTCTCCTCGGTAGAGGAGAGGAGCTCTCCCTGCTCCTGCGGTCGAATGTTTTTGTGGGGCGGCTTTCCAGAGTCCGCTTCTCTTTTGCTTTCACCCTTGGAGGAGTACGGTTTCCTCTGCCCTTCCTCCCGCATCTCCCCGCCACCCTTATTACTTGGATCCTTCCCTATTTGGCATTCTGGTGAAAAGGAGAGGATTGAGGTTCTTGTGGACCTGTGCTCAGGTCAGTTTCAGACCTTTCCTTCCTTTTCTTGCACAAGGACACTGCTTTCCAGTAACTGCGTTCTAAAGCAGGATTTGGAATGCTAGTAACACTGCTTGATAGCAATCGGAGAGTTTGGGTCTACATTTGGATTTGATTAAAAACCCTCCAGTTACGTTTGAAATTTCAAGGTGCTGTTACTGGTTGTGGTGAAGATTTTGGCAAGATTGTCTTGAGGAGGAAAAAGACCATATATGCAAGTCCCATTTAGAGTTTGTTTGTGAATGTATCATCATAGAGAAATTGTTTTGGAAACATAGTGAGTTTAAGCCAAACAATGGGAGGACCATTTTAGCATATTCGAATAGATTTCATTTTAATTTTTCACCTCCAAGTTCTGAAATTTTTTCTTTATAAGATAAGGGATACTTGAACACCTACAAAAAATTCAATATGCACGTTATTGTCACTATTTGGTAGTAGTTCATTATCTAAAAAAAAAAAA
Organism: Prionailurus viverrinus; assembly: GCF_022837055.1. NCBI lineage: Eukaryota > Metazoa > Chordata > Mammalia > Carnivora > Felidae > Prionailurus > Prionailurus viverrinus. Next base: position 78,393,846 of record NC_062565.1, read on the forward strand.
AAAAACTTTGTCAGATTAGGTGGTGACTTCTCTAGCAGTATATGCAATGTGAAAGCTCCCCACTTAGCGTACTCTAGGTCTGGTGAATACTTATGTCAGAGATTCCATCATTCCTTTGAATCCTTGTTTTAAAGAATTGTTGAAATTTGCCAATTTGACCTGCCTGGAACTACCAACTTGTTAATTGGTCTTTTAGATGTATTTATTTTAGATATAAAAGAATACTTAACACCCTTTTAAGGGAAAGTCTTTCTTTATAAGTGAAGTCTGATTTTTAGCCTTTGAAAAGTATTAAAGTCTAGCTTTGCTTAAAGATACTTTTCAGATAGCAGTGTCCACAGATGGGTTTAAGGCTAATTAATGTAAACACACTTGGCCAGCAATATTTTTACGCAGGATTAATAATTCTGGGAAAATGGAATCTCATGCAGGTAGGACTTTTTTGAGTGTATGCCACATCATAAAGTTACCACTTTCAAAAGTATTTTTAATGGATGAAGCAGCATTTCTTTTTATTGATATGAAAAGAATTTCCTGTATTCCTTTTAAGCTATTAGTCTTATAATATGTAAATAGTTTTTATTGACCCATGCTACAGGAAACATAATAAAACAAATACTGGATTTGTGGATTTCAAGAATAATGAAATATTTCATGCATTAAAATCCCACAATAATTTAAATGCATTTAGGGGCGCCTGGGTGGCGCAGTCGGTTAAGCGTCCGGCTTCAGCCAGGTCACGATCTCGCGGTCGGCGAGTTCGAGCTCCGCGTCGGGCTCTGGGCTGATGGCTCAGAGCCTGGAGCCTGTTTCCGATTCTGTGTCTCCCTCTCTCTCTGCCCCTCCCCCATTCATGCTCTGTCTCTCTCTGTCCCAAAAATAAATAAACGTTGAAAAAAAAAAAATTTAAATGCATTTAAAAGTAATCTCCATTACTTGAACAGTTAGAGTGTATCTGATATTTGATCCCTCTAGAACATACTCTTTTGTTTTGTTTTTTGTTGTTGTTGTTGTTGTTGTTTTTAAGTAACCTGTTACTGTTTAGTGATTTTGTTAAATGGGAGGTAACTTGAAACATAATTGTTTCTTTAAAATTGTATCCCAGCCATTATTACTTAACATTCTGATATGAGTTGAGCAAAGAAGTGGTTAACAAAGAATTTATTAGAGCAATCTAAAAACAGTACTTGAAATGCTAGGGAGCTAGAAATTATGTCCTGATTTCTAGCGTTGAGATTAGCTTTTTCTATGTAAGGGTTTCCCACAAAACTGGGATATTTACATGCTTCAGAAAGACAAAGATAAATATTTGTCAGTGGGCTTCAGAGTTAATATTCTCTATGTGTTAACGCTTAGTGCTTGTGTGATCCTAACTTGCATTTATTTTAAAAAATGAATTAGTTTATAGAAATGAATTAGTTTATATTTTGAATTTTTACCTCAGCAACAGATGAGTTTCTGGAGAATATGGTGAAACCTACATAAGTAGAAGTTGCTTATACATCCTAGTTAGTAGATTTTTTTTTTTAATTAAGTACAGTAGATTGCGTTCTGAGAAGTAAAGTAGAAATAAAAGACATTAAATTTTTCTCACTGTTAGCAGTATTGTTTTCTTTACATTGAGTTGGAAGTATGCCCCCTTTTTACTTTCATACCTGAACATTTGCTTAAAGCTGAAGTAGGAGGAGGGAAAGGTGGGAAAAGATGAGCGTAAGAGAGTACCTGTCAGAACTCAAAAATTTCCTTAAATCTTTGCAAGCTAGCTTTAATATGGGTAATGTAATTGACTTATTAATTTTATTTTTTTTTTAAGTTTATTTATTTTGAGAGGAGAGAGAGAGAATGCACACTGGGGAGGGTAAGAGAGAATCCCACGCAGGCCCTGTACTGCCAGTGCAGAGCCCATTGCAGGGCTCATACTCCCCAACTGTGAGATCATGACCTGAGCAGAAGTGCAAAGCTTAACCAGCTGAGCCATCCAGGCACCCTGACTTACTAATTTTCTTAAAATCCGCTTAGAATAAGAATATAGGATAGCCAGAAGTAATTTCTTGCACTTATTTGTGTCAGGATAATTACTATATAAAAATTGATTATAGTTGGAACTTCTTGGGCTATTTTTTGTGTTAGACCTGGTCAGTATTCACTCACTCACTCACCATCGTTAATGAATACCTACACTGTGGGCCAGGCAGATCTGGTCCCTGGCTTGAAGGAGCCTACAGTCTCTGAAGGAAGGTAAACAACTAATTGTAGTAAACTGTGATTTGTATCTTTTATTTCTGAGATCAGTGTAGTAAAATGGAAAGCTACTTATTTGGAAGTTTAAACAAAAGCATTTCAATAGAAGAATTATTCTTAAAGGATTTTAAAATAATTACTTAAAAAGTTAAGCCATTGTAATAGTTGGAAGAATGATTTGTTGGGGCATGATGTTGACAGCATTATATACCGGGCTGGATGACTGGTTGATTAATACATGAATTGTGACTGGTTTTGGCCATTTATCTTCTGGTGACCGATAATTATTTGAAAAGGTTGAATTGATTTGTGGAAATAAGTTTGTATTTTGTATCTGCATGCTTTCATTCATACAAGTAGTGTTTCTCAACTGGCATAGTCCTTTTCTTCCTGAAGCTCTCTCTTTTAAGGCATTTGAAAATAGGTGGGGTCAGTTTGTCATTTGCAGGATCTGTGGATGTGATAGTGACATTTAGTGCCCATGGGCCATGGGTGCTAACTTTTGAGGTGATCAGGACAGTTACACCCCACTGAAAAGTATTCCTCTGCCTAAATACCCAGAATGTTCTTTGGAGGAACACAACAGGAAGAAAAATAACGTATTAGGAAGACTTTTAAAAGTTATTATGCTCTTTTCATTTTAAGATAATATAGTTAGCATATTAAGAAATGTGGTTAATCTGGAACAGGTCCAGGTAAATGCTTGGCCATATTTAAATTCACACTGAGCTTGAGAGGTCAAGAAAATTTCTGCTTCCTTAGTAGAAATTGCAAGTAATTACTTAAACAATTACTAAAACAATTCACTTTTACTGGGGTAAGTGGGTGGCAATTTCAGCATCCTTTATTGTCCTGATTAAAGCAGAGGTTTGACCTTTTGATATAATTAAAATTCTGTACTTTTAAGAAAGCATTTAATGCAAAGACTAGATTTAGATGTTAGCAGGGGATATAAGATACAGAAGACTCTAGTATATAAAATAATAAGATTTAAATGAAACTTCAAGATGGTAGTTGAAGAAGTATCAAAAGACAGTGTATCATTAACAGATTTACTTTATTTTTCTATTTTATTTTTTAAATTGAAAATGTAGTGTACCGAAATTTTTTTTAATTCAAACAGAGAAAGGGCATACAGTAAAAACTTGATCTTCCAACCCCAGACCTCCTGTCACCCTCCACAAAGACAGTTCCCCAATAGTTTTTTAATCCATCTTTCCAGAAATATATATTTGTCCTTTTTAAAAAATTAAGTAGACATATTATATACTGCATCTTGCTTTTATTCACCAAAAATATCTCTTCGCGATCACTCCATAGTTGCTCGTGTAAATCTGTTTTTCTTTTTTTTAACGTTTATTCATCTTTGAGAGACAGAGAGAGAGACAGAGCATGAGTGAGGAAGGGGTAGAGAGAGGGAGACACAGAATCCGAAGCTCCAGGCTCTGAGCTGTCAGCACAGAGCCCGACGCCAGGCTTGAACTAATGAACTGTGAGATTATGACCTGAGCCAAAATCAGATGCTCAACCGACTGAGCCACCATCCAGGCGCCCCATCTTTTTAAAAATTTTTTAATGTTATTTATTTTTGAGAAAGAGAGAAACAGAGTGTGAGCGGGGCAGGGGCAGAGAGAGAGGGAGACACAAATCTGTAGCAGGCTGCAGGCTCTGAGCTGTCAGCACAGAGCCCGATGTGGGGCTTGAACTCACAAACCGGGAGATCATGACCTGAGCTGAAGTCGGACCCTTTAACTCAGTGAGCCACCCAGGCACCCCATATGTTTTTCTATTTTTAATGTTTATTTATTTTTGAGAGAGAGAGGGGGAGACATAGAATCTGAAGCAGGCTCTAGACTCTGAACTGTCAGCACAGAACCTGATGCGGGTCTTGAACCCACGAACCACAAGCTCATGACCTGAGCTGAAGTACAGTGCTTAACCAACTGAACCACTCAGGCGCCCCTATGTTTTTCTATTTTTAAACTGCATGGTAATTCCAGTCTGTGGCCATGCTTAGTTAATTATTGGTGGCTATTTAGATAAATAAGTTAATTTTTTGCATAATAATTTCAATAAATTGTTCAAAGTAAGAGGTAAGCACTCTGGCTGGGGTATCAGAGAAAGCTTTACTGAGATAGGATTTGAGCTGGGCCTTAGTACTTGTATTAACTAGTGCCTTATTGGTGTAAGAAACAAAAATCAAAACTATTAGAAGAGCTACTGAGTACTTAAATTATATAGTTAAAATATTTTAGTGTATATTTTAGTTTCATCTGTTTGATACAAGTTCATTCTTTTGCTTATCTGCCTGTTTTCTTAGCTTTATTATAGTGGTATTTTGAAAATGCTCGCTTTCTTAAAAAAAGCTAAACTTTATTCTTTTGATTATTAGAGGATATCTTAAGTTAATTTTTAGGACACTTCTAATCAGAAGAAAAGATGGCTTGCTTGTTAATTAGTGATAATTACTTTAGGTATTGAGGGAGTAATAAGTCATTTAAACTTTAAAAGTGTAGGTAATGCTCAGGGGAAATAAATTTTTAAATGTTCATAATTAGTATGATTTCATATTAGAGATACTAAATTCTACTTTCCAGAATATGCTTATGCCAATTTTAGCAAAGGAAAACTTTACCAAATTTTGCTTGCCTCCTTTTTGACACTTTCTGGTCCTAAATTGAAATAGGGCAAGATAAGATGTATTCTGCAGTTGCTCTTCATAATATTTTATATCACTAATCTGCAAACCAAGGATCTTTGAAAATATATGTTCTTAACTATATGAAATTGTTGGTCTATTTATTTGCCTTGAAATTCTGTCAAAGTTGAGAAATTACCTTGTTTTTTCCAACTCCCACACATAAATCCAGTTCATAAAATTAACCAGTCACCATGAAAGAAGCCTCATTTATAAAATGGAAAGTTTGTTATTAATGTATTTGTTACATACTCCCTGTATTGTTTTCCAGGAGAACCTCTTGATTTGTTATTTCTCTTTCAGCCTTGAGAGTTGCGCAGTGCACCTCAAAAACAAAAATTTTTTCCTTCCCCCCCTTGACTTTACATTACAAAAACTTAACGGTCTGTAAATACTTATATTTAGCCAAGAAGATATGTTAAAATTCAATTACATGTATCTTTTCTTAATGTATTTTAGATAATTAAATTCCTCATGTGGGAGTACTAAGGGAGCTATGGAGCATTATGGAGCTCTCTGCCTTCAAAGCTCTTACAAAAATTAAGGCATGTATTGAGTTAAGCAATAATATTAGATAGTAAAATAGTCATAAATACAATAAGTGGAGTATGAAGTAAGAGAACTGGTCATTTTGAAATTAATTTAGTAAAAATTAGGCAGGAAAGGAAAACACTATTTACATTGGGTCTTGAATGAATTTAGATAACCAAACAAGTGGGAAGGATGGGAATAAACACCCAGAAAAATGGAACAACTTCAAACTGGCATCTTGGATGAAAATATCAGGAGTTGGTTTGAAAAATAGGTTAGAAAAGTGTAAGAACCAGACTAAGGGTTTAGGATCCAAACAAAGGAATTTTAATGAATCTTTTAAGTGTAGATAATATATAGTTACATTGACTAAAGACTCTCTTTTCTAAATTTGGGGCATTGAAACAAACAAAAAGAAGTTCACAATGGTAAAACCTTTGGTATTTGTTTCCTAAGTAGGCTCCATGCCCAACATGGGGCTTGAACCCTGAGATTGAGAGTCACATGCTCTACTGACTGAGCCAGCCAGGCACCCCCAACTTTGTTTTTTCTTGAAGTATCCTGAGTCAGTTTTATTGCAGTGTGACAAACTACCCAAAAACATAGTGGCTTTGGAAGAAGAGGTGTTTGGGGCTTGGAACTGAGGTTCCAGCTGAGGTCAAGAGTCACATGCTCTAACAATTGAGCCAGCCAGGTGCCCCAGAAGAATAGCTGTTTTTATTACTGTTCTCAAGTCTGTGGGTCTGTTGGGTGGTCTGCAGTCAGCTGGTAGGTTGTGTGGGGCTGAATGTCCCAGATGGTCTCACTAATTTGTCTTGTGGTTGTCAGGTGGGTTGGTCAAGGTTCTTCAGTTGGGTTGGCTCATCCCCACTCTTACCATCTAGTAAGGTAACCTAGGATTTTGTTACATGGCAGGAAGAGAACAAGTTCTACTGCACAACTGCTTTTTAAACCTCTGCATGTGTCGAATTTGGCATGGTCCCTTTGGGTACAACAAGTGATCAAACCCAGCTTCTTTTGGGTTCAGGGAGATGTGATTCTTTAGGGATCATTTATGTAACGATCTACCACATATCTCATTTTCCTTTATTCCCCACTGCAATTTCAGGCACTTTTATAGGTCAAATTAAAATTTTTCCTCTCTATAGCCCTGTCTTTGCTTTTTTTTTTTTTTTTTTTTTTTGGTCACCCATATTCAGTAATCAAAGCACAGCTCTCTGTTCCTTTTCTCTTAGTTTGGCAAAAGATATTTTCAGTCTTTTTTTTTTTTTTAAGATTTTTTAAACGTTTATTTATTTATTTTGAGAGAGAGCGCATGTGGCATGTGAGGGAGGTGCAGAGAGAGAGAGAGAAAGAGAGAATCCCAAGCAGGCTACACGCTATGCTGAGATCATGACCTGAGCCGAAATCAAGAGTCAGCCACATAACCCAACTGAGCCACCCAGGTGCCCCATCGAGACTCTTTTACTAATCTTATTCTTTACTTAGAATTTTTTTTTTAATGTTTATTTATTTTTGACAGAGGGAGCGTGTGTGCGCACGCATGCGAGAAAGAGCCAGTGGGGGAGGGGCAGAAAGAGAGGGAGACACAGAATCTGAAGCAGGCTCCAGGCTCTGAGCTGTCAACACAGAGCCTGATGTGGGTCTCGAACCCACAAACCATGAGCTCATGACCTGAGCCGAAGTCAGACACTTAACCAACTGAGCCACCTACCCGCCCCTAATCTCATTCTTTAAATAGAAGAAGGGTATCCCTACTACATCACTCAAACTTTGGAAAATTTGTAGAACAACCTCTTTATTTACAATAGTTCACCTTAATATTAAATTTGGTCGCAGTTTGGTGTTTTGTGCTGTCTACACATTGTACAGTCCAATAATAGCATCCTAGTTCTTATCTTAATCTTTGGCCCTCTTTTTTTCTTAACTGATGAACTTGCTTTTAACCTTACTTTCTATTTATGAAATTCCCCAATATCCTGCTTTTATCTTTGTACCTAATTGGCAGTCCAGTACTTACAACAGTGTTTCTCAAATTTGAGTTTGCAGAAACCCAAGAGACTGAGTCTATAGATCTTACAGTTACAAGTTTTGACCTCAGCTCATAGATTAAGATGTAACTTTTTTTTAACTTCAGCACTTAGTTGTCACACTGAACTATCACAAAACCATATATATCCTTACAATGTGTGATGCATTCTATTTTATTATTTATTATTATTTTGAAAAGCTGCTCTTGATTTTATAGTCCACTGATAGTCATAACCAGCAGTTTGAAAAATACTACTTATAGGGTCATCACTGTGCTCAGTTTAGTAGTTAAGTACAAAGGTAGGCAGTCCTGAGTTTATCAGTTGGCCTTCTAGCTGATTCAGAACATTCTTATATTTTATTTAGGAGGAGCATCAAAATTAAAATACAGTTTTAAGTTTTTTTTACAGTGAATGCTGGAAACTGCATTATGACCATGGAACCCAGTTTGAGAAATACTGGTGCATAGCATAACATACAAATTTAAGCCTTAGCCCAGGGCTCTGTTTGCTCTGTTGTTTATTTTTGTCCATCCTTTCACTGTTCAATGGGAACTTTCTGCTCCATCTAAATTGGTCTCTTCATTCCTTACAAGTATACCTGTTCATTTTACTTCCTTTGTGACTTGACTTAGAGGAGCCATGTTATGTAGTAGAAAGCCGGATGGATTTGATTTCAAATATGAGCTCCTCTGCAATCTGGACAAGATCTTTAGCTCATGCTTTCTTTGAAAAAATAAGGCTGGGGTGAGAGTGAAGCTTGGAGTTAGAGGCTGGACTAAGCAAATTGAAGAGGAAAGATTTAATGTTCAGAACAAGCACTGTTAGATCCTTTACTAATAGTGAATTGTTTAATCTGAAGACCTGTGAGATCATAGGATTAAATACCATTCAGTTTGTTTAAATGTCCCATTTAATCCAAATTGCTTCGTAGGATCTCATCATTACTATGTAATACTTGTTTGGTATGACACTGAATCATTAGAAAATATTAAATTTTATTAGGCATTTGTTTAGGAAGACAGATATTTGGTTAAATGGCTAAAATAAAGCAGTTCAAATATCTGGACAGTGTATTCATGTGGAACATTTGGCATCCTTATTGATACCTGACATAGGCAATGTTATATATTAACTTTATACCTTGTAGATACAGGTTTTATATTTATAAAGAGGTAATCTAAATTTAAAAGTGGTAATTAATAATTGACTTGATTCCTACCCCAACCAGTTTATGGGGATATATGAAAGTTAGCATATCAGATATGTATGCTGTAGTAATTTTGGTTTACCAAAGTTAATTGAAGCAAATATTTGTGATTTTTAAAAATTTTTTTAATTAAATAAATTTTTAATGTTTATTTTTGAGAGAGAGAGGGTTAGAGTGCAAGCAGGGGAGAGGCAGAGAGAGGGAGACACAGAATCTGAAGCAGGCTTCGGGCTCCTAGCTGTCAGCACAGAGCCCAATGTGGGACTTGAACTCATGAACCATGAGATCATGACCTGAGCTGAAGTTGGTCAGATGCTTTATTTTTTTTAATTTTTTTTTCAACTTTTTAAATTTATTTTTGGGACAGAGAGAGACAGAGCATGAACGGGGGAGGGGCAGAGAGAGAGGGAGACACAGAATCGGAAACAGGCTCCAGGCTCTGAGCCATCAGCCCAGAGCCCCACGTGGGGCTCGAACTCACAGACCGCGAGATCGTGACCTGGCTGAAGTCGGAAGCTTAACCGACTGCGCCACTCAGGCGCCCCGGTCAGATGCTTTATTGACTGAGCTACCCAGGTGCCATGATTTTTTTTTTTTTTTTTTTTTTTTTTTTTGGAGAGTGAGTGCACATGTATTGGGTGCACAGAGTGGGGGGAGCAGTTAGAAGGAGAGAGGATTTTATTGTATTTTATTTTTTAAATGTTTATTTATTTTTAAGTTTATTTATTTATTTTGGTGGGGGGGGGGGCGGGAAGAGAGCCAGCAGGAGAGTACAAGTTGGGGAGGGGCAAAGAGGGAGACAGAGAATCCCAAGCAGTCTCCATGCTGTCAGCACAGAGCCTGATGCAGGGCTTGAACTCACTAACCATGAGCTCATGACCTGAGCTGAAATGAAGAGTCAGATGCCTAACTGAGTCTCCCAGGTGTCTGTATTTATTTATTTTTGAGAGAGAGTGGGGGAGGGGCAGAGAGAATTTCAAGCAGGCTGTGCACTGACAGTGCAGGTGTAGGTTCTATGTAGGGCTTGAACTCATGAACTGTGAGATCATGACCTGAGACGAAATCAAGAGTCAGATGGTTAACCAACATAGCCACCCAGGTGCCCTGCAGATATATGTGATTTTTGAAAGACAATTATTTCCTTTAAGTAGCAGTGATTTTACTACCTTTTTTAGGTGAGCTATTATCATCAAAACCAGGCATTTAGAATTTTATTTTATTTATATTAGAGAGAGAGAAGTGTGCACTTAAGCTGGGGAGAGAAACAGAGGGGCAGAGAGAGAATCTTAAGCAGGATCCATGCTCAGAGTCCAGTTCCATGACCCTGGGATCATGACCTGATCTGAAATCAGGAGTTGGACACTCAACTGACTGAGCCACCTAGATGCCCCTAGAATTTTGTTAACTCCAAATCAGTAGCTTACATTTTGTATTTTCTATATAAGCATTTCTTGATCTTTCCCTAAGTTTTGCAGGTATGGTCTCAGTCAATAAAAAACCTGAAACATTACATGTCTAACTTAAAAGTATTAACATTTTATCAATTCATACTCTGCAAAATACAAATTTTTATTTTTAATATTTTGAAAAAAACTTTCACAAGATTATATATATTTTTTAAACTTTTTAAATGTTTATTTATTTTTGAGAGGGAGAGACAGAGCATGAGCAGAGAAAGGGAGACACAGAATCTGAAGTAGGATCCAGGCTCTGTTGCTGTCAGCACAGAGCCCGATGTGGGGCTTAAACTCACAGACTGTGAGATCATGACCTGAGCTGAAGTTGGACGCTTAACCGACTGACCCACCCAGGTGCCCCTCACAGATTATATTTCTAAAGAATAAAACATACAGTTTAATAAAATACTTGTTAAAATTGATACTTAAGTAGTTTGAATCTTGTGATGTACTGTGATTTGGACTTATCCAAATCATATTTGTATCACTTTATTTTAAAGCTCTATTAGGGAAATTAAAAAAAAATTGTTGTCTGCTTAAATTGGGATATTACACATAATAACTGATATTATGAATAAAACTTACATTCTCAAAGTGATCATGAAGTTCATGGTCAGCATGAAGATATTTTGTAGGAAACAGTTCGGAATGGTTGTATCATAACTAGGTGTTTCTTTAGTAATTAAGAATTCACCCTAGTATGTAAAACTGAGTATGTTGACAAAAAGTGAGTCAGACTTAGTATATACAATATTGTGACCTGTTTATAAAATATTTCTGAAAACGTGACCTGATGTTGTAAATGCTACCTTAAAGAGATTAAAAAAAATTTTTTTTTAACATTTATTCATCTTTGGGAGACAGAGACAGAGTGTGAGCAGAGGAGGGGCAGAGAGAGGGAGACACAGAATTTGAAGCAGCCTCCAGACTCTGAGCTGTCAGCACAGAGCCCAGTGTGGGGCTTGAACTCCCAGACTGCGAGATCATGACCTGAGCTGAAGTCGAAAGCTGAGCCACCCAGGCGCCCCAAAGAGAAATTATTTTTAACACAAAAAAGACATTTGAGGATTTACCTATCTTCATTGAAACCATTTGTGGTGTTTGACACCCCCCCGCCCCCCCCCCCGGGGGGGGGGCGAATCTTTTCTAAATCTTGTTTTCCTTGATGAAAGAAACCTGTTCTTTGTATCCTGTCTTTCCTATATACTTTTCTTGACAGCCCATTAGATACTGTGAATTAATGGTTTGGGATTCTAAGGACACTGGTTTTAATTTCCACAAAATTGTTTATTGTGACCCTTGGCATGCTTCTTATAATTTTTCTTTGTTTCTTTATCCTTGAAATGGAAATGATACAGACCTTTGCTGTAAGAATTGATAAAAGGCGTAGTTATTTTAAATGATTGTTAAAATATAAAAACATTTTCATTTACACTTAGAGACTACTTTGGAACCACCTTTGATGTTTTATATGTGATAATGACCCAGCATAATTTGGAAACTCTGTCATTTTCAATGCCATCTATTATCATCACTTTGAAAAATAACAATTACTGATTTACCAAATTTTTTGAAGTCTATATTCTAGAGAAGGTGGAATTTGATCTTATAATAATTTATTAAAAAAATATTTTGTGGTGCCTGGGTGGCTCAGTCAGTTAAGCATCTGACTTCGGCTCAGGTCATGATCTCATGGTTTGTGAGTTTGAGGCCCGCATCGAGCTCTGTTGACAGCACAGAGCCTGGAGCCTGCTTCAGATTCTGTCTCCCTCTTTCTCTCTCCCTTCCTCGCTCTCTCTCTGTCTCTGTCTCTCTCTTTCTCTCCCTCTCAAAAATAAATAAACATCAAAAAATATTTTTAAAAAAATCTTTTTATTTTGGTGATGTGAAGGGGAAAGAGATTACTTGTGTGTGGCTTTACCATTGAAACCTTTCCTTCATCCAAAATTTGAAACCTGGGATTTGAGAGGCTGGGGATGAGAGAAGGTGTATTATATTATAACTAAAAGTATAGATTTTGAATTATGGTTTGAATTACAACTCCCTTATTGGACTTCAGGCTTGGTTTTGTGTCTGTGTCCTCATCTATAGACAAGGTAATAATATCTGTGTTCAAGCTGTTGTGATTAAGGCATAATGTTTGCTGATCACTTTGCATATTATGATGCTGGAAGTACACAGTAAATGCTAGATATTAATACACTTAAGAGGACTAGATCTGAAATTGTCCCTCATGAATATTAATATTAGTAAAATACTGTTTATTGTCATCTAGATAGTGGTTTTGAAACTTAAAAATTTTTTTTTGTTAAGGGAACTCCTTTCCTCTACCCCGAAGTCTTACTTGATATCTTGATGTATAAAACAGCAAAGTTTGACAAGGACTGATCTAACACAAAACAGTACCATGCCAGAGTTATAAAAGGGGTTCAGGCATACTTCTTTTATGACATTATTTTCTTAAACAACTGGGATTTTTTCCCTTTATTTTTCTTAATTTTACTCCTTTCTTCTTTGTATTCTGGTGAAGATAGTTTATGAATGACATAATAAAGCCATCACTAACAATTTTCATATATTGTATTTAGTTTTTAAAGAGTTTTAATTGTGCTGCTTACTTTTGTTTTACATACCATGCATGTTAAGTAAACTCATTTTTTTGGCACCTGAGATTTAAAATAAATTTATTTCTCTGGAAGCATGGAGCTGACATGTATGTTGTTTGAATAGAGAAATCATACCTTCTCAGAGGAACAATAAACATTAAATACTAGTGAAACTTAAAACAATTTTTTTTTTTAATAGTGAAACTTAGGGGCGCCTGGGTGGCTCAGTTGGTTAAGCATCCAACTTCAGCTCAGGTCATGATCTCAGGGTTTGTGAATTTGAGCCCCGCATTGGGCTCAGTGCTGACAGCTCAGAGCCTGGGGCCCGCTTTGGATTCTGTGTGTGTGTCTCTCTCTGCCCCTCCCGCCTCTCAAAAATAAACAAACATTAAAGCAATAATAAAAAAATAGTGCAACTCACACACAAATAGTTCTACAGATATACTGAGTGCTAAGGTTTTAATCTTTTTTAAAGTTTATACAGAAGACCTATGCCATCTTACACATTCCCCCAAATCTTCATCTTATTTTCTCTGGAGCTTTCATTTTCTTCCTAGTGTTTCCAGAGTAGTGGCTGTTCCCTGGAAAGTGGATCTTTCCATCAGTGCAGTTGAGATTCTCCCCCCCTCAGAGAACCTTTCCACTTTTCCTGTGTCTTCGTCATTTTTCTTTCCATCATTCCTGACCTTGAACTTGCAGATATGTCTTTTTCATCTTTTTGCTTTGTTGTCATTTATCTTTTTTTTTTTTCCTTTTCTTTTCTCTCTCTGTCTCTTTTAAGTTTATGTATTTTGAGAGAGGGAGAGAGTGCAAGTGGGGAAGGGGCAGAAAGAGGGAGACAGAATCTCAAGCAGGCTCTACACTGTCACCATGGAACCCAATGCAGGGCTCGAAGTCACAAACAGAGAGATCATGACCTAAGCCGAGATCAAGAGTCGATGCTTAACTGACTGAGCCACCCAGGTGCCCCTGTTGGTCGTTTATATTAGGATTTTTTTCATTTTCTTTAAGCCCGTCTCTCCACATATGAAACTTCTACCTTAAAAAGGGGCCTTTTAATCTTGTTTTCTAATCTTTACTGCCACACTTCTTGGAAAGTTAACCATATTTGTTGTCTTTATTTCTTACGTTCCTTTGCAGTTTGGGTTCTACCCATCGTACTAAAGAAAATGTTCTTTTAAAGGTCACTTGCTCAGCATATTTGTAATACATTATTAAGTGTAGACCCAGGTAGCAATCCAGCAGCTCAGATTACTTCACGTGTTTGCATTGTTTGTAAGAAAGTGTAATTGTCCACATTTTAAAAATTACAAGCTTTGGAGTGCCTGGGTGGCTCAGTCAGTTAAGTGTCTGACTTTTTTAAATTTTTTTTAATGTTTATTTTTGAGAGAAAGAGAGAGACAGAGCATGAGCGGGAGAGGGGCAGAGAGAGAGGGAAACACAGAATCTGAAGCAGGCTCCTGGCTCTGAGCTGTCATCACAGAGCCCTACACGGGGCTCAAACCACAAGATCATGACCTGAGCCGAAGTCGGACACTCAACTGACTGAGCCACCCAGGCGCTCCTGTGTCTGACTCTTGATTTTGGCTCAGGTCATGATCTCACTGTTTGTGAGTCCAAGCCCTGCATCATGCGCTCTCCTGTCATTGCAGAGCCTGCTTTGGATCCTCTGCCCCCCCCACCCATCCTTCCCCTACTCTCACGTGTGCATTTTCCTTCTCAAAAATAAATAAACATTTATTTAAAAAGTTATAAGCTTTGGGGCCCCTGGGTGGCTGACTTCGGCTGAGGTCATGATCTTGCAGTTTGTGAGTTTGAGCCCCACTTTGGGCTCTGTGCCTACAGCTCAGAGCCTGAAGCCTGCTTCAGATTCTATGTCTCCCTCTCTCTCTGCCCCTCCCCTACTCTCTGTGTCTCTCTCAAAAATAAACATTAAAAAAGTTTATGAAAAGTTATAAGCTTTCATATTGAAATATGGATGTTTGGCTTAATCTTGGAATGTCAGGAATCTGGCAGTATTAGACTCATTCATGGCTACAAACTGAAGTATCTTGCCTGCTCAGCCTCTGTTGGCATTTTAAATGTTTGTGATCTTAAGTTCATCTCCCTTCAGATTTATTTACACTGCTCTCCTAATCTTCTGCCTTTTGTGACTGCTCCTTAGTCACCTTCACTGACTCTCCCTTTTACCTGCTGTAGTTCCACAGTAATTATTAGCTACCATTGATTTATTTAAAAGGCTAGATTCAATATTTCAGGATTTTTTTTTGGTGTCATTTCCTCATATGTTCTTTTCTTCCTTGCACTCTTCATGAGTAACCCTCAACCATTTTTCCCACTTTATCATCGTGTCTGAAATTGGAGTCTCATCAGAAAGAGGCTCATGATGCCCTAGTTGATAATCCATGATTTACATACTAATCTTCAGTTGTCATCCACTCTGACAGCATCCCCTGTCACTCTGGATAGCATTTCCAGTTATCCATTCTTTTATTTATTTTTAAATGTTTGTTTTTTGAGAGAGAGAGCACACGTGTGGGGGAGGTACAGAGAGAGGTGGGAACAGAAGATCTGAAGTAGACTCCATGCTGACAGCAGAGAGCCCGATGTGGGGCTTGAAGTCATGAACCCCAACATCATGACCTGAGCCAAAGTCAGATGCTTAATCGACTGAGCCACCCAGGTGCCCCAGTATCCATTCTTTTAGATCTTACTACTCTTCTTAGCCCTTAGCTCTTATTTCCAGCTCTCTGGAACTCTTCCTCATGGAGTTCAGCAGGTACTTCTAATTAAATAAGTTTGAAATTGTACTCATCACTCTCCCTTACATTCTTCCACTCCCACAAAACAGAAAGGTAGTTAGTATTGGTGACATTTCCCCCACTCACACTTAAACTTAGGATTTGAAACCTTGAGCCATTTTTAACTCCTCCTTTCACCTCCACAATCAACTCACCAAGTTCTGTTGATTTTATTCATGCACTGCTTCCTGTAGCCTTCTCTGGCTAGATCTGATATATTAATCAGTGGCCACTTAGTTTCTTGCAGCAAGAAAACTCAAAGATTTTTTTTTCATGAAGGTGCTTTTCTGTCCTCCATTCTCTCCAATCTGTCTTTATATTGTCTCTAAGATAATCAGTTATCTTTTTAAAGCATATCACATCATATACTTTCCTTAAAGATTTTATTTATTTAACAATTTTTTAACAATCCTCTTTTTAAATTTTTTAATTTATTTTTGAGAGAGAGAGAGAGACAGCATGAGCTGGGGGAGGGGCAAAGAGAGAGAGGAAGACACAGACTACGAAGCAAGCTTCAGGCTCTGAGCTGTTAGAACAGAGCCAGATACAGGGCTTGAACTCACAAACTGTGAGATCATGACCTGAGCCGAAGTCAGACACTTAACTGACTGAGTCACCCAGGCACTCCTTAAAGATTTGAAAAGGCAGCCCATTGTTGAAGACTTCAGGTTCTGTGTTAGATATCATGAGGTGAAATCTCAGTTCTACCATATAGCAGCTGTGGATTCAGTTCCTTAACCTATTAAATGAGGATAATACTACTTCATAGGATTGTGAGGATTAAATGAGGCATCATCACAGTGCCCATCACATTAGTAAGCACCACATAAGAAGCTGTTCCGTGAAAAATAAAATTCAAGTTCACTTGCCTACGTTCAGATTTATGACCTGGCTCCCAACGCACCAGCTTGGCTAATTGGGAGCCGTATTTCTTCTCTGTAGCCTTAAGTCTTTATGTTTTGTTCTTATACTATAATTTTCATATCTTCCCTCACCTCTGTGCTTTGGCTTTAGCTTTTTCCTTTAGTGTTTCCTCTTATCAACCCCATATCTCTACATTTCTTTCCCTCAATCTGATAAAATTATTAGGTATTAGATTTCTAATGAGGCTTTCCTACACTCCTAAATGGATTTAATGACATATTTGCCTTATTTATATTAGACTTTTATGTTTTTTCTGGCTTTTATCAAAGTTTCTGTATTATGATTGTTAGTCTCCTCAACTTACTCCCAAATTGGTGCTTCTTAAAAACAGGGGCCGTGTCTTATTTTACTGAATCATGGGTAATTAAATCTTGTTGAATGTTTTTCTCCTCTTTTTCCTTTGAATAGATGTTTTAATTATTGGAGAGTAGAGTGAATTTTGTGCTCCTAAGAGGCTGTTACTTACTGAAATTAGGTTTCTTTTGACCACTTTTATTTCATCTCAGTTCTCACATTAGGTATCAGTGTTCAGGCAAGTATTGAGTTGGGTCAAATACATATAGTTCTTATGAAGTATACGTGAGCATATGATTAATAATAGTCATCTTAATAGCTTATATTTATTAAATGCTGTGTGCCAGGAACTATTCAAAATGTGTGTATTTGTGGGAGAGAGAGAACATGTGTGTGCGTGCGTGTGTGTGTGTGTGTGTGTGTGTGTTGGGGCAAGAAAGGGAGAGAGATTGAAATTGAGAGATGAACTCAATTCTCAACAACTCTCTGAAGTAGGTAGAATTACTATTCCTATTTATATGAGATTGCTAAGGCACAGAGAAGTAAATAACTTGGCTAAGTAAGTAACTATGATTTAATGTTTAAAAAACAAAAAGCAAAACGCAAATTAAATAAATTTTTTTTTCCTTTAGGGAGGAATCCGTAGGTGTTGTTTTTTGACATTTCTTTTAGGGTACAGAGGGAATTTGTAATAGTAAACTTGAAGAATTTGATTTCCTTTTTCTTTAAGTTTTATTTATTTATTTTGAGAGAGAAAACACGAGTAGGGGAGGGGCAGAGAGAGAGCAAGAATCCCAAGTAGGCTCTGCACTTTCGGCACAGAGCCCAATTTGGGGCTTGAACTCACGAACCACGAGATCATGACCTGAGCTTAACCGACTGAGCCACTCAGGCACCCCAGGAATTTGAAATTAAACTTTAGGAAAGTAGAATAATGAATGTAAGCCTTTTACTATTGTAGTGGAGATTAATTACTAGCCTTATTTAAGAACGTATTAATTAGGGCTCTTGGTTTAGCAATAGTGGGAATTTTATTAGTTTTGAATTTATTTGAGTAATGTATGAATCTTTTAAAGGTAATTGATACAGGAGTGCCTGAGTGGCTCAGTAAGTACATTGGGCGTCTGACTCTTGATTTCGGCACAGGTCATGATCCCGGGGTAGTGGGATTGGCCCATGTCAGTCTCTGCACTGAGAGTGAAGCTTGCTTGGGATTCTCTTTCTCCCTCTGCCCCTCTTCCTTGCTTCCACTCTCTCACTGTCTCTAAAATAAAAAATTTATAAAGGTGATTGATATTTATAAACTATAATGGGAGCAGCTGGTTGAAGAAATCGGTTTCTAAGCTCTGTGTATAACTAAGATAATTTCTTTGTTGGATTAAGAAAAAAATCTACATTTGTAAGGTGTTTTGTCTCTTTATTTGGCACAAAGAAGTACCTAAAAATCATAGGAAAAAATTGGGTCATTGTTTACATCGACGATATTTAAGCTGCTTTTAATTGAGTATTCTATCAGTAAACATTTGAATATGAAGCCTCAGTATAGGAATGTCTAATTATAAATCATATATATTTATATTTATAGACTGTAGTCCCCCCTCTTATCCACTATTTCACTGTTCTTGCAGTTTTGGTTACCCATCATCATGTGTGGTCCAGAGCAGACGATCCTCCTTCTGACATATAGTCAGGTCACTAGTAGCCTAATGCTACATCACAGTACCTATATCGTTCACCTCACTTTGTCTCATCACGTAGGCATTTTATAGTTTTATCCTAAGAAGAAGGGTTAGTACAGTACAGTAAGATATTTTGAGAGAGTATGTATACACACACACACACACACACACACACACACTCTCCACATATACCTATTATTACAGCTTATATACTTATTTCGGTCTGAGTACTGGATTATAAAGTTTATGTTTTAGATATATTCAATAGAAAAAGTCCCCCCACTTTTGTCCTTCACTGTATACTCTCTCTCTCTTTGAAACCACTGGTTTATAGTGCTATGAGTAGCTGAGGTTTCTGAGATATATTCTTAAATATAATAATATATTTGCTTATTTTTCCCATTTTCAGATTGTACTGGAGAAATGACAGCAGTGACAGCAAATTTTTTTAATTATTGTCTTTTAGTCACACTTGATGTTGTGTGTATTTCCAGTTTGTTTTTTGTCATGCTTTACCCTTTATGATGACACCTGAGTATTAAGTGTGCCGGTTATCATATTCCCTCTCAGCTCTGAATCAACTCTTACTTGCTCTGTGATATTGGATGCTTTAAGCATTTCTTCTTTGATTGATGTTAAACTTTGTCAGTAGAGGATACTGAGGGGACACTACACAAGGAAGGGGTTTCTGTTTTTGTTTCTTATTCCTTCTGCATGGCTACTAGTGGCACAGGTATGGGGACATCTAGTGGTCCTCTGCCCCAAAAGAATGCCCACAGTAGACACATTCTTGGTAAACTTACAACCCCAGCCCCAACTTAGTGACCACCTCACCAGTTCCTCTGCCATGGACATTGCACACCCCAGATATCATGTCTCCTTCCTGGAGAGCTAGCAGCCAACACCCCAACTCCCCCTGCACATCTGCTTATACCACAGAGGGTTGTTTTCCTATTGCTCTCCTATGCAGCCACTGCTGGGTCAGGCTCCCGGTTTCATCTCCCTTTGTGTGCTCACTAACCAGCTTGTTAGGCCCATACAACCCAACCTGGTGAGCTTCTTTGCCATCCAGTAGGCTGCAACCACACCTTCTCTTTGGTCCATACCCTAGTTCTGGGGAACGGCCTTCTACGTTTGTTTCTGTCTTGGGTACTCTCACTGAGTCTTCTGGTATTCTTTAGTATTCTCTCCATGCATTTATATGTGTTACTCCTCTGTTATAATTAATAATTCTTTAAATGAAACTTTTTATTTTCAAATTACTGTGTGATTCCTGTTTCTTGGTTGGACCCTATTCGATGCAGTAGGCTAAAATGAAATAAATTACATACTATACTTACACATTAAGCCTGTAGATTAGTACCAATACTTTTCCCCTCATAACCATGGCATATTTGGGTCATCACCTCGTCCATGGAAAAGTAAATTTAGTATTAATAAAGTCACTATGGTTGTAAAATTCATTTATTCATTCTACTGGGATTGTAATTGTGCAGGAGTCATCCTTAAAAGCCACTGGTGCCAAAAATTGTTAAGGATGAGGGAATGGAATGAATATGTTTTCATGGTTAAATATATCTCTAAACAATCTAAACATCAAGTGAGAACTTTTCAATTCTATTAAGATATTAGCATATCTGATAGCTCAAAAAATTTCTACCTGGTCATTTCTTTTTGTCTTTGTTTTTTTTTTTTTTTTAATTTTTTTTTAACGTGTATTTATTTTTGAGACAGAGAGAGACAGAGCATGAACGGGGGAGGGTCAGAGAGAGGGAGACACAGAGTCTGAAACAGGCTCCAGGCTCTGAGCTGTCAGCACAGAGCCTGATGCGGGGCTCGAACTCATGGACCATGAGATCATGACCTGAGCTGAAGTCAGCCACTCAACTGACTGAGCCACCCAGGCGCCCCTGGTCATTTCTTTTTGAATATTAACAAATGACAGTCATGTGAATTATCTTTTAAAAAGTTACCCAAGGGGCGCCTGGGTGGCTCAGTTGGTTAAGTGCCTGGCTTCGGCTCAGGTCATGATCTCATGGTTTGTGAGTTTGAGCCCCACATCAGGCTCTGTGCTGATAGCTTGGAGCCTGGAGCCTGCTTCGGATTCTGTGTCTCCCTCTTTCTCTCTATCCCTCCTCGACTAGTACTCTGTCTCTCTCTGTCTCTCAAAAATAAATAAATGTTAAAAAAAAAATTAAAAAATAAATAAAAAGTTACCCAAATAGGAGGTTGGATTAAAAGAAAAGCACACCCCATACTCCCAGAGGATGTGGGACTGGTAAGGCAAAGGAGACACAGAAGTGGTGTTGTGACTGATTTCTTAGTAGTGCTGACTTGTTAAATGTTTTACTTGCAGACCTCTAAATTTGATTGTTCATCGTTTTCATATTTGAGTTTTCGTGTGAGGTTTTAAAATCAGTAGCTTTGCTAATTTTAAGATCTCTTCATATTTTTCATAACATTTGCCACATATCTGCAGTTATTTCTGTGCATTTGATTAGTGTTCTGTTAATACTGCCTTCAGTTCCCAGGAATTCTTCTCAATTCAGTGGATACTGGATTTCTGACTTCTGTGTTGGCTTTTGTGCACCCTAGTTCTAGCTTTCTCTTTGAAGGTGTGATATGTATTTAAAATAAATGATGATGTCTCAAGATATTGAAGGAGGAAAGAATAAAATTGATTGTTGATTTTATAGCAACATTTGTTAAATCTATATCCAATAGCCTATATACTGGTACAGAAGTAATGAATCTGTATGTTGCAATAAATAAATTATGTTATTATGTTATTTATAGTAAAATCAGTAAAACAGTAGGATACCAGAATCTTGTTTGAGGGGGTTCCTACCTCCTGGTCCTACTGCTTTAACTTCACTGTTTGTGACAACTTAGTGTAGAGGTATAATTGAAGATAAAACTGATGTCCCTGGCTCTGTAGATGATGATCTTACCAATGGAACATTTATCTAGTTAGTATTTTAAGTAAATTTATATTTATTCTTATATTTTAAAAAGTTTATTTTTATTTTTTTAATATTTATTTTTTTTCAGAGACAAAGCATGAGCGGGGGAGGGGCAGAGAGACAGAGACACAGACACACACACACAGAATCCAAAGCAAGCTCCAGCCTCTGAACTGTCAGCACAGAGCCCGATGCAAGGCTCGAACCCACCAACTGCGAGATCATGACCTGAGCCACCCAGGTGCCCCTAAAAGTTAATTTTGAGAGAGCACAAGTGGGGGAGGGGCAGAGAGAGAGAGAGAGAGAGAGAGAGAGAGAGAGAGAGAGAATCCCAAGCAGACTCTGTGCTTACTTTGGGCTCAGTTGCTGGGTTCGTGAGATTATGACCTGAGCCTAGATCAAGAGTTGGATGCTTGGGACACTTGGGTGGCTCAGTCATTTGGGAGTCCCACTCTTGTTTTCGGCTCAGGTCATGATCTTGTCGTTTGTGGGTTTGAGCGTCACATTAGGGTCTTCACTGACAGTGCAGTGCCTACTTGGGATTCTCTCTCTCCCCTGTCTCTCTGCCCCTACTCAGTTCGTGCTCTCTCTCTCTCAAAATAAACTTTATTTTTTTCCAAAATAAATAAACTTGAAAAAAATTGAAAAAAAAGAAAGAATTGGACACTTAACCGATTGAGTCACCAAAGCGTCCCTAAAAGCAAATGATCTTTTCTGTAGAGGAGCCTAATTTTTTAAAACTTGGGATATAATTGCTATGTGTACAGTGAATGTTTTTGAAAGGGAAAAAAAATACTTCTCAAAAAAGTTACAAAAAGAGAGTGCCTGGGTGGCTCCGTTGGTTGAGCATCTGACTTTGGCTCAGGTCATGATCTTATACTTTCTAGGTTTGAGCCCCACGTCTGTGCTGATAGCTCAGAGCCTTGAGCCTGCTTCGGATTCTGTGTCTCCCTCTTTCTGCTTCTCCCCCTGCTTGTGCGTGCACATGCTCTCTCTTCCTCTGTCTCTCTCCCTCTCAAAAGTAAATAAATAAACGTTAAGAAAAAAAAATTTTTTTAAGTTACAAATACAAATTCTGCCCCCTCACTTGCAATGGAAACAATGCTATTTTATTTTGTTCTTTGACATGTGAAATTTTGTGAGGGTGTAATGTGCTAGATAAAGATAATTATAGGGGAATGAACCTGATCATCTTAAAGGAAAATAGGATTTTTGCAACAGTAAGAATAATAGAGAAGAAAATAATTCATATGTTGCTGTCAAATATGTATTTTTTGTTTCAGGGTAGCTCCTGCAAGAAAATACAACATGAAATTCATATGGCATGTATTGTATCTTACTAAGAAGTTACTTAAAAAAAAAAGCCTCCTTCAATTAACACAATATGCCAATTTAAGTAACAGTAATAATTTTAAGGGGCACCTTGGTGGCTCTGTCAGTTAAGTGTCTTGATTTCAGCTCAGGCCATGATCTCAGGGTTGTGAGATCAAGCCTGGAGTCAGACTCTGAGCTGAGTGTGGAGCCTGCATAAGATTCTCTCTGCCCCTCCCTGTGCATGCTGTCTCTCTTTAAAAAAATTTTTTTTAGGGCGCCTGGGTGGCGCAGTCGGTTAAGCGTCCGACTTCAGCCAGGTCACGATCTCACGGTCCGTGAGTTCGAGCCCCGCGTCAGGCTCTGGGCTGATGGCTCGGAGCCTGGAGCCTGTTTCCGATTCTGTGTCTCCCTCTCTCTCTGCCCCTCCCCCGTTCATGCTCTGTCTCTCTCTGTCCCAAAAATAAATAAACGTTGAAAAAAAAAATTAAAAAAAAAAAAAAAAAAAAAATTTTTTTTAATGTTTGTTTTTGAGAGATATAACATGAGCAGGGGATGGACAGAGAGAGAAAGGGAGACACAGATTCCAAAGCAGACTCAAAACTACTTCATTCTTTTTAAATGAAACATTTCATAGTATGGACACACCATAAATTATTTTTTTAAGTTTATTTATTTATTTTGAGAGAGCACCCACACCATTGGGTGACGGGCAGAGAGAGGAGAGAGAGCATGGAGCCTGACATGGGGCTCGATCTAACAACCCTGAGAGCCTGAGCTGAAATCAGAGCCAGACGCTTAACTAAGTTACCCAGGCACCCCTCATTATGGTTTTGATTTGTATTTTCCTGATGAATGATACTGAGCACCTGTTCCTATATATACCTTTTGGCCATTTGTATGTCTCCTTTGGGAAAATGTCTCCATTTTTTAGTTGGATTTTTTTTTGTTCTTAAG
The DNA here is from genome assembly GCF_022837055.1 of Prionailurus viverrinus. NCBI lineage: Eukaryota > Metazoa > Chordata > Mammalia > Carnivora > Felidae > Prionailurus > Prionailurus viverrinus. The sequence goes on from NC_062565.1 coordinate 78,417,548, forward strand.
TCATGAGTTCCTTACACATTTCAGATATGAACCCCTTATTGGTATATAGTTTGCAAATATTTTCTCCCATATCATAGGCTTCCTTTTAATTTTGTTGATTGTTTCCTTTGCTACCGAAGCTTTCTAGTTTGATGTAGTCCCACTTGTCTATTTTTGCTTTTGTTGCCTGCGCTTTTGGTGTCATATTCCAAAAAAAATCATTGCTAAGAGCAATGATTGCTAACTTTTTTCTGTTTTCTTCTAGGAGTTTTATGGTTTCTGGTCTTATTTACATTTTTGTCTTCAATATATTTCAAGTTAATTTTTATAAGTGGTATGAGATGGGGGTCCAGTTTCATTCTTCTGTATATGAATATTCAGTTTTCCAAAGAGCATTTATTGAAGAGACTTTCTCCATTGTGTGTTCTTGGCAACCTTGTCAAAAGATTAGTTGTCCATATACATATGGGTTTATTTCCAGGCTCTCTATTATATTCCACTGATCTATATATCTCTTTTTATGACAGTGTCACCCTGTTTTGATTACTGTAGCTTTGTAATACAGTTTGGAAACCAGGAAGTGTTGATGCATCCATCCTTGTTCTTTCTTAGGATTGCTTTGGTAATTTGGGGTCTTTTGCGGTTCCATACAAATTTTAGGATTGTTTATTCTATTTCTGTGGCAAATGTCATTGGACTTTTGATAGAATTGCATTGAATATGTGGATTGCTTTGGGTAGTTACAGACATTTTAACAATATTCTTCCAATCCATGAGCATGGAATATTTTTCCATTTACAGGTTTCTCCCACTAGCCTAAGGTAGAGCGTTACTGTGAAACTTCACAAGCCAAAATTGTGTAAAGTGAAGCAGGTATTTCATAAAAGCAAAAATCCTCTTTAGATTTCTCTCAGGTACTAATGTAGGTCTTTAGTAAAAGCAAACCCATAAAGTGAACTTTCAGATAGTGAGGGAAACCTGTATCTTCTGTGGGTTTTTTTTTTTTTTCATTGATGTCTTAGAGTTTTTAGGGTATAGGTCACCTCCTTGGTTGAATTTGTTCGTAAGTATTTTATTGGTTTTGATGGTATTGTCAGTGGGATTATCTTCTTTATTGTTTTTTCAGATAGCTTGTTATTAGTTAGAAATTCATGATAGAAATAGAAATAATATTATTAGAAATGCAAATGATTTTTGTATTTTGGTTTCATACCTTGCAAGTTTACTGAATTTGTGTCTTTTCATTTCAAAAAAATTTTTAACATTTACTTATTTTTGAGAGAGAGAGAGAGAGAGACAGAGTGGGAGCAGGGGAGGGGCAGAGAGAAAGGCAGACACAGAATCCGAAGCAGGCTCCAGGCTCTGAGCTGTCAGCACAGAGCCTGACGCGGGGCTCAAACTCAGGAACTGCAAGATCATGACCTGAGCTGAAGTCGGACACTTAACCGACTGAGCCTCCCAGGCGCCCCATGTGTCTTTTCATTTCTCAATGGAGTTTTTTGAAGTGTAAAATTTTTAACTTTGATGAAGTTCAATTCATCAACTGTTTCTTTTTAGACATTATGCTTTTATTTTTTTTATAAAATTTTTTTAATCAAATGTTTATTTTTGAGAGTGAGAGAGAGCATGAGCGTGGGAGGGCAGAGAGAGAGAGAGGGAGACACTGAAACTGAAGCAGACTCCAGCCTCTTAGGTGTCAGTACAGAGCCTGATGCGGGGCTTGAACTCACAGACTGCGAGATCATGACCTGAGCTGAAGGTGGATGCTTAACCAACCGAGCCACTCAGGCACCCCTAGATCATGCTTTTTAGTGTTGTATCTAAGAACTCTTTTCCTAACCCAGTGTCACTAAGATTTCATCCTGTGTTTTTTTCTAGAAGTTTTACAGGTTTGGCTCTTCATTTAAGTATGGTCCATTTTGAGTTAATTTTTATATATGATGTAAACGTCTCATTTCTCTTTTATGTATGTGGATATCCAGTTGTCCCCCTACCATTTGTTATGTTGAGAATGGATCACATCTCCTTATAGTTCAGTTTATGTTGATTAACATTTTTCCTAGGAAAAAGAGGTAACTTATTTATTTGTCTTTAATCAAAGCTCTCTATGGATCAGTGAGCATAAATATAAGTAGGGAAAAACTGGATTTTTTTTTTTTAGTTTTTTTAATTTTGAGAGAGAGAAAGTGCAAACGGGAAGGGCAGAGAGAGAGGGAAAGAGAATTTCAAGGAGGCTCTGCACGGTCAGCACAGTCCCATGCAGGGAGGGCTTGAACTCCCAAATCGGGAGATCATGACCTGAGGCAAAGTCAGAAACTTAACTAACTGAGCCACACAGGTGCCCCAGAAAAAACTGGATTCTAATGAATTTTGTTACCATCCAGGATAGTTACTAAAAGTTCTAGAGGCACCTGTCTTTGCTGACAGCTCAGAGCCTGCTTTGGATTCTGTGTCTCCTCTTTCTGCCCCTCCCCTGCTTGCTCTTGCACACACGTGTATTTTCTCTCTTTCTCTCTCAGAATAAATAAATAAACATTAAAAAAAATAACATAAACTGGATGGCTTAAAAACAACAGAAATTCATTTCTCACAGTTTTGGAGACTGGAGAGTCCAGAATCAAGGCACTGGCAGATTCATTGTCTGGTGAGAGCCTACTTTGCAGTTCATAGATGGCACCTTCTTGATGTGTGGAAAAGCTAGAGGAGCTTTCTCGAATCTCTCTTGTCATGGCTCTACTCATATTCATGAGGGCTCTATCCTTCTGACCTAATCACTTGTCAAAAGCCCCACCTCCTAATACCATCTTCTTGGTTAGTACTTCAGCATATGAATTTTGAGAGTGGGGATGTCATATATGTGGCATTTGGCCCATGATAGACATACTCAGTAGACTCTGGTACCTTTTCTGGCTAAGCCCCAGCAACTTCAGATTGAAACTCATGCTGCTATTATGGCATCTTGATTCTGCTGCTTTGAATATGGTTATGTGCATATTTAAGTTCCTGGACACATTAAGGTTAATTTCTGCCTAGAGGATTATTTTCTGTAGGATTTTGGACTTCCCATATGGTATTTAGCTGTATGTTAGAATAAAGTCATCCCTGTAGACTTGACATGTGCTTCCCTTTGCTGTGACTGTTTGACTATTGGAGTCATGATATAAAGGTACAGGTCAATCAGACATATGCTGTTGTGGTACTTGAAAAATAAATACACAGTTAGAAATGTTGTGGAGATTAAATCCCATGGTCAGAATTGTACAGAAACAGTTATATAGCTGTTCATTTAAATTCCACGGTCAGGGGCACCTGGGTGGCTCAGTCGGTTAAGTGCCCGACTTCTGCTCAGGTCATGATCTCACAGTTCGTGAATTTGAGCCCCACGTCGGGCTTTGTGCTGACAGCTCAAAGCCTGGAGACTGCTTCAAATTCTGTGTCTCCCTCTCTGTTTTTCTCTCTGCCCCTCCCCTACTCGTGCTTTGTCTCTCTCTCTCTCTCAAAAATAAGCAAACGTTAAAAAAAAAAAAATCCACAGTCAGAATTGTACAGAAACCATTACATAGCTGTTCATTGGATGAGAGAATTATGTTCATTATGAAAATTAGTTCATTGGATGGAATCTAAAAACATTCCCTTTCTAGGTTATGTACTAGGCATTTAAAAAAATTTTTTTAACGTTTATTTATTATTGAGAGACAGAGCGTGAGCAGGGGAGGGGCAGAGAGAGGAGACACAGAATCCGAAGCAGGCACCAGGCTCCGAGCTGTCAGCACAGAGCCTGATGTGGGGCTCGAACTCACAAACCGCGAGATCATGACCTGAGCTGAAGTCGGACGCTTAACTGACTGAGCCACCCAGGCACCCCTAGACATTTTTCTTTTTTTAACCACAACTTCCATTACATCGAGTTTCATAGGAAATTAGAGTCCCTTGTGAGCATTGCGAATCGTCTGATTCAGTATTGACACCATCTGCACCAAGAAACTGATCTGGTTGTGTCTGTAACCAGATACTTGCTTATAGCAAAGTATATACTTTACAAGAACTAGAATTTAATGAGCTATGTCAGGGTAAGAAATAGGAAATTTGGGGGTCCTGATGTTCATGCCATGTTTCAAACTGCTACAAAGAAACTAGGCCTTCTCTGAGAAGCTCTGGAGAGGATAGCATACATATGGGAGATTATTTAGGATTGAAAACTACCAGAAGCTCAGTTTCTGAGTGATACCTCACTCCCTAGAAATAGTGTATGGGAGTGTGAATTATGTTATTCATAATTGACTTTTGTCATAGTAAAACATGTATTTTTAAAGTGATACAGGTTATCCAAGATTCTAGCCTTTTAAATCATGGATGGCAGTGTAACACAGATTAATGCAGAACTTGATACAAGTGTAGGCTTTTTTCTTTATTTGGAAAAAAAAATACTTGTAGGGCAGAAGAAAAACAATTGATTTTAAAAGGGGATGAACCATGGTCTAATGGAGCCAGTTCTGCTGGCATCAGAGACTTCTGCTTTGGCTCCTGTGGACAATTTCTTCAGGACATTAGTTCAACAATTAGCCTTTGTGAATTGAAACATATTTGAACTTTATCCAATAAAAATATCAGTGGCAACTTTTTTTTCAAGAGAGAATGGTGCTCTTCCGATTAACTCCAGCCTTTCTGGAGCCTGAAGTGTTCCTCACTGCTATGAAGGAGCACCATGCCTGGCTGCTTCAGAAGATGAATGGGGAGAAAGCAATCCCAGAAGCAGATTCTGAGGATGGTGTTAAGAAGAAAGGGTGCTCAGCTACTACATATCTTCCCAACACCTGAATGGTTTATTTTAAAAGAATATAACTTAGGAATAGCCAGATGGAAGAGATGCATAGGGCAAGGCCAGGGGAAAGGGCACAGAGCTAGCTTCTATGACCTCTCCAGGGACGCCACTCTCCCAGCACCTCCTTGTGTTCAACCCGGAAGCTCCCATAATTGATATTCTTTGAAAATCCTAAAGTGCTCCTGAAATAGCTATGATGTTGGCCATTTGCCAAGGGCAAAAGTATTAGGGCCAGAATGGTATAAGAAGTAAGATGATGAAATAATGTTGGATTTCATTGTAAGTAAGAGACTTTCCTGAATTCTCACTATTGGAAGAAAGTGTGTAAAAGTAGCACCCCCAGAAGAAAATATAGTGATGGAAAGCTCAAAACTCAGATACAGAGGCAGATTTGGGAGCTGGAAGTGATGTAGATGAACATCAGTTCTTTAAGTCAGACTTCTGAAAAGCTTCTTAGTAGTTGGAATTCTCTTAGACTTCTTATATATGCATTGTCCACCATAATGACATTATTATTTTTCCTTTTCAGCCTTTATTACTTTCGTTTCTTTTTCTAATTGCACTGATTAGCCCTATTCAACCCACTATTGAATAGAAGCAGTGATAGCAGGCATTTTCATTTTGTTTCTGACTTTAAAGGGAAATGCTTTTAACATTTCACTTTCCCCAATTCTAGTCAGAGGCATCTTTTACCCCAGAGTCAACTCAGGATTTTAGTTGATCACAATTTTGTCTTTATACTTGATTAGCCATTTAGATAATTGTTTCTATTCTTGGCCCATTTCAATTGGATTGCATATGTCTGTCTTTCTTTCTTTCTTTCTTTCTTTCTTTCTTTTAACTGATTTGGAAGAGTTATTTTTATATTATGAATATAGTAAGCATTTTGGGGGAGTATGGGTTGCAAATATTTCTCCCCAATTTGTGGCTTTTCGTTTGATGATTTTTGTGGGATTTTGATCAACACAGGTTTAAATTCTAATGTTGCTGCAGTTGTCATTGTCTTCCTTTATGGTTGTGTGTTTTGTGTCTTGTTTGAGAAGTCCTTCGTTGTCCCTTGAGATATGCCTCTCTCATATTTTCTTCTTATAAAGTTTTAAAGTATTGCTTTTCATATTTTTGTATTTAGTCCATATGGGATATCATTTTGCTGTATGCTGGGAATAGTTGTAATTTTTTCCCCTGGAAAGCTGGTCGTTTCAGCAGTAGTTAAGGAATATTCTATACTTAAGTCACTGATTTCTAATGGCACTGATTTCTAGTGCTGTTTTAAAGCTTGAATTCTCTTCTATCATCTGTGCCTGTGCTAATATTTCATTGTCTTGGTTTCCCTTTGGGATAAGTTTTGCTAGCTGATAGGGCAAATACTGCCACCTGGCTCTTCAAAATTGGTTTTTCCTTTTGTATGAATTTTACAGTCAACTTATCAAGTTATGAAAACTCCATGGGGAATTTCATTGGCATTGGCTTTGATTTTATAGATTAAATTTAGGTCATATTGTGATCTTTAAATTTTGTCTTACTACTGCAAATGTGGTATTTCCATTTATGCAGGCCTTTTATGTCTTTAAGTGAAGTTTCATAATTTTTTTCTGACAAGATCTTAAAAATGTTTTGTTAAATTTTTTAGTTATTGTGAATGGTATTTTTGAACAATTCTATTCTCTACTTATTGTGAACAGAATTGATTTTTTTTCTGTTGCTGTGATACACTGCAACTATATGACATTCCCTTCAGCTTCTTTTTTTTTTTTTGATGTTCTATTTATTTTTTTAGATGAAAGCATGAGCAGGTGAGGGGCAGAGAGAGAGAGGGGGGGGACTCTGTTCTGACAGCAGCGAACCCAGTACAGGGCTTGAATTCACGAACCGTGATATCATGACCTGAGCCAAAGTTGGACAATCAAAGTCAGACATTCAACCAACTGAGCCACCCAGGTGCCGCAGCCCCTTCAGCTTCGTATGCGTCCATTGTCTAACAATAATGACATTTTTATTTTTCCTCTCCAGACTTTATTACTTTCACTTTTTTTCTAAGCGCACTGATTATTGTAAATACAGTATTGAATAGAAGCAGGCATTTTTGTTTTGTTTCTGACTTTAAAGGGAAGTATTTTTAACCTTACACCCTTAAGTATGACATTTTCCTGTGGGTTTTACTGAATACCCTCAAGTATGTTAAGGAGATATCCTTTTATTTATTGTTGCAAAGGTTTTGTTTTTTTCTTTACCTTGAATGGGTTGTATTTTTATATGTCCTTTTTTTTTGAGTAAATATTGAGATAATCACATAGTTCTTCATTTAAATTTATTACTATGGTAAATCAGTAAATAGATTTTTCTAATTTTAAACCACCCTCTTATTGCTAGGATGAATCCTACTGAGTCCAACATCATTTTAAAAATACATTGTAGCCATTCTTCTTCCCTTCGCAAATAATTCAGTCCTTATCTTTAATCGATTATGTAAGGTGAAGTGGGTATCTGGGGATGGGAGTAGGGGTGCTGCATTGACCCAGAGGGAGTGTTAAAGCTCAGATTGGGAGAAGAGGGTATCTGCACAGAGTAGCAGTTCAGCGGGTCTGGAGTCAGAGCCCATTTAAGGTGAGGAATGCTCTGTAGGGAGGTGGTTCACATGTCTGTGTGTGGGGATTTAGAGCCCAAGTGTAGTAAGTAGAGCATCCTTGAAGGGGGAAGGGAGCAGCTTGAGGTGGGACTTCAGGGACTTCAGGGTGAGGGGGGCATTTCTGCAGAGGGGCAACCTTGGCATAGGATGTCAGATCCTAAGCAGGAGGAGAGGGTGAGGAGTGGAATTACTTAGAGAGACAGCCAGTTCCAGCATGCTGAGTCAGAGCCAAAAGGGAGTGAGGAGGGCAGACCCTCCTTTAACCAGGTGATCAAAGTGAGCATCATAATGGGACAGATTGAAATCAGGCACCACTTAATAGGATACAATAAGAAGAAATCGCTCACTGTCACTTCTGCCAGGTTCCTGCTGAAATGCATAACATGAATATAATTATGAGAAAATATCAAACCCAAATTAAGGGACATTGTACAAAATAACTGGCCCATAATTTTTGATAGTGTAAGGATCCTAAGTGGGTCTTAAGAGACTGAAGGGGCATGATACTAAATACATTGCATGGTTCTGAACTGTATCCTTTTCTATATAAGGGGTCATTGGGATAATTGGCACACTTGAATGGTGTCTGAGGATTAAATGGCATTAACATATCAGTATTTCCAGATTCTCATGGTCATATTCTGTTATGTCATAGGAAGTCCTTGTTTGTAGGAAATACACACTAACATATTTAAAGGCAGTGGAGGCATCAGGTTGGCAACTAACTTCCAAATGGTTCAGGAAAGTTTTTTTTCTCTATATTGTATTTCCAACTTTTCTGTAAGTGTGCGATTGTTTCAAAAGTAGGCTTCATGCCCAGCTTGGATCTCAACAAGGGGCTTAAACTTATAACCCTGAGGTCAAGAGTCAGATGGCTTAACTGACTGAGCCACACCTAAGGCATCCCATGTTTCAAAGTATTTTTAAATTTTTTAAAGTGTTTATTGCAGGATTTGATTTGGTAATACTTAGGACTTTTAAATCTCTGTTTAATGTTTGTGTATTTTTGAGAGAGAGAGAGAGAGAGAGAGCATGCAAGCAGGGGAGGGGCAGAGAGAGAGGAAGACACAGAATCTGAAGCAGGCTCTAGGCTCTGAGCTGTCAGCACAGAGCCTCATGTGGGGCTCAAACCCACGAAACGTGAGATCATGACCTGAGCTGAAGTCGGATGCCCAACGGACTGAGCCACCCAGACACCCCTAAATTTGTGTTTATAAGTGAGAATGGCCTATGATTTTTCTTTTATCATACTACATATGCCCAGTTTTCAAGTTTATGGTAGCCTCGAACAATGAATTGGGAGAGTTTTCCATCCCTCCCTTTTTTCTTTCCTTTTTTCCAAAAGTTTCTATAATAAAGAAATCTGTTTTCTAACAGATTGTTTCCTGGATTTTCCTATAAAAATCATGTGGTGATTTTTAAAAATTGGATTTAGTTTCTTCAGTGAGTAAATGACTCTGCTTCTTTTTGAGACAGTTTTAGTAGCTTTTCTAAAATACTTCTATTCAGATTTTTAAGCTATTTCAAATAAGGAATAAAGTTATTTAATGTATTATCTTAAGAGTTAAAAAAAAACTGTATTGTTTCTGTAGTGGTGTCCCTTTGTCATTCCTAATTTTGTTTATTTGTGCTTTCTCTTTTTTCTTGATATATTTTGTCAAAAGGTTTATTTTTCAGTCTTTCAAATGACCAGTGTTTGGGTTTGTTGATCCTTTCTCTTGTGTCTTTATTTTGTTTCATATATCTCTTCTCTTATTTTTACTTTTAAAATTTTTAGATGCTTATTTATTTATCTATTTTTGAGAGAGGGAGTGAGCAGGAGAGGGGCAAAGCAGGGCGGGGCAGAGATGGGGAAGCGGAGGATCCCAAGCAGGTTCCACGCTGTCAGCAAGGGCTGACTCGGGGCTCAATGTGCAAACTGTAAGATCATGAGCTGAGCCAAAATCAGGAATTGGATGTTTACCTGACTGAGCCACCCAGGCGCCCCTTAATTTTAATTTTTAAAAAATTTTGCACTTCAAGTGTATTCTCTTCTTTGTCTAAGTTGACATAAGTTGACTACCTCATTGTTTTCACAAAATTCTGAATAACCACAAAAATCTTAATGATGTGTAACAGTAAGCATGTATTGCTCACTTCTGGAGGTCAGGAGACAGTTGGCTAGGCAGTCTGCTGGTCTTGGCTGGACTCATGCACAGGTCTGAAGTTGGCTGGGTGTTGACTGACACAGGTTGGCCTCAACTGGAGCAACAGGATGCCATCTACTTTTCATCCTCCTGATCAGGGTGGTCTGGATATATCTTCTCATGTTGATAGTAGAAGCTGAAGAGAGAGCAACAGTTTTAAACTTACAGCTGGACTTCCATTACTCCTGCCCCATTCTTTTGGTTAAAACAGGTTGCAAGGGATAGGAAAATATTCTCTATCAGTATGGGAAGTATTCCAAAGTTATATAAAAGAAGGGTCTGGGGGTGTCTGGGTGACTCAGTCAGTTGAGCATCCGACTTTTGGTTTTGGCTCAGGTCAGGATCTCGAGGTTCGTGAGTTCGAGCCTTGCACTGGGCTCTGTACTGCCAGTGGAGAGCCTGTTTGGGATTCTCTTTCTCTGCCCCTTGACACTCAGGAAATTTAACATTGACACAATAATACTATCTAATTACAGTATATGTTTAGACTTCTCTGTCCCAGTAATATCCTCTATAAGTTTTTCATTGTATCTTTTCTAATGCAGCCAGTTTTGCTTTATCACAACATATGTATTCCTAGCAATTACCTTGCTGTGGAGAATTGCACAACAAAAATCATGGGGCTTATGGAGAAAATGGGGTTAGAGGCATAACATTCAAAAACTTCATGTCTCTCCATTCCTTCCTCCCTTTCCCTCCCTCCCTCCCTCCTACCTCCTGCCCTCCCCCCTCAGAACCTTCTAAAAACAGTAGTACTGTTTTATACACATTTAGTGGTTAAGACATACATAACTACTAAAATGAATGTGGTACTTGACCCAAGAACTGAAGTTTGCTTGTGGAAGTGGGTATCAGGAGGGATACAGCTTGTGATTTATTGTGAGGTGGTGGAAGGAGAGTTATTTGACATTGGACAGTAAGTATAATACCATGGGGCACCTGGGTGGCTCAGTTGGTTAAACGTCTGCTCTTGATTTTCAGCTCAGGTCATGATCTCACGGTTCATGAGTTTGAGCCCTGCATTGGGCTCTGCACTGGCAGTGTGGGATTTTCTGTCTCTGTCTCTCTCTTCTCCTCCCCTGCTCATGTTCTCTCTCTCTCTCTCTCTCTCTCTCTCTCTCTCTCTCTCTCTCTCTCTGTCTCACACTCAATTTCTCTCTCAAAATAAGTAAACTTAAAAAAAAAAAAAAAGAGGGGCACCTGGGTGGCTCAGTCGGTTAAGCATCCAACTTCAGCTCAGGTCATGATCTCACAGTTCATGAGTTCGAGCCCCTCATCGGGCTCTGTGCTGACAGCTCAGAGCCTGGAGACTGCTTCCAATTCTGTGTCTCCCTCTCTTTCTGCCCTTCCCCTGTTCGTACTTTGACTCTCTCTCAAAATAAGTAAACATTAGAAAAAAAAATGTGAAAAGGAAAAAAAGAAAGTGTAATACCATCTGTGTAGGTATGGCTCATAACACACCTGGTGAACTGAGATAGATGGTACATGTTTTTAGTTGTATGTATTTTGCATATTCCTACACAGCTCACTTCAGCTGAGTTCAGTTTTCTGCTTTTACCTGATGTTTCTCACCAAAAAAAAAATCACACATAAGCAAGTGGGAAATTCATGTCTTGCTCAAACTGTGTTAGAACAAATTTGTAGGTTTTTTAAAAGAAAAAACTATAGCAGAAGTTGGAGTATAAACATATACATCTATAAATTTCCCTTTTAAGATTGTGTTAGTTGCATCCTACAAATTTTGATATGTTGTATTTTTGATGTAGTTCAAGTCTAAGTATTATTCTCTGATTTCTGTTATGATTTCTTCCAGCCATGATTTAGAGGTACATTTAAATGTTTCAAGTTTGTAGTTTTCTTTGTAGGGGTATTCTTTGGTTAATAGTTTCTAATTTTATTTCATTGTGTTCAAAGAATAAAATGTATGATATTAATTTTTTCTTGTGACTGTCTAGTTTGTGTTTTATTTGTGTTGGTAAAGAATGTTCATTCTCTAATTGTTCAATTGCTATTTTCTGTAGACTTACCTTATTTTCTTAGCTAAATTTTCTATGTATGTATTAAATTCAATCCAGAGTCTTCCTTAGTTGTATAAATCTCCTCTCAGCTTATTCAGGCACATTAGGTAGTCTATCAGGTTCATCTTCAAGAAATTCCTCCTAGAGCTGTCTGTTGTGTTGCAGTTATTCTTCAGGCCTGTTAACACAGCTTTCTTCTTGGATCTTCATTGCCTCTCTTTGTTAGATACTCCTTTTTCCTAGATATTACTCATACTCCTTTCCTGGTTTATTCTCTCATTTTGGTGAAATTCCCCCTATAGTAGCATCCTGAAAAAAGGTGCTTAGAAGGTAAAATTTTTAGGAACTTGCATGTCTGAGATGACTTTTCTTTTCTTTTCTTTTCTTTTCTTTTCTTTTTTTTTTTTTTTTTAAGTTTTGAGAGAGAGTATGAATGGGGGAGAGGCAGAGAGAGGGGGAGACAGGATCCCAAGCAGGCTCCACACTTGTCAGTGCAGAGCCCCATGTGGGGCCTGAACCAAAATTAAGAGTCAGATGCTTAACCAACTGAGCCACCCAGACACCCCTGACTTTTCTGTCTTAATACTTTGGATGGCTGGATGGAAATAATTTCCCCTCAGTTTTTTTTTTTTTAATTATTAAAAGTTATTTTATAGAGAGAAAGCAGGAGTGGGGGAGAGAGACAGAGGAGGGGAGAAAGAGAGAATCTTGAGCAGGCTCTATCCTTGCTCAGCAAGAAGCTGGACGTGGGACTCGATCCCACAACTCTGGGATCATGACCTGAGCCAAAAATCAAAGAGTCAGGCTCTTAACCTACTGAGCCACCCAGACACCCTTCCCCTCTGTTTATGTTTTTTTTTTGTTTTTTAATTTTTTTTTACGTGTATTCATTTTTGAGAGACAGAGACAGAGCACGAGCAGGGGGAGGGGCAGAGAGAGAGGGAGACACAGAATCCGAAGCAGGCACCAGGCTCCCAGCTGTCAGCACAGAGCCCACTGCAGGGCTCGAACTCACAAACCACGAGACCATGACCTGAGCTGAAGTTGGATACTTAACCGACTGAGCCACCCAGGCGCCCCCCTTCCCCTCTGTTTTTAATGCAGTGCTTTATTTTCCTTTGGTTCCAGTGCTGCTGTTGAGAAGTCTGCTGTTTCCCCCTCCTGAAGCTTATTTTGATCCTCTCTTTGTCTTTGAGCTCTGAAATTTTATGAAAAAGTACCTTGGTATAGGACTACATTCACGAATTGTGATGGGCACTTATTGGGTCTTTTCATTAAAATTCATTAGGAAATTTACTTTCTTCTCCCTACGTTTCTCTGTTTTGACTTTCTGGAATACCTGTTTTTAATTACGGGACCTGGAGCACTGTCCTCCACATTTTCTTATCCCTTTTACTTGTTGGGGAAATTTCCTCAAGGTATCTTCCAGTTCTTTGAGAATTTCATTTCTGCTATTATTATTTTTTAAATGTTTATTTATTTTGAGAGAGTAGAGAGTGCAAGGGGAGAGGGGCAGAGAGAGAGAGAGAGGAAATGAATCCCAAGCAGGCTCTGTGCTGTCAGCATGGCTTGAGCTCACAAACCATGGGATCTTGACCCGAGCTGAAATCAAGAGTTGGTCACTTAACTGACTGAGTCACCCAGGCGCTCCTGGATACTAACTCTTCATTGGATATGTCATTTATAGATATCTTCTCCCATTCCTAAGGCTGCCTTTTAGTTGATTGTTCCTTTGCTGTGCAGAAGCCTTTTATTCTGATGAAGTCCCAGTAGTTCATGTTAACTTTTTTCCCTTGTCACCAGAACACGTCAAGCAAGAAGTTGCTATGGCTGAAGTCAAAGAGGTTTCTGTATGTGTTCTTCTCTAGGATTTCGATGGTTTCCTGTCTCACATTTAGGTCTTTTATCATTTTGAGTTTATTTTTTTTATATGGTATAAGAAAGTGGTCCAGTTTAATTCTTCGTTGTCCAGTTTTCCCAACACCATTTCTGAAAGAGACTTTGTTCCGTTGGATATTCTTTCCTGCTTTGTTGATTAGTTGACCGTATAGTGTGGGTCCTTTTCTGGGTTTTGTGTTCTGTTCCATTGATCTGTGTGTCTGTTTTTGTGCCAATACCATACTGTCTTGATGACTACAGCTTTGTAATATAGCTTGAAGTCCAGAATCATGATGCCTCCGGCTTTGCTTTTTTTTTTTTTTTTTTTTAAATACTTTGGCTGTTCGGAGTCTTTTGTGGTTCCATACAAATTTTAAGATTGTTCGTTCTAGCTCTGTGAAAAATGCTATTTGTGTTTTGATAAAGATTGCATTAAATGTGTAGATTGCTTTGGATGGGATGCTATTGCTGCATCATTACTGTTTTTGGTGTAATGATAATTTTTTGGATTGTCTTCTCTCATAGTCTCTGCTTACTCCAAGTTTCTTTTTTGTTTTTTGGGCTTTTTGTTTTGTTTTGTTTTACTGTTTGTTTTGATCTCTCGCTATTAGATGCTTTCCTTAAATGTCTAGTGGTCCTTCACTGTCCATATTTAAAGGTAGACTACTTAAAAACTGATTCAGAGTTTCAAGCCTGTGAGTAGGGTGTGTTGTGGTCTTTACCGTAAGGAGCTTATTTCTTTTCCGGGGAAAGGCCTGGCAGAATCTTTGGGTCTTTTCTCTTGAGTTCCCAGAAAAGGACTCCACTAAGGCCTCTGGAGGCTCTGGCTACGAGTTGTGGAAAAGGGCTTGAAAAGGGGACCTTTTTGTATAGTCATTGTGTAAAGTTGACTTTGATGCCTTGTTATGAAAGTAAGATATCTCCCCTCAATTGTGCACTGACACCTTCAAACAAACAAACAAACATACAAACATACGCTTATCTACAGAATAAGCTACTGCTGGCAATAGAGAGGAACAGTTCCTAGCTTGGGTCACCCAGCTGTGGAGAGGACTAGGAGATCAGAGAGGCTTAGCCCCTTAAATAGACTTTCAACCAATCCTCTTCCTAGACCCATCCTCACTCCCATTTCCAGAGGCACCTAATGCTCCCAATTCCTGAGCCCTTTGGTGATCCTGCAGTTAGTGTCTTTATGTAAAGGCTCCTTAGCAGTCACTTTTCTTAAGAGTGCCACTCTTCCATATGCTTTTCAGTGTTTAAAATTTTGTTTCTTTCCTCCATTTCTATTTTCTTAGTTTTTGTGGGTTTATGCTACTTTAAAACAATTACTGAAGTTTGGAGAGAGCATGGTGCAAAAATGTATGTATCCAGGCCAACAATTTTTCACACAAATTTTAATAACTTTGAAATTGAAAAAGTATTACACAGCAAATGCTCAGGGGATCCAAAAGGTCAAAACTATAAGATGTTATTTGTCTTCATTCACTTGTATACAGTGGAGTCTTCCAGAGGTTACGTGCTATGTGATATTGCAACAGATTAAATGCAGAAATAGATAGGAGAATCCTGGTTTTTTCTAAGTCAAACAATGAAGAAGTTTGAAAAATGTAAAATAATGACATTCTTTTACTAATTTTTTGAAAAGCTTTTTTTTCACTACAAATGCCTTATTTGTAGTAATGTGCAATAGGTTTATTATTTTTTAAAATCCACTCAAATGTATAGTTTAAAAATGTAAGTTTTTATTCCTAATATGGTTAAGTATCAATGGTTGTAACTCACATAAAAAACAATCTTTGGTATCCTCAGTAATTCTTAAGAGTAAAGAGTCATGAGATCAAAACTTTTGAGAGCTTCTATTCTAGACAGTCCTAGATATAAATTGGAGCTGAATATGACAGTATAAACATATCCAACACTCCATTAGTCTTAGCTCTACATAAGACATTTAATCCTTTTAATCTTCATAAGGAATTTAATCCTTGTGTTCATTAAATTTAACACTCCTATGGTTTTATTCAAACCTTTTTTTGTTTTCTCTCCTGATAATCCTTAGAGGAACAAAAAGAAGCTGCTGGAAATGTATAATGTCTGTCTACCTAGTGTATATATGTTCCAGTCTCTGCTGATTTAGCCCCTGAGAAATCAGTTTAAGAGCCAGAATTTTAAAGTGTGCATTTTTATTCTCAGGGGGTGAAAATTGGCTCTTCCAGAGGAAAAGAAAAAAGAAAAAACCAAAAAACAACAACAAAACAAAACCCTTAGCTATAACAATAGTTTGTGGCTCATACAGTACGTCTGGGTATTAACATTTCATTGGAGATGGGGGATGGTTAGTGGGAAAAAAAGGTTCCTTAGGGAGAGGATGATGGGGGAGTGGCAGGGAGGGGGGTGGACAGGTCGGAAAACACTGCATTAGAGATCCTGTTGCAGCATTATCTTTAACCTTTCTTTTACTTGTATTTCTTTCTCCTCTCTAGGCTTGTTCCACAAATACCTCTTAGGGGTCAAATAGGTCCCTTAAAGAGGGAGGCAGGTAGGTGAGGCTCAGAGCAACCAGAGAGTCCATGCCAGAGGACCTTGACTCATAGCTCTGCTCTAGCCAGTTGTTGTGATGGTAGTATATGGGGCTAAGGTTGCCAACACTTTTTAATTTTTTTAGAAAGAAAAGCCAGAGATCAAATTTTATTAAGACTATTATTATTATTATTATTATTATTAGTTTTTAAATGTATTTTTTTGAGAGAGAGAGAGAGAAGGACAGAGAAAGAATCCCAAAAAGGCTCCTCACTGTCAGTGCAAGCCCAATGCGGGGCTTGAACTTACAAAGTGTGAGATCATGACCTGAGCTGAAATCAAGAGTTGGACGCTTAACTGACTGAGCCACGCAGGTGCCCCAGGCTTATTTTTAAGGATTAGAAACTCAAATAATCTAAAAATAATACAGTAATCAAAACCTCTGTGAACCACCAGTTTCCACCACCCCCCCCCCCCACAAACACAGTAAGTGTATCTTTTCCAGTATGATAGAATGTGTCTCCAAAAGATGACTCCTCTCCAGCATTCTGAACTCAGAGTAGTCTTGTTCCTACTTGAATAACTGTGATCTGTCCTCTTGTCCCAGGAGGCTAATCTGTCCTGTTTTGGTTAACTCTAATTGTTTGATGGCTCTGCCTCAGAGGAAGTAGAAATATATCTCCTTCAAACTTTAACCTAATGGTCCTGGTTTGTTAACCTAATGGTCCTGGTTTGTTCTGTGAGATCACACAGAAGAAAACTACTCTTATGTGACAAGTCTTCAAATTTGTGAATTTGGCTGTGAATCAAAAATTTCTTCAGAAATATAGAACTTAGTAGAACTCAGATTCCAAAGCCAAAGTGTTGGAATCTCTTCTTTGCCTCTTAACTAGCTCTGTAGTCTTGGGACTTGTTACTTTAATCTTTTTGTGCCCCAGCTTGTTCATTTTTAATGTAAGTATATTACTGTAATTTATCTAATTGCTGATAGGTATTACATGTAAAGCTCTCAGAATAGCACCTAGTCTTTAGTAAATATTCAGTAAATGTTATTTATTATCCAGATTAAGCAGTATTAGTTCCATCAGTCATTATTCATATAACATGGTTTTAAATTTTCCTGCCATACTTTTAGTTTAGTCGTTAATGGAAACAATCTGGTGCCTTACAGAAAAACTTTGTTTCTTTCCCTATCTTTTATCTTCTGTATTATCCACCCCTTCCCACTCCTCCCCAAACTAGATCATAGTGACTTTTTTTTGAGGGAGAGAGAGGATCTTTTAAAAAAAAAAAAAAGTTCATTTATTTTGAGAGGGAGAGAGTGAGAGCGTGAATGTGCACATGAACAGGGGAGGGCCAGACAGAAAGGGAGACAGAATCCCAAGCAGGCTCCGCGCGCTGTCAGCATAGAGCACAGCAGGCTCCACACGACTAGCTCAGAGCCTGTCGCAGGGCTCGAACTCACAGACCTTGAGATCATGACCTGAACTAAAATCAAGAGTCAGATGCTCAACGAACTGAGCCACCCAGGCGCCCCTCACTTATTCTGAGGGCATGTGGACAGAAAAAACCAATAGTGAAACAACCAAAGTGTGAGACTGGCCCCTCCCTTACTTTCCTAATAGAACCCTGATTTTATTCATAGTTTCCTTCCTCCACATGGCTTTGTGTGAGAGTCAAGCCCTATCTCCAGCGTTAGAGAGTGAGTTCTGATTGGTTTAAAACTCAACCATAGGGTTCCATTGTGGCTGGGGGATTTTCTACATGGGTGTGTGATGCCATTGTGGCCATTGAGACCTGAGGAGAAATCTGATGGGAATTGGTTTTGGGTTTTTTTGGGAACGGTTTCCTTGTTCCTAAATGAGATATACATGAAGAGATGATCTCATCTTTCTGGTAACTGCTGAGTCTGGATAAGAAACCTGTTTCACTCTCTTAAGGACTGGAGGTTGAGGGTGGGTACCACCTGAGGATGGTAGAGTGAAGGCATATGTGCGTTCTTGAAGGCATTGTGTTTTATTTTTATTGTTTGTTTGTATTTTATTTTTCTTTCAAGTTTTTATTTAAATTCCAGTTAGTTAGCATACAGTGTCATATTCATCTCAGGTGTAGGCTTTAGTGATTCATTACTTACATGTGACACTCAGTGCTTGTCATACATAGTCTTGAAGACATTGTTGAGCTACTATGCTGACCAGTCCAGGAACTTCCTCTTAATTTCTTGTTATGTGAGAAGCCTTTCTTAGTGTATGCTGCTTTGAGTTGAATTTCCTTACTTCCAACTAAAATAAGCTTAATTCGGGGTGCCTGGGTGGCTCAGTCAGTTAAGTGTCTGACTTTGGCTCAGGTCATGATCTCATGGTCCGTGAATTTGAGCCCCGCATCAGGCTCTGTGCTAACAGCTCAGAGCCTGGAGCCTGCTTCAGATTCTGTGTTTCCCTCTCTCTCCGCCCCTCCCCCACTCATGTTCTGTCTCTGTCTCAAAAATAAAATAAACATTAAAAAATGAAATAAAATAAGCTTAATTGATAAAGAAATTACTTAATCCTAGTATGGCTGGCAAATTGGATAAGTAGTATTTCCTCTCCTTGTTATGAGGCATAATTGAAGCAATACAGGTAAGAGGTACTTGTAATTATAAAGTAACACCACAGATTTATAGTTCTTTTAACATTACCACAAACCATATTTGTTTGTAGCGGACAGAATGTTTCACAGAGAATAAGGGTGCCTGGCTTTGCTAATTACCAGTTCTATTCATAGTGTGCAGGTCACTGGACCCTTTAATTACTACTCTGTAAAACAGAATTAAATGATCTTTAAAGTCTTTTCTGATTCTCTGAAAAGAATATGAGTCTGATCAGTCTGAGATTCCCACCTAAAAGCCCTTGTATAAAGTAGATATAAATAACTCTTTTTTAATTGAAGAAATATAATTTAATAACCAGTTATGTTGGGGATTTTTTCAGTTTCACAGTGGTTCTGCTGATCTTAGTGTCTTGAGAAACAAGGGAACCTCTACTATTAATATACTTCTATGAATACCAACGCTCAAAGCCTTATACACATATATGTTTGCTTTTTTTTTTTTACATATTTGCTTTTTAACCAACTTTTTAACTTATGCTCTTATATGTAATCCTTATGAGCAAGCATGTCATCACTTTTTTCATAACATCTCAGTATGTTGTCATCTTTCTTCCCTCTCCCTACTTAAGTTTTTCCCACACTATTAAATAAATAGCCACCTAAATGGTCTCCTTTTCACCAGAGTCTGCTTCCTCTCCCTCTTTTCTCATCTGTAAAATGAGGTAAAAAAAAAAAAAATGGTTTTTAAGGTACTTTCTGGATCTAACATTTTGTAATTTGTCAGTTATATTTCTCGTCAATTCAGTCAGACTCTGTTAAACCCAAAAGAACTCATCACTCATCTTTGGTTACATATTAGAATTAAGCTTAAAAACTTCTTTCATCTGAGGACAGGAGAACAGAATTCATATACCCTTTGCAGAGCTAGACATATTCAGAACTTTAGGTCTTGGGGAAAATGTAGATACAAGCATACCTCAAAGATATTGGAGGTTCAATTCCAGACCACTACAATAAAGCAAATATCAGTAAAGTGAGTTCAATAAATTTTTTGGTTTTGGGGAGCCTGGGTGGCTCAGTTAGTTAAGCGTCTGACTTCGGCTTAGGTCATGATCCCACAGTTTGTGGGTTTGAGCCCTGCGTCAGTTTCTGTGCTGACAGCTCAGAGCCTGGAGCCTGCTTCGGATTCTGTCTCTCCTTCTCTCTGCCCTGTTCTGCTAATGCTCTGTGTCTTTCTGTCTCTCAGAAATAAATGTTAAAAAAAAATTTTTTTTTAATAATTTCTTTGGTTTCCCAGTGCTTATAAAATTATACTATACTGCAGTCTATTTAGTGTGCAGTAGTATTCAGTCTAAAAAATATGTACTTAGTTTAAAAAATTGCTAGAACATGCTAACCATCATCTGAGCTTTTAGCGAGTCATAATCTTTTTGCAAGTGGAGAGTTTTGCTTTGATGGTAGCTGCTGACTGATCAGAATAATAGTTGCTAAAGTTTGGGGTGGCGGTGACATTTTCTTAAAATAAGAATGTTTATTTATTTTGAGAGAGAGAGCAAGTATACGTACATGCAGATGGGGTAGGAACGAGGGAGTGGGGGTAGAGAATCCCAAGCAGGCTCTGTGCTGCCAGCATGGAGCCTGACTCAACAGGGCTCCATCTCACAGACTATGAGATCATGACCTGAGCCTAAATCAGGAGTTGGACACTTAACCAACTGAGCCATCCAGGTGCCCCGAAACTCCTTTTAATGTTGATATTTTGATATCTTTTCATGAATCACAAATGTCCTTAATGGCATCTTGAATGGTTAATCCTTTCCAGAATGTTTTCAATTTATGTTGCTCAGATCCATCAGAAGAATCACTATTTAGGGCAGTTAGTTCTAGCCTTATGAAATGTATTTCTTAAATAATTAAAAGTTGAAGTAACTCTTTGATTCATGGGCTGCAGAACAGATGTTGTGTTAGGTATGAAAACAACATGAATCTTGTGCATCTCTGACATAGCTCTTGGGTGACCAGGTGCATTGTCAGTGAGTGATAAGATTTTGAAAGGAATCTTTTTCTCAACAGTGGGCTTAAAATATTCAGTAAACCATGTTGTAAACAGATATGTTATCCCTTAAGCTTTGTTCCATTTGTAGAGCTCAAGCAGTGTAGTTTTAGCATAATTTTTAAGGGCCCTAGAATCTTCAGCATGGGCTTCAGCTTAGTCACCAGCTGTATTAGGCCCTGACAAGAGAGTTGGCCTATTCCTTCAAGCTTTGAAACCAGGCATTGACTTCTCCCTTCTAGCTAAGAAAGCCTTACATGGCATCTTCTTGAAATAGAAGGCTGTTTTGTCTACACTGAAAATCTGTTGTTTACTGTGGCCACTTTCATTAATGATCTTAACTAGATCTTCTGGATAACTTGCTGTAGCTTCTCTATCAGCACTTGTTGCTTCACCTTACACTTTTATGTTACAGAGATGGCTTCTTTTCTTTAAATCTTTTCTTGAACCAACCTCTGCTGGCTTCAAACATTTCTTCTGCAGTTTACCCACCTCTCTGTCATGGATTGAGGAGAGTTAGGGTCTTTGGTTTAGGGAATGTTGTGGCTGGTGACCTTCTATTCAGACCACTAAAACTTTCTGCGTTATCAGTAATAAGACTGTTTCACTTTATTAGCATCCATGTATTCATGGAAGCAGCACTTTTCATTTCCTTCAAGAACTTTAACTTTGCATTCATAATTTGGCTGTTTGGCACAGGAGGCCTAGCTTTAAGCTTGTCTTGGCTGTCGACCTGCCTTCCTCATTAAGCTTAGTCATTTCTAGCTTTTGATGTAAAGAGAGAGACATGTGACTCTTCTTTCTCTTGAATACTTAGACGCCACAGCGGAGTTAATTGCCCTAATTTCAATATTGTTATGTTTCTGAGAATAGGGAGGCCCAAGGAGAAGGAGAGAGATGGTTGGTGGAGCAGTCAGAACACATGCAGCGTTTATAGATTAAGTTCACTGTCCTATGAATACAGTTTGTGGTGCCCTAACAATTCCAGTAGTGACATCAAAGATCACTGAGCACCGTAACAAACAAAAGAATAATGATGAAAAATTTTGAAGTATTGCAAGAATTACCAAAATGTGACAAAGACACAAAGTAAGTAAATACTGTTGGAAAAATTGTGCTGATAGACTTGCTCAATGCAAAGTTGCCAAAACCTTCAATTTGTATAAAAAACCCAAAAAACAATACCTTTGAACCATAATAAAGTGAAGTGCGGTAAAATGAGGTATGCCTGGATATGTATATATATGTAGAAATATATCACCTTCTTTAGGATTTTTTTGGGGGAGGTTAGGAGATAATTTTAAAAAGGAAGCTTACAATTTCAGAACTATTGGGAAATTGATATGATATATTTTCTCTTCTAGCAAAAGCTATTATTATTATGGAAATTGATTCATTATTGCAAGAGGCCTAAGTGTTCAATCTAATCTATGTTAGATTAGGAACATTTGCTAGGCATGAAATTCCCTAGACATCCAAACATGTTTTTCCAGAAAAAGGAAAATGATACTTAGTAACTTTTTGTAGAAAAACAAGTGCTAGCTGAAGTAAGAATCGTATGCATCGTTGGTGTTACTTCTGAAATTCTTGAACATGTGAGTAAGGTCATCCTCTGTCACATCATCATAAAATGTCCAAGGAAAACATTAAAACCAACCTTGCCAACATTTGCATGTGTGAAACACAGAATATTATACTCCATTTCATTCCTAGAAATAGACAGATAATCACAGAAGAACCTCTAAATGCACATCTTTCCATTCAGTTGGTAGCTTTTGTTTAGATTTTTAAAAGTTTTGTTGCAGGAATTTTTTTTTTTTTTTTTTTTTTTTTTACTGCTAACATGAAATAGATGGTTTTTCCCAATACTATTTCTCTAACTCTCCAAAACCAAGTAGGTGTTCTACAATTAAAGCCTGACACTAACTACCTGAACTTGGCATCAGATTCCATAGGATAAAGGATTCAGTCCCTCAAGATTGTCCTCACTTCCGATATCAGTGGCCAAGTGAGTGCTTGGGTCTCCAGGTTACCTGCACTTCTGTCCAACTTGGAGAGGGTCAGGGTCTGTGGATATATGTATGACTGCTCATAAAGTGAGTTGTTGCTGCATTGCTCTTAAATTTACCAGATTACCCTTTCTAGTCCTTTCTTCCTTCCTTATCCTCTCTGATCACTTAACTACTATTAGAGGTAGTAGAGAAGACAAGGCAGTGTTTTGAGTGTTTAATGGTAGAATGTAATTTCTTCCTTCCTCCTTCCTAACTTCCTTCCTACCTTCTTACCTATCTGCATATTGTTTTTACTTTTTTTTTTTTTTTAACATTTATTCATCTTTGAGAGGCAGAGAGAGACAGAGCATGAGCAGGGAAGGGGCAGAGAGAGGGAGACACAGAATCGGAAGCAGGCTCCAGGCTCCGAGCTGTCAGCACAGAGCCCACCGTGGGGCTTGACCTCATGAACTGCGAGATCATCACCTTGAACGAAGTCAGATGCTCAACCAACTGAGCCACCCAGGCGCCCCTACATATTTTTTTAAAAACTGCTTCTGTAGGCCAAAAAATAAAAGCCCTCATGGAGTTTTCATTCAAGATACCCTCTTTTCTAGGAAAGGACACTGAATTTACACATGTGATGAGACGAGTCTTAAATCTTGAAGTGTGAAGAGGATCAATTATGGCAGTTTTCTATATTATAAAAACAATTAGAGTCCTTTATTTAGCATACTTATAGAACCTTTTAGATAATACTTTTTAGTAACCCACGATTTTAATAGTTGTAGAATCTTAAATGTGGGTGTCTGCTTAAATGCTGCTGCCAGTTTATTCCATCTCTTCTTTCTATAGAATAAACAGGGTTTTTTCCTTTTAGTAATTCTGATATGGTGCATTTGAAATATTTACTTCATTAAGGGATGAGGAGTAGTTTCTATTTAAAAAAAGTAAGCACTTTATTATACAAGTTATTTGACTTTATATTTGTTGAAGTTCTTTAGATGATTTTTTTAAAATGATAAAACTTGTCATAAAAAATAGCAATATGTTGTACCGTTATTTTTTGTTAACTGAAAAGTCTTCTGACCATATATGCAATTTATTTATTTTAGGTGTTCAATTTTATGCTCCCTATATGAAAAACAGAAGTGTAAATATTTGAAATTCTTTACTACATGCCTCCTGGTCAAGCTGGTCTAGGTATCTTGTTTTTAAAACAACTTTTAAATCTTAGAAGTTTGGGGGTGAAAGGTGACATTTTGACTAAGGAAGTCATCCTTCATGAAATGATGCTGTTGTTGGATGAATTAACACTAATCTTTTCTCCTCTAGAGAGCTGCTAGAAATAAGACTATGGCTTTATTACTTTTAATAATTTAATTGGTATAAGCTACTTTTTGTTTTCATAGATAAAGCATGTTATTTTTCAGAATTTCTCAGGGAGGAGAGAAAAACTGATTAGCCAGTATGTATTTTGATTTACGTTGAATATTTTTTATTATTCCTTCCAAAACAGACACTCCTTGAATATGCAGAGAAATGGAAAACTTCAGAAGATCCTTTACCTTTATTGGAGGTATACACAGTGGCTATCCAAAGTTATGTTAAAGCCCGACCTTATCTTACCTCTGAATGTGAAAATGTAGCATTGGTTCTGGAACGCTTGGCATTGTGAGTAGACCTTTGAGTAAATAAAAAATCAGATACAGCTCTTTTGTTTTAATTCTGTATTTCAGTCTTTTATGATAGTTTAAATAGAATAGTTTTGGGGTACCTACTGATACTAGAATTATTTGTTTTATTTTACTTTGAATCTTAATAATTATTTCTATCGTTACCAATTTTTTGTTTTTTAGAAGCTGTGTTGAACTTTTATTGTGCCTACCTGTCGAGTTATCAGATAAACAGTGGGAACAGTTTCAGACACTGGTGCAGGTGAGAATATCTACCTATTAGATTTCATATAGGCATATCTTATGTCTGTTTTCTTTACTCTATATAAATTTTTTGGTTACACTTTAAAACATCTAACTAATAACAAGCATTAATTGCAGCTCTTGTTAACACTAATGTCATGCATATAGTAGATGTTCAATAAATGTGTGCTAAATGAATATATACATTTAGATAGATTGGTTGAATATTGCACTGTTCTTTGAGATCAGTTTAGGACTTTGCCAGACCAGTAAGGGAAAACAAAAGAAAATGCCCTAATTTGTATTTAGAAACAGTTTAATTGCTGAACATCTGCAGTATTTTTATAAGAATTTAATATATCATATAATCCTTTGTGGGGGTAGGTATATTTTTCCCATTTTAAAGGTGAGGAAACTGAGGCTCATACTTTAAAATATTTATTTGCCCAAATTTGTACAGTTGATTTTGCAGAGTAGTCATTTGAATCAAGGTTCTTTATTCCAGAGTTCATGCTTTTCTCCTATAACTGAAAACACATGCTTTGTCTTTTTTATTTAGTGCTATTATTCTGCCTTACGTAGTACTACACAATTTAGTACTTAGTTGTCTTGGAATATTTTCAAGAATGTTAAATTTTGTTTCAAGCACTAGATTGTGCTGGATATACTATAGCTTCAAGTACGTTTTGATTAATTGATTAATTAAAAAGAATGTTTCTGTTAGCTAGTTTCACAAAGTATACTTGTCTCTTTCTCTAACCAGAGTTCTTAAAATAAGTTTTGGCTTGATGTTTTTCTGTAGGAGATACATTAAAGAGAACTTTATTCTCAAATTTTAGAAGCATGTGAAATAAACTATATTTAGGTAGAGAAATCAGCTTTCCTATTTCAATATTAACCATTAAAATCTTCATCAGTTGCAAAATTCTTGAAGGTAGGATTCATATCTTAATATTATAGGATTTCATATAGTATTTTACACATAATGCTTAATTGTTTGTGGCAATGAAGGTGTCTTGTCTTGTTTGTCACGTTGCAAATAACTTTTTGATCATGTAGTTTCTACTTCAGCATATCAGTACCTCATGTCTTAGGTTATTTCCCCAGCAAGTATTTATTTTTAGGTAAATAATTATTGTAGAACTTTTCATTGTTTGGCACTCTATCCCTGAATTAAGTTGTTTATATGCAATTATAATACTGAATTTCTCATTATTTTGTTTGTTGACATAAGATAAACTTTTAAACTTTCCTTTTTGAAACAGAAGCACTAGTTGATATTTTCCATATGGGTTAATGAGAAGGAAATAACTCTTTAAATCCTTATATGGTAGCTTTCAGCAATTACTTAAAGAAAATTTCTTCAAGCCCTGGAACTTGTTGCAGTGGGAAGATTCTATGGTTCTGAGGAATAGACTTTTTGTATAAACATAGTATGTAGCTTTAAGAGTTTCCATAACACTTTGCTCTTATTTCAGAGCTTCCTTGGGGTTATTTTATACCTGCTTAACAGCATTTGTTTCATTTAGCCTGTGCTTCCCCTTTCTTTACCCCAGTAGAGGATAAGCCCCATAAATGCAGGACCAGTTGCTCTGTTCCCTAGTCCTTTGCCCATAGACATTCCCAATAAACAGTTTCTGAATTGGGTAAAAACTATTGGTCCTTTTGTGTTTCGAAGAATACACTAAATGCATGAACACTTGGAAACAACTAGTAAGCAAGTTTTAGTGTCGTAGCTTTAAATAGAATATCGCCAAGGCTATGTAATAAATAAATGAAAAATCATGCATTTAGTTGTTTTCAAAAGTCCCTTTTATTGGGATATGTGTATGTTGTCACTTAGGCCTTGATGCAGATCTGTCACTTATTAATGGTAGTTTTTTGGGAAAAGTTTTGTTTTGGTTTTTTTTTTTTTTACTAACACAGGATATAAAATGTGTAAGGTCTTTTATGCTATGGATATTCTGATAGCTTCCTTGAGAAATAACTTTGCTCTTGGTTTAGATTTTGGAGGAAAAATAAGTTTGACTTATTTCTAGAAATACATTGTATTTATTAAAATTTATAATTGATACAATTCTTGAGATTCATCTTGAAAAAATCAGAAGTAAAGGAATTCAGCACTTTGTAATGTGATGTGAAAATTTTAAGATAAAAGTCTTTTCAAAAGTTAGTATTATATTTAGAGCCTGATAAGCTTGCTTTTAAAAATCTGTTGTAATTCTTTGGATGTTTATTTAATATTTATAGGTAGCTCATGAAAAGCTGATGGAGAATGGCAGCTGTGAATTGCATTTTTTAGCTACTCTAGCTCAAGAGACTGGGGTGTGGAAAAACCCGGTACTGTGCACTATTCTTTCCCAGGAACCATTGGATAAGGATAAAGGTAAATTTTCTAGAGAGAGAGAAAATAAAAATCACTAGACTAGAAAAAAAATGAGTACTTAAAAAACTGTTTTGATAAGTATAATTCATCTCAAGATTTCCCAGAGAAGGACCATTTAATTAAATTTTACCTGAGGTGCTTCAGGCCCTTCACCTTTATTTTATTTGGGGGAAGATGTATTTATAGGATATTACACAATCTTAGAGTAACAGAAAAACTAAAAATTTTCCCAGCATCTTTTCAGTAGAGGAATTCACTCTGCAACATCCTGACAGGTGGCAGTCTAGCTTATATTTGATAACTTACTTGACAGATGGAGAAGCAGAAGTAGGGTAGTTAAATGATTTTCCTCAAAACAGAGACAGAAATTCATGCTAGAACTCTCAAGTCTTTGCCTTTAAGATTAGTACTCTTTCTCAGCTTGTTGCTCCATCTTATTTTATTCTGTTTTGTTGTTATTGGATGAGCTTGGGCAGTAACGATTCCAGTTAAACTGGCAGATATCCTGTTGAAGTAGGTGGCTAAATCACTAATAATATGTATAACACTTAATGTTCAAAAGAGTTCAAAAATTATATACACCATGAAGAAGACCACAGTTACAGTCTTTGGTACTTTTCTTGAAATTGTTTAGGAAAGTACCCAGATTTCATCCAGACCTTTCCCAGGGTATTTAACTGAAGAAGTAAATAAACTACTTCTGTTGTTTATTGCTGCTTTGCTTGTTGATTGATGGCGAACCCTAGGTATTTTGCTATGTAATAGCAAATTGTGAAGGCCCTGAGAAAGTGTTGTTAGGGCCATTGCTTGTGAATTCTTCTGGTATTTTGATATTTACCAAACAGTCTTCCCAGCCAGTCTCCAAACTTCTCTTCAAGCTGGTTTTTTTCTACCTGGCTCCCCTCTTAACCATTTCTCCATGCTTTTCTGATAGTTCTAGCAATGTTATCTGTTTCTTAATTTTCTTAAGCCAGATGATTTTTAGTACCGCCTTCCATCATGGATACCTACAGATTAGCCACAGTGTTCTCAAGACCTTGGAGAAATGGGGAGTGGACTCTCATTACTCAAATTAATAATAACAACATTTAAAAGTTGAGAATCTTAGATTTTTTTGCCTTTGGCATATTAGTTTTATCTTAGTATACTAACACCACTGTGATTTTGTTGATTTTGTTCTTATAATCAAATTATACTTTCTGATCTATCCAGCTTTTGGAAATATTGGATGTAATATATTAATAATATCAAATTGCATTGTATAGTTCCTAACGGTTTGAAATGTGCTTTTAGAAGTACTGGCTTCATTTAACCCTCACAATGATCCTGTGAAAAGGGCAGGATCTTTATTGTCCCTATTTTACAGATGAGAAATGGAGGCTCAGGAAGATTGGTTGTCTTTTCTATATCACATTGCCAGTGATGTGAGGCAGAGCCAGGAATTGAAGTCAGGACTTCTCTCCTTTTTATATCATGCCTGTTGGCACCTAGCCTAAAACCTGTAAATAAAATTACACCTAGTTTAAATTAAAGAATTAACTCCTCTTCTCTGTTGTTAGTTTCTGAATAGCATTTTTGCCAAACCTACACATTACGCTAAACAGGAAAATGGAATCTTTACCTTAGCAGAGATTTAAGATTTATTTTAAAAGAGCATGTGCTCAGTTTCCTTACTTGCTTAAACGTGCTTAACATTGTTTCTATTAACAAAGTCTCTGCCCATTTCTGTGCTGCTCTATTTCTTGTTGTTTGCCTGACATAGCTACTAGAGTAATTTGTGGACTATTTAGCCAAGAGGAGTTTCTTACAGTACAGTGGGTTATAGGTAGCCAGACTTTAATACAACTCAGATGTGAAATGACAGAGATTTTGCATCCATAGTCTTCACTTGGTCCTCTTTTACTTAGAATGTCTCTTTGATGGGAGTTATTTTATGGCTAATCACACACATAAACTAGAAGTGTATGTTTATTACCTGCTTTGGAAAACTTGAAGGAATTAACATTTTACACAAAAATACGAATTGATTTACATTTTCAAACTTGATGGTTGAAAAGGATGGGGAGCTTTTAGTTTTACCTCTCTAGCCCCTTAGTTTAACTTAATCTAGCCTACAGCAAGTGTGAAGTGAAGAGCTAGAGCTGAGAGAATGAGTACACCTCAGTAGGCTGTGCTCATTAGTTTATAGTAAAGCCTCTAGAGTTTTCATGCATTTGAACAGTTATCTACTTAATTCTGAATTTTTTTTTTAATTGACTAAGTTTGGACCCACTACAACCCAGCTAAACCAAGAAATGCTCTTTGATTTGGGGGATTGAGTGTGGGTGAAACTCAAAATTTTAAATGCTGGTTTCACTTTAAGGTTTTAGCATCCTAGAATAAAGTAACTGTAATAACTAAATCAACATATTCAGGTAGATGGCCTTTGAATATCACAGGAACTTGAAGCTTACATGTTACTTGAGTCTTTCTTTGGTCATAATCTCAAGATTGGAAGACTGAATGTTTTTTTTTTTTTTTTTTTTAAAGCCCACTTTTAACTCCCATTTAAAACATCACTGATGATAAATTGGCCTTTGCTTGAACACTTCTAGAGAATGGTTTGCTAGGTAGTTCAGTCCATTCTTAACCTATGATTAGAAAATCTTCACTGTGAAAATTGCGAAAACTGCATTCTTAGAATTCCATCTTTTGGATCTAGTGCTACCCCTAAAGCCATGCCAAAGTATAAATCCCTCTTTCATGCCATAGCAGTTGAGATTTTTAAAGATGTTAAATCTACATTCATGATTCCTGGTTTTTGTTTTGTTTTTAATGTTTATTTTTGAGACAGAGAGAGAAAGAGTGCGAGCAGGAGAGGGGCAGAGAGAGAGGGAGACACAGAATCCGAAGCAGGCTCCAGACTCCAGACTCCGAGCTGTCAGCACAGAGCCCGACGCAGGGCTCGAACTCACAAACTGCAAAATCATGACTTGAGCTGAAGTCACACTTAACTGACTGAGCTACCCAGGCATCCTCATGATTCCTGTTTTTCAGTGCATTTTGTTGTTCTCTTTAATGTATAATTCTTAGAACTTCATGTGTACCCTAAATATGATCTGGCCAGCTTTGAAGTCATTGGTGCTCTCATATTTTTCATCCTAACATTTTATACATGTTAGTGTGACTTGAGATGACATTAACCGTTTTGGGTAGTCATATCATACAACTTGATGACATTACTAAAATCACACAAAATTTTTAAAAAACAAATGCTACCCTTAAATTATCAACTACATTTTTTAAGCTTATTTATTTATTTTGAGAGAGAGAGAGAGAGAGAGAGAGAGGGCATGAGCAGGGGAGGGGCAGAGAGAGAGGGAGAGAGAGAATCCCATGCAGGCTCTGTGCTGTCAATACAGAGCCCGACAGCTCAGAGTCCAGTGTGGGGCTTAAACTCCAGAATTGTGAGATCATGACCTGAGCCAAAATCAAGAGTTGGACACTCAACTGACTGAGCCACCCAAGCACCCCTCAACTACATTTTTATACTTTGTCTTTTGGCACACAAGGCATTGCCTTTTTTTCTCCATTCTGCTTAATTTCACTGTTAGATTTATTCTGTCTCGGCAACTTGTCAATATTCTTTTAAGTCTTGATTTTGTTATTCAAGGTTTTTGTCCTTACCAGTTTCCTCTTATTAACATATATTCTGTTGACATCCACGTCCTTGATAATAACCATAAAATGGTCGTGTCCAGAAACCTAGCCCCTGAGATATTTCTAGAAATCTTCCTTCTTGCTTTTAGTCCTTTAATCAGTACTGTTTGATTATGGTTGTTTGATCAAATATTCCTATTTTTCTTTTTGTCTGCTCCATGGTTCTCCTTTTTTGTATATAAGGATTGGGTGAAAGACCATAACAAGTACTTGGCTAGAGTTCTTTTAAGTAGTGTTGTTTAATACTGAGGTTACTATGACCTAATTTATTACTTTTAAAAATGAACTTCTTATTTTTAGAATAGTTTTAGAATTGTGAAAAGTCCCCATATACCCCACAGCCAATTTTCCTTACTCTTCATATCTTAAATTAGTATGCTACATTTGTCACAATTAATAAACCAATATTTATACTTTGTTATTAACTAACTTCCATACTTTATTCAGATTTCCTTAGTTTTTACCTAATGTCCTTTTTCTGTTCCAGGATCCCATCCAGGATACCACATTACATTTAGTCGTCATGTCTTCTTAGGCTCCTCTTGGCTGTGACAATTTTTCAGACTTTCCTTGTTTTTGATGACCTTGACAGTTTTGAGGAATACTGGTCAGGTATTTTGTAGAATGTCCCTGAACTGGGAGTTATCTGATGTTGCTCTCATGCATTAGAACTGGGCTTATGGATTTGGGGAGGAAGATCACAGAGGTAAAATGTCATTGTTATCACATCATATCAAGGGTACATACTCTCCGCATGACTTCTCATTGTTGATATTAACATTACTTGATTACCTGGATGAGGTAATGTGTTTATCAGTTTCTCCACTTCAAAGTTATTCTTTTCCTCCCTTTCCATACAGTACTCTTTGGAAGGAAGTTACTACATACAGACCACACTTCAGAGGTGGAAATTTAAGCTCCACTTTCTTGAGGGGACAGTATCTATACAGATTATTTGGAATTCTACACAGATTTGTCTTTTAACCCTTTTATTCAGTCATTTATTTATATCAGTATGGACTAATGGATATTCATTGTCTACTTTGGTGATAATCCAATACTACTTTATTTTAGTTGCTCAAATTGTCCCAGCTTTGGCCATTGGGAACTCTTTGATTTAACTTCTGCGTCCCTTTTACATACCCCCTTCATTGTGGGTTATGTTTTTCATTTGAGTACTTCCTTGCTTTCTGACACTGTAAGGTACTCCAGCTTATTTTGCATATTTTCTACCCCAGTCCTAGAATCAGCTATTTTTCCAAAGAGCCCTTGTTCTTTTTCTTAGAGACTAGTATTAGAAACTAAGATCTGATAACTGGGTGTGTTCATTGCTGTGGAGGTGTCATTGCTTCTAGGACCTTTCAACAGACAAAGCAAGAAAATATATGTAGGTATGCTAAGCCGTGTATATACACATCTGTAAATATTTCTATATGTAACCAGCTGTATGTGTATTAAACTAAATATGAGTGTGTTCATACTGATGTATTTCACTCAAATCCATACCACAAGGATCATTCTAGCCTTCTCTTGCTTATCTATAACCTCTCACATAAACAGAATGTCATATAATTGGAGTCATGCAATAATGTAGCCTTTTCAGACTGACCTCCTACACCATTGGCCATCTGTGTACTTAATTAATCAGTCTTAGTGTACATGTTTTCTACCTCTGGAAAACGGCTTTATTAATTAGAGTACAATGCTTGTGTACAGTATCTTGCCATTTTTCTGATAGGCTCCACTCATCCAAAGTTAGATGAGTATTTCCCCACCTCTTCCAGTAAAGTTCTTTCGTAACACTTGTAGTACAGTTAGATTTTTTTTTTTTTTTTGCTGTATTCTGCATTTCATCCTGGGTGTCCCCAACCTCCTAAATAATTTTTTAATTTGCATGTCTTAAGATTCCTTCTTTGTTCTGTAAAGTTCTGTAGGCTTTGACAAATGCATGGTGGCCATGTATCCACCATTATGGTATCATACAGAATAGTTTCACTGCCGTGAAAATATCTACTATCTTCACCCATTTAACCGTCTCCTGAACACCTGACAACTACTGATTTATTTACCACCTCTATAGTTTTGCCTTTTTGAGATTTTCATAATTATAGGCTTTTGGTCTAGCTTCTTTTACTTGGCAGTATGCATTTAACATTCATCTATGTCTCTGATACCTTAACAGCTCATTCTGTTTTATTGCTGAATATTTTTTATTGCTTATTAAAGACCTCTATGTTTTTAATACCTTAACAGCTCATTGCTGTTTTATTGCTGATTAGCAATAAAAAAGATTCTTCATCCCGTTTCTTTATCCATTCACCTGTTAAAAGATATCTTGTTTGCTACAAGTTGCTGTTTATGAACAAAGCTACTATAAACATTTGCATGCAAGTTTCTGTGTGGACACAAGTTTCACATCAGTTGGGTAAATACTAGGAGTAAGATTGCTAAATCTTATGGTAAGACTATGTTTTGCTTTGTAAGAATCTGCCAGACTTTTTCTAAAGTGACTATACCATTTTGTATTCTCACCAGCAATGAATGAGAATTCTTATTGCTCTAGACCCCCACTGGCAATTGGTATTACCTATTTGGGGGAATTTAGCATTCTAATAGGTGTATAGTAATACCACATTTTTGTTTCAGTTAACAATTTCTGTAATGACATAAGATCCTGAAGATCTTTTCATATGCATGTTTGCCATCTGTATATCTTCTTTGATGAGGCATCCCTTTAGAATTCTTGCCTGTTTTTTAATCAGATCATTTGTTTTCTTATTGTTAAGTTTTAACAGTTCTTTGTATATTTTGGATACAAGTCCTTTATAAGTTTTGCAAATATGTTCTTTCAGTCTGTGGCTTATCCTTTTCCTTAACAGTGCAGAAATTTTTAATTTTAAGGAAGTCCAACTTAGGAATTTTTTCTATTGTGGATCATGCTTTTGGTGTTTTATCTAAAAACTCATTACCACTGTGTTAACTATACTGAAATAAAATAAAATAGGATAACAGTACATGCATACATAAATACATACATCCTCACTACCAAACCTAGAGTTCTATAGATTTTTTCTCATAGAAGTTTTGCATTTTTTATTTGGGTCTCTGATACATTTGGGGACATTTTGGGATAATTTGACAGGTATAACCTAATTTGTGTTCAGTGAATCTGTCTTGTCACTTAACACTCACATACCTTCTTCTGAACAATCACAAGCCATGTTTTTAATATAATTAATTTTGAGACTCTTATTTAGGATTATTTCTATTGCTCAGCCCCATTTTGAAAATTACATTTTCCTATCTATCCTTTTAAATCTAAAGTTTATTATTATCAGAACCACCATAAGAAAAGAGGAAGTCTCCCTTTTCTCTGTCATTATAAATAATACATAGACAAACCCAAGCAGCAGACTTTTCTCGAGAAGGTACCCACCTTTGCCAGTTTGATTGTTCTCAACATTTTTGGTGAGCTAGGGGCCATCTTGGGTTCTAGCTTTAATAACAATTCACACAGATTAGTACCAGGTCTATAACACTGAGGGTGTGTGTATCCTTGGTCCTGAGCCTGCTTCCCCTTCTTTTGTATATGTCATCATTTTACAATCTAGACTCTGAGAGAGCTCCCTATTACAGTCACACTGAATCCCTTCAGCCTTTCCCCTTATTCTGATATATTGGGATAATTTGCAGTTGCACAGATTAAATTTTTACCATCTTTCCAGTCCTTTCTTGAATTTGAAGCCCAGCAGTGTCTTTCCCCCCAGAACCCATTCTTTTTCAAAGGAAATTTCTAAAACTTAAGCTTTACCACAGTACTTATAAATCCTTAAGAGTTTTGTGAGAAAATAAGTCTTTATTTTAGTAATAAACTTTGCATTTAAAAGTGAAGGTAGAGAATTGTTCCTTGGTTTATCAGGTATTAGTATACATAAGATATAATAATATTTTGAAGGGAGGGGAGATGGGAGGAGAGAGCAGGTGATAACTCATACTTTCCAGGTAAATAGGATGAGGCCAGATATGATTACAGCTGCATTTACTTTTGGATAAGAAATCTGTAGTTCCTTCACTCTTTTGGTACATTTTTGGTGTATTTTTTTTGTATAAAGATATATACAATATATATTTTTTTATAAAGATATATATAATATATATATTTTTGTATAAAGAGATATATATATATCTTTACCTGTCTATACAGAGAATGCCAGACGAGGTGACTCTGAAACCTAGACTTAAATCTACTGACACTTTTTTTGTGTTAGGACATTTCTTACAGAAAGTTACTAAAAAGAAAACCTTAAAGACTGTATTAAGTACTTTTAGGAATACAGTTGACCTAACTTGTTTCTCTTTGGTTGTCCCTCCCTCCCTTCCTCTGTTGTTTGTTTAATTTCCTTTTTCTATTGCTTTGTGTCCCCTTCTCTTCTTTGCCCTTAACTGACCTTGTCTTGGTATACAAAATAACTGAAGGGAACATTTTAGATTTTATTTTTAAAAATCACTACTAAATTAGATTGCCTTTTACTTGTATATAACCCTTAGATCCTTGAGGATCAGTGACGGGATAAAATTAAGCTGACAGAATTAAACTACAGTAAGCTTATAAAAGTATTCACTCACAGTTTTGGGCTGATGACATATTTGTATTTATACTCTACTATTATGTAATTAAATATAAACATAGTGACCCCCATATTTTCATTTTCACTAAAAATGATTTTAAAATACACTCACTGGTTTCTTGAAACATTAATGAGTGTATTTTATAATAACGTTATGTGGATAACTATGTCAGAACTTAAACGTAAAACTCATAATGAGATCTTACTTCACACAAAAATTTTAATGTTGCGTACTAACTAGGTTCATCTATGATGTGGATTTTTATTAAATAAAAAATTCTTTTTAAATGTTTATTTTTGAGACAGAGACAGCACAAGTTGGGGAGGGGCAGAGAGAGAGAGGGGAGACAGAGAATCCCAAGCATGGCTGGTATCGCCAGCGCAGAGCCCGACACAGGGCTTGAACCCACAAGTTGTGAGATCATGACCTGAGCTGAAACCAAGAGCCTGACCCTTAACCAACTGAGCCACCCAGGTGCTCTGACAGAGAATTTTTTTTTTTAATTTTTAAAAATTCTGTTTCATTTCAATCATGTCAAAAATTCAGTTATCATAAATTTTTACTATAATCCATTATGACCATAAAGTTTCAGATTAATGAAAAAGGAAGCAAGACTGAAATCTTTTAAGTAAAAATTCTATTTCTTACAAATGTAATATATTCCCTCAAGAAAGGATGAGGGGTGGGGTGACTATTAAGACTATCCCTAGTTGGTAATTTGGGCACTGAAATCTAGATACCTACAGCAGTGGTACTCAATCCTGGCTGTGCCTAAATCACCTGGACAGTTTTCAGACATTTCAGTGCTTAAGAGGCCTACCTCAGACCATAGTCTCTGGGTCTGAGCCCCAGGCATCAGTAGTTTTTTGTAAGATCAAGATAATTGTACAGCCAGGGTTAAGAGCCACTTATCCAGAGCTTGACGTGTTGTGTTTTTATTAAATTTCTAAATTTGGATTTTTGTGACTAACAATGCTGCATTGATTTTTTAATTTATTTTTTTTATTGTGGTTAAAAACATGTAACATAAAATATACCATTTAATCATTTTTAAGTGTATAGTTCAGTGTTAAGTATATTCATATTGTTGTAAAACAGGTCTCCAGAACTTTTTCATTTGCAAAACTAAAATTCTGTAATAATAGCAACTCCTTCTACCCTACCCACTTCTACCAGCCAGTAGTTAAACACCATTTTACTTTTGGTTTCTATGATTTGATTACTTTAATACCATATTTACCTTTTTGTGACTAGCTTATTTCACTTAACATAATGTTTTCAAGGATAATCCATGTTGTAGCATGTGACAGGATTTCCTTTCTTTTTAAGGCACCTGTGTGCGTCAGTCAGTTGAGTGTCTGACTCTTGATTCCAGCTCAGGTCATGATCCCAGGGTTGTGGGATTGAGCCCTGTGTTGGGCTCTGCTCTGAGTGTGGAGACTGCTTAAGATTCTGTCTCTCTCCCTTGCTCGCATGCTCTCTCTCAAAAATAAAAAAAAGTGAATTATATTCCACTGCATGTATATACCACATTTTGTTTAGTCATTTATTGGTGGACATTGAGATTGCTTCCACTTTTTGGCTGTTATGAGTAATATTGCTGTAAACATGGGGGTGCATGTGCATATCACTTTAAGACCCTCCTTTCAGTTCTTATGTGTATATACCCATAAGTGGGATAGCTGGATCGTATGGTAGCTAGTTCTATTTTAACTTTTTGGGGGAACTTCCATATTGTTTTCCATAGAAGTTGCTCCGTTTTACAGTCCCATCAACAGTGCACAAAGGTTCCAATTTCTCCATATCATCACCAGCATTTATTTTCTGGGTTGTTTTTTTGTTTGTTTTTGATAATAACTATTCTAATGGTATGAGGTAATACCTCATTGTAGTTTTGATTTGCATTTCTCTGATGATTAGTTGGGTATCTTCTCATGTGTTAGACTTTTGTATATCCTCTTTGCAGAAATGTCTGTTAAAGTCATTTGTCCACTTTATAATAGGATTATTTGATATTTTATTGTTCTAAACATTTTTTATATATCCTGGATATCAACTCCTTATCAGGTATATGATTTGCAAATACTTCCTCCCATTATGTAGGCTGCCTTTTCACCCCATTGATTCTGTCCTTTGATGCATAAAAATTAGGTTTGGTGTAGTTCCAGTTGTCCGTGTTTGGGTTTTTTGTATGTAACTTGGTGTCATATCCAATAAATCCTTGCCAAGTCTAGTGTCTTCAAGCTTATCCTCTTTGTTTTCTCCTAGGAGTTTTATGGTTTTGTGTCTTAAATTTAGATCTTCAATCCATTTTGAGTTAAATTCTTACATGGTATACAGTAAGTGTCCCACTTCATTTTTTTACATGTGGATATGAGTTTTCCCAGCACCATTTGCTGAAAAGATTGTCCATTTCTCATTGAGTGATTTTGGCAGTCTTGTTGAAGATCATTTGACTATATATGTGAGGGTTTATTTTTGGACTTTCTGTTCTACAGCATTGCCTATATATCTTTGTTATTAGGCCAGTACCACACTGTTTTGAAAATGTAGCTTTATAAATTATTTTGAAGTGAGGAAGTGTGACACCTCAGACTTCGATCTTTTTCAAAATTATTTTGGCTATTTGGAATCCCTTGAGATTTCATATAAATGTTAGGCTAAATTTTTCTATCTCTGCAAAAAATGCCATTGAAATTTTGACAGGAATTGTATTGAATTCTTAAATTGTTTTGATAGGTGGACATTTTGACAATTATTAAGTCTTTCAATCTATGAACACAGGAATCTTTCCACTTACTTGTGTCTTTAATTTCTTTCAGCCATGTTTTATAGATTTCAGGGACAAGTATTTCACCTTCTTGGTTAGGTTTATTTCTTTTTTTCTTTTTAATTTGTTTTCATGTTTGTTTATTTTTGAGAGAGAAAGAGAGAGAACACAAGCAGGGGAGGGGCAGAGAGAGAGGGAGACACAGAATCTGAAGCAGGCTCCAGGCTCCAAGCTGTCAGCACAGAGTGCAGGGCTCGAACTCACAACCTGAGCCAAAGTTGAACGCTCAACCGACTGAGCCACCCAGGTGCCCCAGTTAGGTTTATTTCTAAGTATTTTATTCTTTTTGTTAATATTGTAAAATAGAATTGTTTTCTTAACTTCCTTTTCAGGTTGTTCATTGCTAGTGTATAAAAATGCAATTTATTTTTGTATCCTGTAACTTTTTGCTAAAGTCATTTATTCTAATTGTTTTTTTGTGTGTGTGGAATCTCTGGGTTTTCTATATGTAAGATCATGTCATCTGCAGTCCGATTATTTTACTTCTTTCCAATTTGAATGCGTTTTCTTTTTTTTCCTCTCATCTAAATGCTAAATTGTTTTTATGATAAAATACAAATTGTATTTTTTAAAAAGGAATAGGTAATGCAGATTCGGGTAGGCCATGATGAAGATTTTAGAATTTACTCTGAAGGCAAAGGGACCATTGGAAGATTTTAAACTGGGAGAAGACAATCAAGTGTGTACTTTAAAAAAAGAAAAAGAAAAGAAAAATAAATTTAAAAAAAGAAAAGAAGACGCAAGTCCTAGTGGAGATGATGGCTTAAGAGTGGATGCAGGAGACTAACAAATTGGTCTGGTAGATTAAAGACTGGGCTGGGAGGAGTGGGTGAATGGCAGGAGTAGAGATGGGGAAGAGTGAATGGATTGAGTATTTAGGAATTATAAGTGACAGAATTAGGTGGTGGATTGGATGTGTGGGTGAGAAGCAAGTACGAGAGAGCATTTTTAAGGCCAACTCTTAGATTCCTGGCTTTGAGTACAACTAAGTGGATTGAGATGACATATGCTGTGGTATGGAGGTTTTCCCCCCCAAATGTTTATCTATTTATTTTGAGAGAGAGAGAGAGAGAACAGAGTCCCAAGCAGGCTCTGCACTGTCTGCACAGAGCCCAGTGAGGGCTCCATCTCACAAACTGTGAGACCACGACCTGAGCTAAAATCAAGAGTCGGATGCTTAACCAACTGAGACACCCAGGCATCCCAGTATAGAGATTTTTGTATGCAGAGTTTGAGATGGTTGTTAAATAGCTAGTTCAGAGATGGTACAGAGGAAATCGTGTGCAGATCTTGGCATGGAGATACACATCCAATTAATAAGTTCATTCCACTTTGAGGAAAATTCAGGACCTAGTCTGAATTAACTTTTTGTGCATAGGACATGCTCGTTTGGTATTTGTGGAATGATTTATCACAAAAATCCAACATATATATTGTAATATATTTAAAGTTAATTATCTTTAATGTAGGAACTAGTATTTTTAAATATTACGTATGTGGCATTCTATGAGAAGAGGCCATTTCTTACTTTCTCAATTGAACTGGCTAAACATTCATTTACATTGTCATTTTATGTAATCCAGCTCTCTTGACAGGCTTAAATGTGGTAAAACCTGCTTTTCTGTTCAAGTCCATAAATACAGGTAAAATAGATTAAAAGGTTACACACCAGTAAAATTCAGGATATTTTTACTTTTCTAGAATGGGAATGGGAAAAGCAAGGTGAGGAATGAGATGTGCTATGACTAGCTATTCAAGGATAAATATAAAACTTTTTTCGTAAGTCTGGCAAGCACTAAAACAGGTAGTCTTTGAGGTGATGTTATAACATCTGTGATGTCTGGATTGGAGAGGAATAGAGAAAGATACAGAGGAATGGGAAAAAGGAAAGCAGTGAGGAAGAAATGGAGAAAGGTGGGGGAGAGTGAGCATTTATTAGGTTCTGAAATGGATATTAAGATATAATCTACTTTTGATCCATTTGAACCCCGTGCTTCAGAATTATTTTCCCTTAAAAGTTAATGCCACCTCACAGCTCTTTACTGCTATACAGTGCCACTCTAATTAGAAGTAGACACACTAAGGGCAT
This sequence comes from Prionailurus viverrinus, assembly GCF_022837055.1. Lineage (NCBI taxonomy): Eukaryota > Metazoa > Chordata > Mammalia > Carnivora > Felidae > Prionailurus > Prionailurus viverrinus. The sequence continues at coordinate 78,457,759 of NC_062565.1, forward strand.
CCTAGTCAGTTAAGCATCTGACTCTTGATCTCAGCTCGGGTCTTAATCTCAGTGTCGTGAGTTCAAGTCCCCTGTTGGAGCCTATTTAAAAAATGCCCAGCGTGGAGCCTACTTTAAAAAAAAAAAAAAGTAGACACACTAGTCAAATGTGAATCTTGTTTTCTAATGCCACCACTGTATTAAGCTGGAAGTCAGAGGACCCATTTTTTCTTTCTGGTCCTGGTTCTGTCATTAACTGGCTGTATGACCTTAGGACGTTACTTACCTTCTGTGAGCCTCAGTTTACTCATCTGCCAAATGATGGAGCTGGACAAAATGATTTGTAAAGTCCCTTCTGCTCTAATACTCTGTATTTCTTTGGAATCAATTTTGCCCTAAGCGTGGCAGTGGTTTCTTATCATTAAAAAAAAAAAAAATCCACGTGCAACTATGTTTTTGACATTTTACAGTATTAACATATATCCTCCTATACATTGAACTAGCACAGAAATTATTTTGTACAATCTGTCATTCTAATTTATATGTTGCTATTTGAGATTTTAGGGACGATTTGAGTTTCTATTCAGAGTGTCATCAGTTTTGTTAAATACTTGCCACCTTTAAATAATTTCTTTGCCACAGTCCTCAGAATTTGTTGATTTTGAATTTTAATGGGAATATTTTAAGTAATTCCCAGACTTTGTATTGCTGGCTTTTTCCTTTTGAAAGAATGACTAGGAAAGTAAAACTTTTTTAAGTCTGTGACTTATTTATAGCCAGAACAACTTTATTTTCACTTTTTTTTTTTAAGTTCTCATTTAAAATCTTTACTGATTTTGGTTTGGCAGTGAACTAAACTGTTAAAAGATATTTGCAATATAATTGTCCCCAGTAGAATCATGTGATATTAAAAAAAAAAAGTAATGCTCCATATATGTAAGACATATAGTCAGAGGCACTGTAAAGTTATGTTTAGTTTTATTTCTCTCTGTTCAGTCTTTATACTTTTTGATTTAGTTTAATGTGGCAGAGAGTAGAATAGAAAGTGGCAAGTACAAAGGTCTAGACTTCAAGAAAAGGATGGAATTTGGGTTTCTGTGTTAAAATGCTTATACGCTCATGGTTTTAATACTGAGGAGCCATGATTATACTGTCTTATAGGAGAGTCTTTTTACAGTGGAATACAGGAATATAGTACAGTTATACCTAAAAAATAAAGGTACTAGTGGGTAGCAAAGGATGTTTAAAAAAGGAAGAACCTCTCTCACTTTCCATCTTTTAACTTACAAATTGGTTACTAGACGTATCTTCCAGTCTGTTCATAAAGAGAGAAATTGTGTGTTTTATTTGGAGTACTAAAATTGTATTCCCAAAAGCCTTCCAAAGGTTTCAGGCTAGCCATCACCCAGTAGATTTTTAAACATGATTTTCTCATTGTGATAAAGAAAACAGGGAAGAGTTTAAATTTGCACTGTTAAAATTTAGACTCTCCCTCACAAATACAAAAAGTAAAGATTCTTATTTGTAGTTCATCAAACAGGCAGTAGGAAATTCAAAGACTTGAACAGAGTAGAAGCGTATTATGCTTAAGTGGGTCGTGAGGAAATGTTGAGGTTTATCGGTTAATGTTTTAAAAGTTACAAACCTATGAAGTTTCAGCAGACTTCACCCATTCCCTTAATTTTTCTATAGATACTTAATTTGTTTTAGAACACCTATTAAAGCAAAATAGACCTCACCTTTGTAAAATAAAAAAATACATCATCATTACTGAACACAGTTATTGGTTGAATCTCATCCTCTAGCGTATCCAAGTATCCTTTTGTGGTTACCAGTATGAGTGTGTAATGCTCCAGTACTGCAAACTTCTAGGGATGCTACTTTCTGGTGTTCAAGAATAAATGTGAGGAAAAGAATTTACTATAATTTTAATAGCAATGGCTATTAGAATTCAATACAAAATTATTTTTAAGTTAATTCACTTCATTCTAAATGGTACTCTCAGGTAAAAATATTTAATGCAACTTTTAAAAGTTAGCAGTGTAATCTCCTTTTGCTTATTAAGGTCAAGTATTTTGTAATAGTGTGACAGTAATAGAAAATTGCAAAGAAAAAAGAGTAGTAGTTCCTGTGCTTAAAAAAATATATATATTCCTGATAAGTATTTGTATTGCAAATGAATTTTCAAATGTTAATAATCTATTATGTCTTGTTTTTTAAAGTGAATGAATTTTTAGCTTTTGAGGGTCCCATCTTGTTGGATATGAGAATTAAACATCTAATCAAAACCAATCAGTTAAGTCAAGCAACTGCTCTAGCAAAGCTGTGTTCTGACCATCCAGAGATTGGTACAAAAGGTAGTTTTAAGCAAACTTACCTTGTTTGTCTTTGTACATCATCACCAAATGAAAAGTTAATGGAAGAGGTGAGTATATTTTCTTTTGTTAGTAATTAATTTTAAAAATGAAGAAGTTAATTTTCAATTAGAATGTCTTTGACTTCTCTTTCTTTTAGATAGTGAGGGACTATTGTCAGTCTTAACTTTTCAGTATGCTCTTGGGTAGTGATTCTAAGCAGCTTTCAGAATTATATGTAAACTGATTTCATCTAGCTTCTGTTTTAAATAATTCGAATCTTTTTACTGCTTTGGTTAAATTATGGGAAAGATGGAGGTGGCTTAACAATTTAGTAGGATGTTTATATTTGTCAGCAGTTGGGCCTTAACTTTAGTTTTACCTGATACTTGTAGGATACTTGTAGATCTTTCTAACTGGCTAATTTAAGTAACTATTGGAATTTATTTGACTTCTTACTAAGAATATGTTTTCTGTTTTACACACACACACACACACACACACACACACACACTCTCTCATGCACGCACACATAATGTATTCAAAAACATAATATATCCTAGGAAGAAGTTATAAATACAGATAGATAAATGTCTATATATAGGTCACAATTTTACTTGTATATTTAATGTAAAGCTTTATTTTCTCTGTGTGACATACGATATTTTTACTTCTAGTTTGACATAAAACATAGTATTTATGTATTTGTTTTATACTACAGAATTCTGAGGTAGAATCATGGTCCAAATGGGAATTTGCATAATATAGCCTCAGACAGAAACCTGAACGCCTACATGAGGTTACAGGTTGTAATTGTAGAGGTAATTGTGTGATTTTTTTTTTTTTTTTTTTTTAAAGACTAGAAAATGAAGAGGAAGATGGTAGCCTTGGACGAAGATTAGGTCCAATAAGGTTGTTGTGGATGGTGAGGATAATGAGGATACTGGGAAGAGTGATGTCTGGCATTTTCTAGGCTGGATAGAATAGCTCCCAGGGCTGTAGCCTAGGGAATTATATCATTAGTTTAGACATTGGCTAATCCATAGATTTTTTTCTTTATTTCTCTTTTATCTCAGATAATTGGCTTTTTAGTCTCTATATCAGAGCAAAGTAGGAGACTGAAGTTTTCTTATTAGTTCAGAATAGCTATGCAGACAGTTAATTGGCAGATATATAGTTTCTTAAGATAGCTTTTGAAATGTATTTAACAGTTTTTCTAAAATTCTTAAATTAACTATTGTGCTGCTGCTATATCTTAGATTTTTTTCAACTCAAATAAAGCTTTCATTATCAGTTCAGCTCTTGTCCTTATGTCAATCTGTCTATCCATCCATCCTCCCTTCAGCAAATTTTTATTAAGCACCGTGGGGTTAAATGTGAGTTAAGGCATAAGCCTTGGCCTAAAGAATCTTTAGCTTCTAATAGAAAACTTTCTAAACATAGGGTCATTGGATTAGCTTTGAAGTCCTGTTTGAAGTTGAAGAGTATGAATTTGTAATTTCCAGGAAGAATCTGTATTTCTAACTCTCTTAAATAATCAAAAGATCTTGCAATACTGAACCTAAGTTTCCTTTTGGTTTAGTTGAATAGTAGCAACCCTGGGACGTCCTCAGGAAAATTCTCTATGAGGACCCCAAGTATCTCTGATATCCTATGAAATGATTTTTTTCCTTCTTACATTAAGCAGATAGAATTAAGGCATTCCATGTTCTTTTTGTTTGTTTGTTTAATGTTTATTTCTTTTTGAGAGAGAGAAAAGGGAGTGGCAGAGAGATAGGGACAGAGGATCGAAAGCAGGCTCCATGCTGACAGCAGAGGGCCTGATACGGGGTTCAAATGCACAAGCTGTGAGATTATGACCTGAGCTGAATTCTGACGCTTAACCGACTGAGCCACCCAGGCACCCCAAGTCTACACATTCTTGCTAAAAGTCTCCCTTTGCTTATAGATTGTTTGGTTATTCTTTTATGTTCCTATTACAAACATATAGAAACTTTTTCTTCATTTCCCATGTGAAGTGGGTTAAGATTGGCTGTCACCAAGGTCTGTTTTATTTCTGCCCCAGGGAAAAGTAGTCACTTTGGAACAATTGCCCAAAGACAGAGGTGGTATTCTCTCTTTCTCTCTCTCTCTCACACACATTCATTTACCTTTACTTGTCTGGTTCTTATAAGCATTTGAGGTTTTTACCCATTCCTTATAGTATGGTGGGAATAGATACTGGAAAGAGTCAACCATAGGCTGGATTCTGTGGTCCTTTTGAGGAAATCCTTGTCCAAGTGAGCCAGTAGGCAAGGGATTGACTATTCCCCAGGATCCTTTCATTGTAATAGAATTAGCAGCTAGCCCTGGTAGATGGCTGAAGAATGGGGCTGAGAGAGTGGAGTGTCTGTCTGGCTTCTCTGGAATTACTAGCTTGGTCTGTAATATTGATAGAGGTATAAAACGAAGTGAGCATGGTTTATTTTAGATCCAGTATTTCTGTTGGTTTTGTCATTAAAATAAACATAGAATTTAAAAAGTAAAATTTTCTTTCTCTCTAACCATCACTTCTCAATTTAATACTCCCCCAAGTAATCATTCAGTTTGAAATTTGATATATAACCTTTCTGATAGTTATATATATATTTTTTTTCTGTATATTTTTCTATATATGTATGCACCCTGGCAGCTAATTACTTTTTCCCCATTTATTATGAACATCTTTCCATATTGTTCCATATAGATCAACCTCATTCTTATGGCTGCATAATTCCATAGTATGTATTTGTAATAACTTTAGTCAGACTAGGGGGCATTTGAACTATTGTCTTGTATATATATCCTTTCATTCCTGTCAGGGGTACACTGGTGGGACAGATTTCTGGAAGTGGACTTCCTAGATCAAGGAATTTTTAAATTAATAGATAGGGACTTACTACCAGCCAAAAAAGATTATGCCAATTTATATTCCCATAAACAGCATATATGAAATTTCCTCTTCCCTAACACTGGAGATAATTTGTCTTTTAAATTTTTGCTAGCCTGAGAGTTAAAAAAAAAAAAAAAAAGCTCGTTATTTGATTTTATGTTTTATTAGTATGAGAGGTTTACCATTTAAATTATTTTATAGAAGGAAAGCAATTTTATCTTGGTAAGCAAAAAAGACTTCTTAAAATGTGATTAGAGCCAATACATTTTAAAAGTATACTCAGTAAATGTATATAAATACTGGTGAAATGTTCTATATTTTTTGAATACCTGGCATAAAGAGCCATATTAAAACCTAAAAGTCATCTTTCATGTTTTTTTTTTTTTTTTTAATTTTTTTAATGTTTATATCTGCGTGCATGAGCAGGGTAGGGGCAGAGAGAGAAGGAGACACAGAATCCAAAGCAGTCTCCAGGCTCTGTGCTATCAGCACAGAGCCTGATGTGGGGCTCGAACCTAAGAACCACGAGATCATGACCTGAGCTGAAGTTGGACACTTAACCAACTGAGCCACCCAGGCACCCCTCATCTTTCATGTTTTTGAAATGGTTTTTCTGTCTTACAGAGAGTTTAGCATAATATGTCTTTAACAGATCATTCTGATTTTAAAAATTTAGTCAGTTCTAAATTTTCTGGTACTTAAATTTTTGCTCATTTTTCAAAGCAATAGAGAAAAGATATCCATATTATATAAATAGTCCCTATTTAGGTAAACACTGGTAATTGCTACTTTATGCTGCCTTGGATTTAAAAAAATAATAATTCTTGTTCATTGATAGCTATATTTGACTTGTATTTCACTTTCATAGTTTGAATAGAGCCATTCATTAGTCTAAATACAGTTTCATTTTCCCTGCCATTCTCTTTAGTGTCCTGTTTTTTTGAGAGGACTCTCTAGTGGCAAATCAGGGAAATGAAAGACAGTAAAAATTGTTTTCTTAGTATACCTATAAAAAGTGAGGTTTTCTGTATTATTGAATATGGCACATGTTTCAGTTGATATGTTGTATATGTATGAAGTAAGTATGTAGAGGCTACCTAACATACAAATACATATTTCTAATGATTAACTGTAAGCTAATGTAAGTAATGGCATTGGGAAAATAGGTTTCCTTATATATAATATACACATTTTACATCATTGGAGCAAGAAGAGTGGCTTAGGTTTTAGAAGAACTGGACAACATGGGCGCCTGGGTGGCACAGTTGGTTAAGTGTCTGACTTCGACTTCAGCTCAGGTCATGATCTCACAGTTCGTGAGTTTGAGCCTCACGTTGGGCTCTATGGACATCCCGGAGCCTGAAGCCTGCTTTGGATTCTGTGTCTCCCTCTCTCTCTGTCGCTCCCCCACTCACGCTCTGTCTCTCTCTCTCTCTCTCTCTCTCTCAAAAATGAATAAACATTAAAAAAAAAAATAGTGTGGAAGAATGACAACAAAAGATCAGTTTCAAAACAAATTAGATTTTCAGGATATAAGATTTTTTTATTAAACCTGAACATGTGAAAATCATTATTTAGCAATAAAGGGCCTCAACTTGCTTGTGCATGGAGAATTCTGAAAAGAATACAGACTTTGAAGCTACATCTGGGTTGAAATCTTGACTACCACTAATTAAGCATGTGACTGAGCAAGTAACCTCTCTGAACCTTCTCTCTAAAAAGTTAATAGTAATATCTACCAGGCAAGATATTGTGCAGATTTAGCAATACTGTTTCTGGAGAAGCTGGCACAAATAAATAGAAGCTGCTATTATTGTTATTATTAACATGAAAAAGTAAACAAAACCCATAGGTCGACTTCTAATAATTCTCTGTATGTGTGTACCAGGATAATTGTTTAAAATTAACACAGTTTGCAGTAAAAGATAATGTGATTAAATGGAAAGAATGTGAGTATTTGATGTCAATCAGACAAAATTTGATTTGTAGTTCTACCACTTAATTAACTTTTGCAACTTGGGCAAATAATTTGTTTCAACACCACATTCATTGTGTAAAAAATGTTAATTATAATGCCTACCTAGTAGAAAATTTCTGATTAAATAATAAAATATGTCTGACAGTGCACTTAATGTGATATAGATATTTGAAAATATTGTATGATTACATATTGTTCAGCCCCTTTTTAATTTTTTTAAATGAGCTCACTTAAAGATTTGTTAGAAGGAGTTAGATAGAGGCATAGTGGAAAGAGCACTGCACCAGGGAGTTGGAATTCCAAGACTCCAGTTTCACTCTTAACGCTGCCACTAACTTCATAATTCCTTTCAGAAGTCATTGTTGTTAAACACACAAACTCAGAGCTGTGTCTTCTCTTGTTTTAGTGTTTTCTAGCACAGCTTAAGGTATAGAATGGGACCTCTGAATCTATTCTCATGCAACCTTTGTTCTCAAAGATAAGCCTCAAAGTTATCCTCATTTAGATACTTATTCAGTCCTAAACACATATTTTACACACACACACACACACACACACACACTCTCTCTCTCTCTCTCTCTCTCTCTCTCTCTCTCTCTCTCTGTCTGTCTGTCTGTCTCTCACACTGACATACTCAGAAGTTGATGAGGAGAGACATAAGATCAATAAGGAGGGGCATGGTTACCTCTGTGATGCATGGGTGCCAGTGCTCTGTATCGTCTTCAATTTTTTTTTGGCCATTTGTCATTTATAACATGTTGGAATTAATCTTTTTATTTTGTGGAACACTGGTGATTTGTGATTATGTGATGTTTGCCATATTCTTGTTTTACAGCAAATGCTTGTAGAGATCATATGTAAGTTCTGTTTATGTAGTAAATCATTGTAATATGATAGTAAATTTTAACTTTTCAAAAAATAAGCAATAAGATGTGTGTAATTAAATGAAGTTGCCTTCATCTAGGTTATACTTATGTATGCATGGCTGTTGACAGGCTTTGAGATGAAATGAATTGATATGAAAAGAAAAATAATGGAGATTTATAGAAAGCTGAAATGAGTTTAAAGGTAGTATAACTACAGTATAAAATGTTTCATATTATACCTTTTTCCCTCAGATGAATAGACACTTTATTAGTTTATATCCAGTAGATCTCTGTGTCTTTCTGCTGGTTCTAATGCTTTTTAAATTACCAGATGAAAAAGGGGAAAAATACAGCTTTTCTTTTTCAGTATCATAGACTTGATTAATGGGTAGAGGGTACTTACAATGAGCATTAGTTTTTTACATATAGATATTTGTAAAGTTCTTGAAAATAGTTGGTTTTTGACTTGAAAAAAGATTTCTTTATTGCAGCCTAGTAATGACAAACTATGAATTGATAGTATATGAGGTTTTACTGATAAAAATGATCTGTAAATATCTAGTGAAGATTTTAACATGTATTGCTATATATCCTAATACAAACCATTTTATGGCATATTTCTGTGTCCTTTTTCTGTAGATCTCAGAAGTTGATTGCAAAGATGCACTAGAAATGATCTGTAACTTAGAATCTGAGGGTGATGAAAAAAGTGCTCTTGTCTTATGTACTGCATTTCTATCACGTCAGCTCCAACAAGGAGATATGTACTGTGCTTGGTGAGTTGATTTTATTTTGTAAGGAAAACTTTGTTAAACAAAAAAACAAGATAGGTTGTGAGAGTGCAGAGCTCAAGAACATATTTTTAATCTTTTAAAGTCTTAACAAGACAAAAAGCTTATTTGCAGTTATTACATGCTATGTAAACTGTCAACTAATTCATATTATAACTTAAAAATTTTTTTCTATTAAGGACCACACAACTCCTTAGTATACCAGTAATGATTGTATAATAATTAATAGATATTAGAAATGAAAGAAAGGTTTATTTTATCTGATGCCACAATAACAATTTTTTCAGATATGTAAACAATCTATGATTGAATGTCTGTATTTTTTCCCCTCTGCATATTATACACTTTCAATTACATAATTAGCTGCTAATCATTCGTGTATAGAAATATAGTTCATTTTCTGTCTGTGAGATATTTTACTTCACTAACTTCTTCAGTGCACATTACTTTATATGATACATTTTCAATTCTGCAAAGCCTGTTCTATATAACCTTTTGGGAGCTTGCAACTAATGGAGCTGTTGGACCTCAGCTGATTCAAAAATCAGCTGTCTTAATGTGTTAGCTAAAGCTGACAATCTGTTCAGTGAACAGCATTATTAGTCTTCAGTGTTGTATTGGTAATATGGGAACACAAAATTTAGTTTACAATATTCTAACATTTAAGAATTTTTACCAAGTGACTAACACATTACATACAAATGAATATGGAACAGGCAAGCTAAATAAATGTGTAATTAAAGAAGAATAAAGTTTATAAAGGTTTTCTGAGCAGGTGTGAGTTTTGTTATGAAGGGAAAATCATAAATGCAGGACAGAGAGGATTGATATAAAAGGCAGGTAGGAAGATTCTGAAGGGAGAATAAATAACATGCATATACTACTGAGGACAAGTATATTTTCTATGTAACATAAATAATAGTGACTAAGAAATTAAGTGTGCTATTGCTTTAAAAAAGGCATCAAAGTCTGGATTTCATATGACCAACACAGGCAATCTATTATAAGGTCTTAAGAAGGAAGGCAAAGTAGAAGTTTATGTGTAAGAAATGCTGTTTAATACAAGTAATGGAGAAAAATGGGTTGGGGGCTGAATGGTGAGGGTAGAGTTGGGATGAAGAAGTGGCAGGACAGAGCTGAGATAGGAAAATCAACTAGAAAACCAGTACAACAGTCCATCTGGGAAGTTAGGAAGGCTTCCTTATGGATGTTGGATGGGGCGAAAAAAAATGACGATAGCTGTGTTTAGGATAGTAAAAAGCAGGGGCTGTTAGGGTCAGTGATAATGATGCATTAAATTAGAAAGATGGTGAACTGGAAAGAATGTTAATCATCTTTTTCATATATTAAGTTTCAGGTTTCAGAAGAGATCAAAGTGGAGAAGTCTTATAAAGAACTAGAGAGGTGAAAGTGGTCAAGACTGGAGAGACAGATTTTTGAAGGCCTCCATATATAGGTTAAAATCCAGTAAATGAGCAAGTTGTTCAATTGGGTGGTGAAAGAGCAGAGTTCCTGGAAGTGCAGACTGAGGAAATAATAATAGGAAAGGCATGTATTGAGGAGAATACTTGGTGAAAAAATTTGAAACAAGGAAGAAGGTTTTTGTGTAAATTAACCACAGAGGACAGAAGAGAAATAGGACAATAGGTAAAAGGGAGGAAAATTCATCATTTCAGTAGGATTATTTTCTATGAAAGATACATTCTAATTGCATTTGAAATCAATTTTAAAGTCCATTTCTTTATTTTACCAATTTGACAGAAATTAGTTAAATTACTTTCTTTTGGGTTCTGTGTGATCATTGATTGTTAACATTTAATAATATTAAATTTAAAATTTTAAATTTAATTGACCAGTTGGTCAATTTTAAATTTAAGGTAGAAGATAAAATGAAATGCTTTTTAAAATATGCCATTGATATATATGTATATGCATTTTATGTATACATACATTTTGTACTTTATTATATAAAGTCACAGATGTGACTCAGAGTTACCATTTGTATACTTTTAGTTTAAATGAGAGGTGCTTCATTAGTGACAGGCAGTGCTTCTCCCTGAGATTGAAAAATATCAGTCAATAAAGTGATAAATCATATCCTGATTTTATTTAGTCTCTAAAAAATTGAGATCTATTTTATATTTTATTTAAACTTAATTTCACATGTAGAATTGGAATCTAAAACCAGCTTTAATTTCAGATGTAATGACTGGACTGACATAGTCCATGATTGTTAAATTATTGTTCCAACTTATTTTTTTTTCTTTTTTTTAGGGAACTCACTCTCTTTTGGAGTAAATTACAGCAAAGAGTAGAACCATCTATACAAGTGTACCTAGAAAGATGTCGTCAGCTTTCTCTGTTAACCAAGACGGTATATCACATTTTCTTCCTGATTAAAGTTATTAATTCTGAGGTAAGAATAATCAAGCTATTTTTTCTTAATTTAAGATTCATAAATAATCTTTAATGAAAGACATTATTTTGGCACTTCTTCCAGTGATTTTTGTTTATTTCATTTAGAGTTTTCAACATTGCTTTCCTTATTAGTTTAATAATAGAGATTTGCTATAGAGAAACTTAAAAATGCAAATGAGAGCCAGAGTCTTGCTCTTGGCCTGAAGAAAAGTAATATTCTAGTATTTTATCATTCTATAATTTTTACTCCTATGTCTTCTGCTGTTTTGATAGTTTGGCTCTGTAGAGATTTAGAAAATGTGAAGAGAAATGGAGAGATAGCTTCCTTTGTTGGTAGTTTGGCAGATTACATTGTCTAAAAATCCTTTTTCTACAAAATGCCCCAAAATACTTGATGACATAAACATTTCTATTGATGTATAGCATCTGAGATTTCATGAATGTTAGGGAGGGGAAATCCTTAGGCTCAAAATGAAGAAGAACCTAAAAACTGGAGCAGAAAGCTTGAGCTGATGCTGGGCCCCTCCTGGCTTGGGTGGGGATTAGGGTATGTTACTACTTGTGGTAACTAAGGGGTTTGAGTTTTAATATGCACATGGGGGTAGGAGATAGCTTTATGGGGATAGGAGATAAGATCTTGGGCTCGGCCCTCTCTTGTTAGGGAGCTGAAAGTGAGTTCCCCTGTCCCCCTTCCCCTCCCCAACCTTGAAGTCCTATAATTTCACTGAAAAAGTAGACTAGAAAAATACTACTTTTTATTTAACACAGATAGATGATAGGAAACTTTGTGCATGTCCAACTGGGCTGTGGGTCACAGAAGGAAAAAAGTTTTCTTTAAGCAGTTGTACCCATAGGTCTATCCTTACACAGATTTGGGGTCCAGATTTACCCTGTCTTTATAGTCCAGAAATCCCCATGCTGAATAAGTAATGTTGAAGAAGGTAAGGGTGGAACTGGGCTGGTAACAGCTGGGATACCTGGCAGAAGCAAATGCAGAACTTTGGAGGGACATACCCTCAATGTAGGATTCTTAGATAAAGCCCTGCTTAAGATGACTTTGTGATCAAGATTTACAGAACATGAAGCAGTTTGTCATGAGGGAATTCTGTCAGAGAGAAGTAACAATAGGATTAAACATGAAAAGATAGAAACTATAAATTACATATATTTGAAGACATAAGTAAATTTAACCACCAAGATTTATAAAGCATGTGAAACAACATGACATGACTAAATTTCGGTAGACAAAAAGAATAGAATTATTTGCCTAGTAGTTTAACACAATTATGGAAAATTCTATAAAATACATGTATTTAAAGACATAAAATAAGGGATTGAAGTATAAGAAAGACACTATCAAAATGATCAGATTTTAAAGAGTCAGAAGAACTTTTGCAAATAAAACACAAGTCCTTGAAATGAAAACATTTAATAAGTAGATTAAACAAATTAAATACAACTGAAGAGGCACGTAATAATCAGAGGTTGCCTATGTGTTTCCATTTATTTATTTAAATTGGAATCCAAGTTTTATAAGATTAATTTATTTTCTTATAGCATAACCCTTGCAGTAATGCAGTTGGTTCCCATTTTAAATGTACACAGAAGACATTTTCCATAGTTGCTACGTTGCATAGAATGGGATGCCAAACAGTGTTTAGGAATCCTTACAATCTGGTGTGCAGCATGACAAGAAGTATTTTTTAATTCATGTGTAGTTTTTTTTTTTTTTTTTGAAAGGAGGGACCGAAAGATACTCTTCTGTCCCCCTTTAAAAGTAACTTTTTAAATCTGTAGTTGGTCCATAAATTTTACATATATCTTCACTTTTTCTCCTGAAATAATTTCTTTTCAGGAGAAAAGAATTTCTCTCAAAGTAAAGGACAGGAATGAGTCCTGCTTTCCAGTTTTTCCTCTGTCAGCCTTGTTAATTCATTCTGATTTTCCATTTTCTATATTGTAGTGTTGCAGTTAAAAGAAAATGAACTTACAATAGTAAGTTTCTTAAAAAATTAATGTGCAATTTTAAAACATAGGTTGTGCCACTAGTGGCTTTATGTCTCACTTAAAGAACAGTGTAGCAAAGTAGAAGGAGCTTGAAATCAGAAGCCAGACAAATTGGGTATGAAACTTGATGTTCTGTTGACCACCTGTTAACTCTAACCACTTTGTGTTAATTTTTTAAAATTTTATTTTCATTTTTATTTATTTTGACAGAGAGGAGAGAGAATCTTAAGCAGGCGCCATGCTGAGCATGGAGCTCGATCCCATGATCATATGATCATGACCTGAGCTGAAATCAAGAGTCAGATGCTCAGCTGACTGAGCGACCCAAGCGCCCCTCATTCCTTAATTAGATTAATTAAGGACGTTAAGTAAAAGTGACTCTCCTCCGTCAAACTTACACCCCACTTAGAAGGAGATTGTGTTGGAGAGGGGAAGAACTTGGACAAGAGCTACACTGCATTGTCGTAGCCAGTAGCCACATTTTAGGGGCTCAGTAGCTCCATGTGGCTAGTGACTACCATATTGAATAGTATAAAAAAGACTTCCATCATCACAGTTCTGTTGAGTAGTGCCTTTCTGGAGAGACTTTGGATTCAGAAGTAAAGCACCTATATAAAACACTTAAAAACATGAATAATAGCTTAGAGAGTTGGTCAGGGGAGCACACCTACTGACAAGAATAACTTGCAACTTGCTAATTACTCTGCCCCAAAAATCTTGTTTCCCATTCCATAAAAATTTTTTCCCTTTGTTTTTTACTTTTTGAAATCTGATCAAGCAGAGGTTTTATCTTAAAACTAGAATCCTAGATTATTATTAAGGACCAAAAGAGACCTTAAAATTAATGCTATAGTGACTAGGTTCTAGTAAAACTTCTCAGTTTTCACATGATGCAGTTTAGTCTCAAGGTCAGTGATTTGGGTTACCTGGTGGCCCTTTTTAAAATTCCAGGAGTGGGGCGCCTGGGTGGCTCAGTCGGTTAAGCGTCCAACTTCAGCTCAGGTCACAATCTCGCGGTCCGTGAGTTCAAGCCCCGTGTCGGGCTCTGGGCTGACGGCTCAGAGCCTGGAGCCTGTTTCAGATTCTGTGTCTCCCTCTCTCTGACCCTCCCCCGTTCATGCTCTGTCTCTCTCTGTCTCAAAAATAAATAAACTTTAAAAAAAAAAAAAATCCAAGAGTTAGGAGCACCTGGGTAGCTCAGTTGGTTGAGCATCTGACTCTTGATTTTGACTCAGGTCATGATCCTGGGGTCATGGGAGCCTGCTTAAGATTCATTCTCATTCTCTCTTTCTCTGTCTCTCTGCCTCTGTTCCCCGCTTGTACACACTCTCTGTCTCTAAAATAAATTTAAAAATAAATAAATGAATTTAAAAAACACAATTCCAGGGTTTGTTGAAGACTGTTGGCCAGTTTATTCATGCTTTTTCCTAGACCCTTGAAATTAAAAGGTTGAAAAATACAGCACTATTGCACTATAGCACTATAGCACTCAGTCTATTGATGGAGACACACAAACATGTGGGCCATCCAACCCACTTGTCTGTTTTGACTGAGTGATAGCCAGACAGAATGGGAGGGGAAAGTGTCCCTAGTATTAGAAAAAGCATGTAAAGTAGTGTGAAGAAAAAACTTTTCCTTTCTTCACTACTCACTGAATACTTCTGTTCATCAAATGTGTGGGGGTTTTCTTCACATCAAACAATTCTCTGGACACCAGCTGGGTATCCTACAACTTAATTCTGACACTATTTACCTGGAGGTAGCACAGATCTCACAGATTAAGTGCCCAATCCCACAAGACTGACACACACACACACACACACACACAACCCCTTTCAGATGCTAATCACAGGTCCAGTTTGTCACTTGTGCTTCTGACCAACTGGCTGAAATCAGAAGTTCCTACAATATCTTTCCCTAGATTTGATTAGTTTGCTAGAGTGGCTCACAGAATTCAGGAAGACAATTTACCTACTAGCTTACTGGTTTGTTGTAAAAGGATACAACTTAGAAAGCGCAAGATGAAAGAGATGCTCAGGGCAAAGTATGGGGGAAAGGGCAAGCTGCCTCCCCAGATCTCTGCATGTTTACCAGTGCAGAAGGTCCCTGAACCCTGTTCTTTTTGGGTTTTTACAGAGGCTTCATTACATAAGCACAGTTGATTAAATCATTGGCCAGCGTTGGTGATTGATTCAGAACCCAGCATCTCTCCCTCCCTTGGAGGTGGGGGTGGGGGCAAGACCTGAAAGTTCCAACCCTCTAATTACAAGTTTGTTCCTCTGACCACCAGACCCATCAGGTGGTTATCTGGGGGCTCTCCAAAAATCCCCTCATTAACAAACTCCTTTGTGGTTAAAAGGGCCTTATTAATAGCAACACCTGTTTCATGGTTTAAGGCTCGAGCTATTTTAGGAGCTGGGAACAAAAGGTTCCCTTATAGCTCTTATCATTTAGGAAATTACCAAGGTTTTAGGACTATGTGCTGGGAGCCCTGGATGAAAAAATATATATGTATTTCTTATATCACAATATCACAAGTGGTATCAAGCAAATGAGAGAATGGCATATTTTGGGATCTACAGTTAGTTTACCTGCAGTATAGGCTATTTGGGTGTAGGGCAAAAGATAAAAGATGAGTCTAGACCAGATGAGGCATAGGTAGGATTGTTAAGGCCTTTTTGTATTACCAATTAAGAATATATATTTAATTCTGAAATACAAAGGTAACCATTTAAGAATTTTAAAGCAGGGTAAGACATGGTATGCACGGATGGAGAAGAGCTGAATAGGATGTTCATGGGGAAACTAACCAGTCTGTAAGCCTTAAGTAGCTTTGGGTCAAGGACACTAGGCAGTCAGAGGAGAGGAACAGAGAAGTGGAGGCAGGGGGGTGGATACCAAATATAAAACCTTGTCTTTTTCAGAAGGTTGCCTGGTGCTGGACCACTGTCTGGGGGCGGCGGGAAGGGGGTGGGTCTCTATTCCTCCCTCTGAGTTTTTAGCACTTAGCTTTCTTCTGTTCCTGTGACTCTTAAATTCAGGCTGGTGCTATCGGTACTTTTATTAACTAATGTTATTGATTAAGTACATTATTATAGGCTAATTACTTGTTTAATCACATATTTATGGAAAATTGTGAATTCAGACTCATCTTTAAAAACCCTTATTATAGGTGGCTCAGTCAGTTAAGTGACTTTGGCTCAGGTCACGATCTTGTGGTCCATGAGTTCAAGCCCTGCGTTGGGCTCTGTGCTGACAGCTCAGAGCCTGGAGCCTGCTTGGGATTCTGTGTCTCCCTCTCTTTCTGTTCCTTTCCCACTTGCATTCTGTCTCTCTCTCTCTCTCTCAAAAAAAAAAGATTAAAAAAAATTAAAAAATAGTAAATATAAAATAAAATTAACAAAAAAAAAAAACCACCATTATAAGGACACCTGGATGGCTCAGTCGGCTAGGCAACAGACACTTGATCTCAGCTCAGGTCTTGATTTCAGGGTTGGGAGTTAAAGCCCTGCATTGGGCTCCATGTTGGGTATGGAGCCTACTTAAAAAATAAATAAAATTTAAAAATTAATAAAAAATAAAAACACTTGTTATATAACAAGTTTATGATTTGAATATCGCCTGTAAACTTAATTTTCAATCACACACACACACACACACGCAAAGATGTAAACTCAAAAGAATCAAAATTTTGTTGTACTTCTGTTGGCATCATTTAAGGTTTCACATTTAATTACACAACATTAAGATGTTCTTAAAGCAAATTTATTCAAAGCCATTTGCTCTTAATGAGTTGAAATGAACCCTTGAATCCAGGAGCCGACTGTATTAGGATAGAACTGTCAGTTGAGTTTCTCTCTGAAATAATTTTAGTTGCATTTTCTAAGCAATAAGTAAAATTTTTGAATCCACTTTTGTCATTTATAGAGAAAGAGATCAACATTCACGTGACGAAATAGTTACAGTCAGCTTCATCAGAGTAGGTGTCCTTCATCCACAAAACCCCTATATCCTGAATCCTTTCTTAAAGTACTTTCTTTCTCTACCATTTCCTGAATTTTCTAAATAATTACAGCCTTTTTCAGAATTCTCGTCCCCTACATATTTACTAGTCCTTTTGATATGTGCCTTCATCATCACTTGTGCATTATTAGAAGTAGCCCCTAAGTCATGTAACAGAGGTGCAAATGTTTTTTACTACAAAAGTTTTCTGGCTCAGATTTATCTCGGAATAGTATAAAATAACTATACAGGTTTGATATGAAAGCTAGAGACAACCATATGGTCCCAGTTCTTTCCTAGTTGTCCTTTCTTCACTGTCACTTTTAAGAATATAGGTCTCAGGCACCTGGGTGGCTCAGTCACTTGAGCATCTGACTTCGGTTCAGGTCATGATCTTGCAGTCAGTGAGTTCGAGACCCATGTTGGGCTCTGTGCTGACAGCTCAGAGCCTGGAGCCTGCTTCAGATTCTTTATCTCCCTCTCTCTTTGCCCCTTCCCTGCTCATCCTCTGTCTCTCTCTCAAAAATAAACATTAAAAAAAAATTTAATAGGTCTCATATCTATTTTTGTCCATTTTCTTCTTGGTCTTTATGTCCGTGCTTTTCCTAAAGTCAAGACCAATTTATCTTCCCCTCACTTTCCTTTTGGCTCACGAATCTAAGCTTCTGTTTTAGTAAAAAAAACAAAAAAACTTTATTTCCTTCTTAGTCTGTGAAAATACAGACCCTATCAGCTTTTTTTTACTTATTTTTTTCTTGCCTTTTGATCCTATATAACATATATTCCATTCCCATGAACGTGGCCATACCTTATAGCTGGCTTATTTCTTATATTTATGTTCTCCTTAGTCTTTAAAAACCCATTTTTTTATCTCTTCATATATCTTCAAATAACTTTTACCTTCATTACTGCTGTCTTGTAGTAATAGTTCAGGATGCTAATTCAGGGACTCCTAGGTGGCCCAGTCAGTTCAGCATCCAACTCTTGATTTCAGCTCAGGTTATATGATTTCAGTTTGTGAGTTTGAGCCCCATGTCAGGCTCTACGCTGACAGCGTGGAGCCTGCTTAGGATTCTCTCTCTTCCTCTCTCTCTGTCCCTCCCCTGTGCATTCTCTCTCTCTCTCTCTCTCTCTCTCACACACACACACACACACACTCTCTCTCTCTCTCTCTCTCTCTCTCTCAAAATAAATAAACTTTAAAAAATGCTAATTCAAAAGGAAAAACATTTATTGTGTCTCCTTCTACTCATTTTTAAGATGGTTCAGCAGCAAGGTAGGTGATTTGGCATTCAGCCAATGTATGATAGAACTACAACCCCTTCCCCCATGAAGGATCAGATTATTCTGTTAAAAGTGAAAATCTCCTTTCATTACTAGTAAGTTAGGAAATAGGGGGACATTCTCCGTTCTGTAATTGGATTAAGAGTTTTTTTATTTCAGAAGGACTGTAAATACAAAGTTAAGAAATGAAATTTGTGATAGAGTTGACATTTATCGATCACTTCCTATGTGCCAGACGTTATACTATAGCAGATACTTTAAATACATAATATTCACTAATACAGTTTTATGAAGTTTGTGTTGTTTTGATCTTTTGTAAGTGGGCTATGAACGGTTAGAGATGGTAATAACTTCCAAGTTTACCTAGCTGTATTAGATGATTTTATACCCAGGTCTTGTCTTAGTTCCCAGTGCTTATCCATTTTCTGCTATTCTTTATAATTCATTTTACACACACACACACACACACACACACACACACACACACACACACGGCTAAGCTACGATGCTTTAGAAGAGGCAGTTTTTCATATGTTGCTATTTGCAAAATTTGAGAAAAGCAAACCTCAATTTAAAAATAACCAAATTCACTTATAAGGGTTGGTTAAGTATAAACTGACATTTGACATTTCTTGTTTGCTTTTTCACAGACTGAAGGGGCTGGACTTGCCACCTGTATAGAACTATGTGTAAAAGCCCTTCGTTTGGAATCTACAGAAAATACTGAAGTGAAAATATCTATTTGCAAGACCATTTCCTGCTTGTTGCCTGATGATCTGGAAGTTAAACGTGCTTGTCAACTGAGTGAATTTCTTCTTGAGCCTACAGTAGATGCATATTATGCTGTGGAAATGTTGTATAACCAGCCAGATCAGAAATATGATGAAGAAAATCTTCCAATACCAAATTCTCTACGCTGTGAGCTCTTACTGGTATTGAAAACTCAGTGGCCCTTTGATCCAGAATTCTGGGATTGGAAAACCTTAAAACGACAATGTCTTGCATTAATGGGGGAAGAAGCATCCATTGTGTCTTCAATAGATGAACTAAACGACAGTGAAGTTTATGAGAAAGCAGTAGACTACCAGGAAGAGATAAAAGAAACTTCTATGAATGGACTTTCTGGTGGAGTTGGTGCTAATTCTGGCCTTCTCAAAGACATCTGTGATGAAAAGCAGAAGAAGAGAGAGATAAAACAATTAAGAGAGAGAGGATTTATATCTGCTAGGTTTAGGAATTGGCAAGCCTACATGCAGTATTGTGTGTTGTGTGACAAAGAATTCCTTGGTCATAGAATAGTACGACATGCTCAAAAACATTACAAAGATGGGATTTACAGTTGCCCTATATGTGCAAAGAACTTCAATTCTAAAGAAACTTTTGTCCCTCATGTCACATTGCATGTTAAACAATCTAGTAAAGAGAGACTAGCAGCTATGAAACCATTAAGAAGATTGGGGAGGCCACCTAAGATCACAACTACCAATGAGAATCAAAAGACTAATGCTGTGACCAAGCAGGAACAGCGGCCTATAAAAAAGAATAGTCTCTATTCAACAGATTTCATAGTATTTAATGACAATGATGGTTCAGATGATGAGAATGATGACAAAGATAAATCTTATGAGCCAGAAGTGATCCCAGTCCAGAAACCAGTACCTGTTAATGAATTTAATTGCCCTGTAACTTTTTGTAAAAAGGGCTTTAAGTACTTTAAAAATTTAATCGCTCATGTAAAGGGACATAAGGATAATGAAGATGCCAAGCGCTTTCTTGAAATGCAAAGCAAAAAAGTTATTTGCCAATACTGTAGACGTCATTTTGTAAGTGTTACTCATCTTAATGATCACCTACAAATGCACTGTGGCAGTAAACCATATATCTGTATACAGATGAAATGTAAGGCTGGTTTTAATAGTTACGCAGAGCTCTTAACACACCGAAAGGAACATCAAGTCTTTAGAGCGAAATGTATGTTTCCTAAATGCGGCAGAATTTTTTCAGAAGCTTACTTACTATATGATCATGAAGCACAGCATTATAATACCTATACTTGTAAGTTCACAGGTTGCGGTAAAGTTTATCGTTCTCAGAGTGAGCTAGAAAAGCATCTGGATGATCACAGTACTCCTGAAAAAGTTCTGCCTCCTGAAGACCAACTTAATTCATCTGGAGATTGTGTTCAGCCTTCTAAAGTGAATCAGAACACAGAAGTGAGCATTGAGAAAGAGAGGTCTATGCTTTCTTCAGAAAATAACATTGAAAACGCCTTACCAGCAGAGAGAAGTGATGCTTGGGATAAAAGCAAAACAGAATCAGCTGTGACCAAACAAGACCAGATTTCTGCATCAGAGCTCAGGCAAGCTGATGGACCATTGTCAAATGGTTTGGAAAACCCAGTGACTACTCCTCTGCTTCAGGCCAGTGAAGTGGCTGTGTCCATTAAAGTGTCCCTCAATCAGGGGATCGAGGATAACTTTGGAAAGCAAGAAAACTCAACTGTGGAAGGCACTGGTGAATCATTGGTCACAAACTTACATACACCGGTTGAAGATACTTGTAATGATTTGTGTCGTCCAGGTTTTCAAGAAAGAAAAGAACAGGATTGCTTTAATGAAGCCCAGATAACTCAGAATCCTTTAGTAAATTCAGAAACCCTTAAAATAGGTGACCTTACCCCACAAAACTTAGAAAGGCAAGTGAACAACCTGATGACCTTTTCTGTGCAAAACCAGGCAGGATTTCAAAACAGTTTACCAGCTTCTAAGTTTGAATGTGGAGGTAATGTTAAAACATCATCCAGTCTTTATAATTTACCTCTTAAGACATTGGAAAGTATCACATTTGTTCCATCACAGCCCAACCCAAGTAGTTCTTTAGGAACTCCATCAGTGCCTCCAAAAGCGCCAGGTCAGAAATTCAGTTGCCAGGTTGAGGGATGTACTCGAACCTATAATTCTTCACAGAGTATTGGGAAACACATGAAGACAGCACACCCTGACCAGTATGCGGCATTTAAAATGCAGCGCAAAAGTAAAAAAGGTCAAAAATCGAACAACTTAAATACACCAAATAATGGCAAGTTTGTTTATTTTTTGCCATCACAGGTGAGCAGCTCTAACAATGCATTTTTTACACCACAGACCAAAGCCAATGGGAATCCTACTTGTTCAAATCAGTTGCAGCATGTCTCGCCTTCCATTTTTCCAGCTCATTTAGCAAGTGTGTCAGCTCCACTGTTGCCCTCAGTGGAAAGTGTCATAAATCCAAATATACCTTCTCAGGATAAAAATGAACAAGGTGGTGGTATTATATGTTCCCAAATGGAAAATTTATCTACTACTGCCTTGCCAGCACAAATGGAAGATCTAACCAAAACAGTTTTGCCTTTGAATATTGACAGTGGCTCGGATCCTTTCCTTCCTTTACCTGCAGAAAGTAGTTCAATGTCTCTTTTCCCTTCACCAGCAGATAATGGGGCTAATTCTGTTTTTTCCCAGCTGGAAAATAATACAAATCATTTTTCCTCACAGATTGAAGGAAACACCAATTCCTCCTTTCTAAAGGGAGGCAATGGTGAAAATGCAGTTTTTCCTTCGCAAGTCAATGTTGCAAATGACTTTAATAGCACCAGTGCCCAACAGTCTGCCCCTGAAAAAGTTAAAAAAGACCGTGGGCGGGGCCCAAATGGGAAGGAAAGAAAACCCAAGCACAACAAAAGGGCCAAATGGCCTGCAATTATCAGAGATGGGAAATTTATCTGTAGCAGGTGTTACAGGGCTTTTACTAATCCCAGATCTCTGGGTGGACACTTGTCTAAGCGATCTTACTGTAAACCACTGGATGGAGCAGAAATTGCTCAAGAACTTCTACAGAATAATGGACAGCCTTCTCTTCTTGCCAGCATGATTCTCTCCACAAATGCAGTAAATTTGCAGCAGCCTCAACAGTCTACCTTCAACCCAGAAGCGTGTTTTAAAGATCCATCATTCCTGCAACTTCTTGCTGCTGAAAATCGCTCATCAACATTTTTACCAAATACATTTCCCCGGACTGGTGTGACTAGCTTTAGTACCAGTGTTAGTCAAGAAGGAAGTGAAATTATTAAACAGGCTTTGGAAACTGCTGGCATTCCCAGTACATTTGAGGGTGCTGAAATGCTTTCTCATGTTCCAGCAGGTTGTGTTTCAGATGCAGCACAAGTAAATGCAACAGTGATGCCAAACCCAGCTGTGCCACCCCTGTTGCAGACTGTATGCCACCCAAACGCCCTGCTGACAAACCAGAATAGGACACCAAACTCCAAAACTTCCTCCATTGAGGAATGCAGCAGTTTACCTGTTTTCCCAACAAATGACTTACTACTGAAGACTGTTGAAAATGGTTTGTGTTCTAGTTCATTCCCTAATTCTAGTGGGCCATCACAAAATTTTACCAGTAACAGTTCACGTGTTTCAGTTATAAGTGGTCCTCAGAACACAAGGTCTAGTCATTTAAATAAAAAGGGAAACAGTGCTTCGAAGAGAAGAAAGAAAGTTGCCCCTCCCCTAATTGCACCCAATGCTTCCCAAAACTTGGTAACAAGTGACTTGACAGCAATGGGACTTATAGCAAAGAGTATTGAGATACCAACCACTAACCTCCATTCAAATGTAATTCCAAATTGTGAGCCTCAGGGTTTGGTGGAAAACCTAGCACAGAAATTAAATAATGTTGACAATCAGTTATTTATTACTGATGTGAAAGAAAACTTTAAAACCAATCTTGAGTCCCATACGGTGTTAGCTCCTTTAACATTAAAAACTGAAAATGGGGATTCCCAAATGATGGCTTTGAATTCATGCACAACTTCAATAAATTCTGATTTGCAGATTTCTGAAGACAATGTTATACAAAACTTTGAAAAGACTCTTGAGATTATTAAAAGTGCTATGAATTCTCAAATACTAGAGGTAAAAAGTGGATCTCAGGGTGTTGGTGAAACATCACAGAATGCTCAAATAAATTATAACATTCAGCTTCCTTCAGTACACACTGTACAAAATAGCAAGTTACCTGATTCTTCTCAGTTTTCCTCCTTCATAGGTGTATTGCCAGCAAAAAGTAACATTCCTCAGTCTGAAGTATTACATAAGGAGGATCAAATACAGGAAATTTTAGAAGGCTTACAGAAATTAAAATTAGAAAATGACCTGTCCACTCCAGCATCTCAGTGTGTACTAATAAATACATCAGTGACACTGACTCCCACTCCCATTAAACCAATCCCAAATGTCACAGTGGTTCAGCCAGTTTCTGAAATGATAAGCAACATTCAGTTTAGTGACAAAGTTAATAAACCCTTTGTGTGTCAAAACCAAGGGTGTAATTATAGCGCTATGACAAAGGATGCTTTATTTAAGCACTATGGTAAGATTCATCAATACACTCCAGAGATGATTCTTGAAATTAAGAAGAATCAGTTGAAATTTGCTCCATTTAAATGTGTAGTGCCTACCTGCACAAAAACATTTACAAGAAATTCTAATCTCCGAGCACACTGCCAGTTGGTCCATCATTTTACAACAGAAGAAATGGTAAAGTTAAAAATAAAAAGGCCTTATGGAAGAAAATCTCAGAGTGAAAATTTGTCAGCTCCACGAATTGCACAAGTAAAAAGACAGCTAACTATGACAGAGGAAAATAAAAGGGAGTTCCAGCCTGCTTTAGAATTGGGAGCAATGAAGGAAAATGCCCTCAGTAATACAGCAGTGATCCCAGAAAAACAACTTGTAGAAAAAAAAAGTCCTGAAAAAACAGAAAGTTCTTTGCAAGTGATTACAGTTACTTCAGAACAATGTAATACAAATTCTCTCACAAACATACAAACCAAAGGGCGGAAAATTAGGAGACATAAAAAAGAAAAGGAGGAGAAAAAACGCAAGAAGCCAGTTTCCCACTCCCATGAGTTTCCAACAAGATACAGTCCCTACAGACCTTATCGATGTGTTCACCAAGGTTGCTTTGCCGCTTTCACTATACAGCAAAACTTAATTCTGCATTACCAGGCTGTGCACAAATCAGATCTACCTGCATTTTCTGCAGAGATTGAAGAGGAAAGTGAAGCTGGTAAAGAAAGTGAAGAGATTGAAACTAAACAAACTGTGAAAGAATTTCGATGTCAGGTGAGTGACTGTTCTCGAATCTTCCAAGCAATTACTGGCCTGATCCAGCACTACATGAAACTTCATGAAATGACTCCTGAGGAAATTGAAAGTATGACTGCTTCTGTGGATGTTGGGAAATTTCCATGTGACCAGTTAGAGTGTAAATCTTCATTTACTACATATTTGAACTATGTTGTTCATCTTGAGGCAGATCATGGAATTGGGATAAAGGGAAATAAAACTGAAGAAGATGGCATATACAAGTGTGACTGTGAAGGCTGTGACCGTATATATGCAACTCGGTCAAATCTCCTCCGACACATTTTTAATAAGCATAATGACAAACATAAAGCTCATTTGATTCGGCCAAGAAGATTAACACCTGGTCAGGAAAATATATCAAGCAAGGCAAACCAAGAAAAGACAAAGTCTAAACATCGGGGTACAAAACACAGATCTGGAAAGGAAGGAATAAAAATGCCTAAGACTAAACGAAAGAAAAAAAATAGTTTAGAAAACAAGACTGCGAAAATTGTGCAGATTGAAGAAAATAAACCTTATTCTCTGAAACGTGGAAAGCATGTATATTCTATAAAGGCTAGGAATGATGCCTTGTCTGAGTGTACAAGCAGATTTGTAACCCAGTATCCATGTATGATAAAAGGGTGTACATCAGTTGTTACAAGTGAAAGCAATATAATTAGACATTATAAATGCCATAAATTATCAAAGGCATTTACATCACAACACCGTAATCTTCTCATTGTCTTCAAACGGTGTTGCAACTCACAATTAAAGGAAACTTCTGAGCAAGAAGTTGATAAGAGTGATGTGAAAAATTCTGACACATGTGTACCAGAGAGCAGTGATAACTCCAGAACAGCTACAGTTCCACAGAGGGAAACTGAAAAAAATGAAAAAGACGAAATGGATGAGCTAACAGAATTATTTATTACAAAATTAATAAACGAAGACAATGCAAGTGTGGAGACCCAAGCTCATACCTCTTCAAATGTAAGTAATAATTTTCAGGAAAGTAACCCCTGCCAGTCAGAAAAACAAAAAACAAGTAATTTGAAGAGAGTTAATAAAGAAAAAAATGTCTCCCAAAATAAAAAGAGGAAAGTTGAAAAAGCTGAACCAACATCGGCAGTTGAGTTAAGTAGCACACATAAAGAAGAAGAAACTGCTGTTGCAATTCAGACTACGGAGGAGCATCCTGCATCTTTTGACTGGAGCTCGTTTAAACCAATGGGATTTGAAGTATCATTTCTGAAGTTTCTTGAAGAGTCTGCAGTGAAGCAGAAGAAAAATTCTGACAAAGACCATCCAAATAGTGGAAATAAGAAAGGGTCCCATTCAAATTCAAGAAAAAATATTGACAAGACTGCTGTGACTAGTGGAAATCATGTATGTTCTTGTAAAGAAAGTGAAACCTTTGTACAGTTTGCCAATCCATCACAGCTTCAGTGCAGTGATAATGTAAAAATTGTTTTAGACAAGACTCTTAAAGATTGCACTGAACTTGTGTTAAAACAGCTTCAGGAAATGAAACCTACCGTCAGTCTGAAAAAACTTGAAGTACATTCAAATGATCCAGATGTGTCTGTTATGAAAGAAATTAGTTTGGGTAAAGCAACAGGGAGAGGGCAGTACTGATACCTAATGTAATATAAATACATCATTTACGGTTTTATTTTAAATAGGAAGTCATCACGCATGCTAGAATTGTGACACTTCATTAATTTTTGTTGTTGACATGAATTAACCTGGCCGAAAAAAGGAAAAAAAAAAACAAACATGACATTTGTCATGTAAAACTTTTTTTTTTTATCCCTATGGGACTTGAGGAACAGAATCAATACTTCAGTTATTGTAAATAGTTGAGCTACACCTCAGATTTCTATCAGCCAGTTGCCCTTTCCATGAACTAATCTGAATTATCTGTGTGATTGATATGTTTCACCAGGTCACTGCTCATGTAGAACAGTACTCTGTAGATATCTTTTTTGTATATATTTATTATTGTAAATCATTTGCTGCCACCAGCAGTGTGTAAGTCTAAACTATTAAATGACACATTTATATTTGGAATTTTAATTTTTAACTAAGTGATCAAGTTTTTAAAACTGTTCTTTTATTGTTTTAAATTAAGAATTTTTCAAACTAAAAGTAGAAACTCTGCCATAGTTCATTGATTTTTACATAAAACATTTATTTACAAGATCTCAAAATTACTTTTCACAAAGTAGGCACATTGTATCAACACCTTGCTCTGCTTTGTAAATTTATCCTCTAGGATTTGGGGATGGTATTCATGTGAAATTATAGCAGATTCTTTAGCAGTTTCCTATAGCGACAGTTTTTTCATTGCTTCTAATTGGATATAGTTATTATGGTTCCATGAAATATAATGGAAATGTGAATAAAGAATTTACTACATCAAAGATTTTAAACATTTGGTATTAAAAAAAAATCCGTTGTGAATGTGATAGAAACTAGTAGTGTGGAGCAGTGTAAATATTTGAGGTGGTGATTTGTGAAGTAGCCCAGTATTGCCTTAAATAAAATCACATTTCATTTCTTGTTTTATACATGTGATCTTATAAAGTTTTTTTTTTCCATTTTCTGAGATTTATAGATTGGTGTATAGCTTTAAACTGTATAAACTTTTGTGGAAAGATTTTTTTAAACATTTTTATAAATCTTAAAATTGGTATCATCAAAGTGAGCCCATCTTGTGTTTATAAAATGCAAGAGTCCTTAACATTTATAATTACATAGATGAAACACTTTCTATAAGGAAGTTGGATGTTTTGATTTTACTGTTTATAGATGTTAGATTGTACAGATTTGTATTTTCCCACCATATCTAATGATACTTTTTTCATTAGATTGGTCTTCCAGAGCAGTATTAGTTGTCATAATTGATTATTTTGGTTATTCAGTATATAGTTAGCTCGTATAGGTTAGCTCTATTCACCATATTTATACTGTGGATTCACGGCCAGAGATAGAGGTTATTTCAGGAGAGTTTAGGACCTTCATTTGAAGTCCAACTAAGTCAGTACTGGAAACAAAACATCTTCTCAGATTTACTTTTGTTTCTGTTTGCCATATATAGTAGCATTGATTTTTGACTTTGTGTTTGTTATAAACTAGTTGCATTCACAATATTATTAGCCTGAGATATTGATGATGTTGTGATAATATGAAAATGTGTATATTCCCTGTGCAACATCAGATTTGCAGGACAAATGAAGCACTTAACTGAAATTGCTGGTACTCTGAATAAATAAGCATGGTCAAGGAGTGAATTATTTTCTTTTGGAAAATATTTTTTTAAGTTTTATTGAAGTATTGTAGTTTTATTTTTAGGGCCTAATGGGTTATATTGAATAGTTGGTTTCACCTCCTTAAAGTTTATTACCAATATGCATAAAACTTGACACATTAAAATCCCTTCCCTTTGGCAAGCCCACTGTTATTTATTAAAATAAAAGTTGTTCTTATGGGTGATTAATACATGTTTTTTTTTCTAAATTAACAATAACTTAACTCTGAATGATTTTAAAATTAAATTTTTGTTAACAACTGAATGTTTCTGTACAGTTTTCTTGGAAGTTGACCTAGCTCTTAAAGATAGGCCTTGGGCAAAACTGCCCTAGATAGTGCAGTAGCAAGTAGTTTTATTTCTGATAAATGTAGTGATGAGCCACAGTTACGTGAAAATACCAGTGGATTGGGGCTTTTCTTTTGCTCATTAGCTTAACTAGACATTTCTGTAATTGTTCTCCTACGTATCAGGAGAAAGTTTGCCAACACTGAGTTATTTTTTTTTATATTCCAGGTACTGTATGCTAAAAGTAATTATGGAAGAGTGGGCTTTTTAGCATGGAACAGAAAACTCAAATTATGGTATAAAATAAGAATTTATAAAACAGCATGTTGGTAAAATTTGATATGGAATGTAATGCCTAAGTATTAAAAAGGAATCATAAAGTATATATTTTTCATGGTATACTTTTCCTCAGTCTATTGTCTTGGGGTATTTTCTTCCTGTAATCTCAGTTTACCTAAGCTTTTATCATTTAAAAATGGATTTTTTTTCCCTCTTTTAAATCCAAAGAATTTGAATCTTACAGATTATTCAAAATACATCGTGTTAAGTGAAATGGTAACAGTTGGGAATTTTTCAGCAGTGTTAAATTCAGCATAGCTAAATTATTTTAAAGGGCTAGACAGAGATCAAGTTTTAGCAAGGCAATTTTTTGACTATCAGGTAAGCAAACACAGTTGCTATAGCTGTTAAGATTACTCAAATACTACAGCTAGAGATATCAAAGAGGGAATGCTCTATTTGGGGGAGGGTATTAATGAAAGTTTTTGTAGAAAAGATCAGTCTTGAGAGAGGAATGAATGAAGAGTCCTTGGATGGTCATAGGGGAAATGGGAATTCTACGTATGGAGAAATGATGAAGCAACATAGTGCATTTGCAGTATTGCAAGTGGTCTATGTGGGAAGATAGGGGGTTGGAGAAGCTGAAGAGGCAAATGGGCCAGATCATGAAGGTTCTTGTATGCCATAAAGTTTTCAGTTTTGATTAAGTGGTTACTGAATGTGTTTAAGTTGAACAGTTTGATCAGGTACCAATTTTAGACAATTGGCATTGTATAGAGGGTAGATTGGATAAGTTGAGACTAAAAGCAGAGAGACTTGAGGCAAAAAAAAAATGTGGAGGCCAGAAGAAAAAATGTTAACAATTGAGAAAGAGTAGAGCAGTAAGACAACCTTTTTCAAAATGTTTATTGTAGTGAAATACCAGCAGGTTGGAAGGTGAAGTCTGTAGTCAAAGTTTTCTAAACTGCATGTTATAGCTCCCTCTTAATCCAGTGAACATTAGTATATTCAAGTTCTGTACAGAAAACATGTTAACTGTTAAAGTGGGAGTTTTTCAGGCTTAACTGACAATGAAAATATTTTTCATTTTAAATATTAATACTTAGGTGTATCCTACTGACTTAGTGTTCTAAGGAATACACTTTAGGAACTGCTCCTCTAAAATGGCATTTTATTAAACCAGGGCTGAAAATCAGCAGGTGTGTGCACCAAAGCAGCCGTATTGGCTGTTTACAAATGGTGATTTTTTCCCAATTGGCCAATTTAACTGTTCTAATTGATACGTTTCACATGTCTTTTTATAGCTTTTTAATTTTTTTATTTTAAGTAGGCCTCACGCCCAGCTTGGAGCCCATTGCAGGGCTTGAACTCACGATCCTGAGATCAAGACCTGAGCTGAGATCAAGAGTCAGACACTTAACCGACTGAGCCACCCAGTGCTCCTAGTGTTTTTAATTTTTATATTATCTGTGCCTCCCAACACTACCTCTCAATGAACAAAATGATAGTGTCTTTTATTTCTCAGTGATTTTGCTTATTAGAGGTGCTTCATTTCCGTGATCTCCCCATAAGTGGGATCCCTATACCTTGCTGTAATCAAAACATGTATCACTTCCTTAACTGGAATTCAGATTCTCTTTGTCCAGCCACAAACTTCTAGTTCACTTGCTCGAGATATCTCCACTAAAAAATACTTCTACCTCATTACAGTTAATCAGTTAATCCTACCACCTGCTCACTATTCATCAGCTCACTCTGTCCTCAACTTATCCTACTTAGACTAGATCCCATTGTTACATGAATTCCTTTGCACATATTCTCACACCATGCCCAACTCTGTCATGATTTGGAACAATTTCAGAAACCTGTCTGCTCTTGAGCAGTTGGATGGGGAGAAATTACTACAGTAGGCAAGTTTATAATCTCAAAGAGGCTCAAAACTGGCAGTTTTTATGCATTTTTATTGTAATAACTTGCTTCCACAAACTTAAATGATTTATACGCTTTTTTGCCCCAATTTTCCTATTCCCCTCATCTTTGACCTTTTAATCATATTTTACCAAGAAAGTACAAAAATTTGACAGGAATTTTCTCCACTTTTCACCACCGAATTTATAAACCCAATCTGTATCTGCACTGTTATCAAAAATCCTTCCTTCCTCACCCCAAAAACTTTCAGTTAACTACTCTGTTTTCATCAGACTTTCTCTTACTAGATCATTTTCAACAATTTATACTTGTGCCCTCGTAGCTACTATTCTTAAAGTAGAGGGTGGGGAGGGTGATCACTTGATTCCATCTAATGATAACCCATTTTATTTGGTTTATATCTAATCTGAGTTGTCTCTTCAAACCTTTCATTCTCATTTACTACCACATTATGTATCCCCACAACTGCTCTGAAGTTGCTGTCCTCAGGATCACCATTCTCCATGCTGCCCTATCCTTTTCTGCTCTCACCCACTGTCTCAGGAGCATCCGGCAGGGTTGATGACGTACTCCTGAAATACTCATTCTTGGTTTTCTCTTTACCTCTTCTGGCTGCTCCATCACTGACTCCAACCCTAACTCCTCTCTCAATACCTAAACTTGGCTTAGTGTGTGTGTGTGTGTGTGTGTGTGTGTGTGTGTGTGTGTGTGTGTGTTTCCACTCTCTAGATTTAGTCCATTCTCTGGAGTTCAGTATGAATGTACCTGTCACACCACATTTATACCTCTAACACCAAACTTCATAGTTCCAGGCTTGTGTTTTCAACTGCCTACCTCATAGTTAAACATATTACCTCCAAATGATTATTTCTTTCCCCACCTCACCTTCAATCTATTCCTCTCCCAGTATTCCTTATCTGGATAAGTGAAATCACTACCTAGGTTTCTCAAGCTAAGTTCTTTAATGCTGTTATAGTAGCCAATTCATGCCCTTTCCCTATGTTTTTGGTCACAAGTATAGTCATTTTTACCTCAAGCAAAAAGGAACTCTTCCACTTCTCCACCATCACTTCTTCCCTACCCACCATAATATCGTTCTTAAGAGCCTTCTTCCAGAATATTACCCACCAAACACATTAAAATTTTAAAGTAATTTTAGTGGCTCTGGGGGTGAGTGGGTGGAGAAGGGACATTCTTTTTCTTCACACTGCCCTTTGAATTAAAAAAAAATGTTTTACTATGATGCCTGCCTATCTTTTTCTAAGTACATCGTTTTGCTCTCCTTTTGCCCATTGTGTTCTAGCCACATAGGTTACTTTTGAGTTCCTCAAACCAACCCTTGTACTCACATCGCAAGGCCCTTGTATTAGCTGTTCCTTCTGCTTGGGATACTGTAATTTACTGTGTACTGACTTACTCCTTCAAGTTTTAGGCCTCTGCCCTCGTTACTGGTTACTACATTATAGCATTTACCTTCCTTGATAGCGTTTATCAGGTTGTTGTTACTACTTTTTACTCTATGCCATGGATCTAATCTGGTACCTTTAACATAGTACATACTTAGCAGTAGTAAAAATCTCTTGGATGCTTAAATGGGAGATGAAGAGAACTTGATTCTGGCTCTACTGGAGGTCAGAGTCTCCACAATTACTATAATCATTAGTGCTAAGGGCATTATAAAAATATATAATATGGTGAGAACTTGGTACTATATAGTCTGTGATGAGGGAAAGCAGTTTAGAGACTTTTCTAGAGAGAGAAGGGGAGGGAAGTTAAAGAAAATTCCAGGCTTTTTTTTTTTTTTTTAATTCTGGTGAGGAAGTATTCCTGTGGAAAATTCAAGGAGACCAGTTACAGAAGCTGTCCAAATTGTCCAGAAAGAGAGAATACTGTCTTGAAGAGTGATGATGGCTGAAGGAGGAAAGTGGACAGACTTGAGAGGTCTAGAATACCTGATAGAACTTGATCATGGATTATGGGAAGAGAGGAAGAGGACAGAAGTTGAGAAAAATTTCAGGTTTTTGGTTTCAATAAGTGGTTGAAGAAATCTATTTAGGTAGGTGAGGATAAAAGCAGTTTTGTGAATTGATGATTGCCTAGGGGAGTGTATAGAAAAAGACTCAGGGCTTACCTCTGAGAAACTCAGTCTTTCAAAGTAGATTAAAAGAGAAATAGGAAAAATCCTGAGACTAGTAGGATGGAACTATTTAATGGGTGTGCAGTTGTGTCACATTCTGCTAAGGAGATTGTAGTGTCCTTTGTGGATTTAGTGGTAAGAAAATCAGTAACCTTTGCCATTACTTAGAGTGGAAGTCAGTTTGAGGACTGTAGAGAGCAAGTGGAAACACCTATTTTTGGAAAGTTTGGTTGTGAAGGAGAGGAAATGATAGAATGGCAGCTGAAGGGTGCCATGGAGTCCAACCGGTTTTTCAAATAATAGGCAAATTTGAGCATATTCAGGTTCCAATGAGAAAGATTATTTAAGATTTGAAAAACAGCATGTAAAATTCTTAAGTTTCCCGCCTGAGTAATGTGACTGGTGATGCAGTTTACCAAGATATATGGAAGGAATAGGGTTGGAAGAAAGGTTAATACTGAGTTTGAGGTTCTTACAGGTCGTTACGGCAGAGAAGAATAGTGATCAATTATAGGGGTCTGAAGCTGCAGATGTAGACTTTAATCCTTTGAGGATAAGTATGTTGGCTTCTGCTTCATGAACATTTTGCTCCGAATCTGAGATACAGTGAGCACTTACTACATTTTGCTAGAATTGAAAGAAATAGCAAGCATGTAGGAAAAGCTAGATCACCAAGGAGAGAGCCCTGAGGAACACCAACACTTAATGGGCAGAAGAAAAGAAACTAGCAAAGATGTCTTGGGAAGGAAGGTTTGTTTAGGTTAGGTGAGGTACAGAAATAGAGGTAAGGTTTTGGGGCATTATGGAAGCTGGAGGAGAATGATGAAGAGTAGCTGGTCCTGCCATGTGTCACTGGGTGATCGTTAAGAATAAAAAGGATACTAGAATTAACCTTTGGTGGTCATTGATCTTGAAGTTTTAGTGGATGCTAAGTAATGAATGTCTAGTCATATTCAATTGAATGGTGAATGAGCTAAGGAAGTGAAGATAATGAATTAAGTATCTTGCTTGAAAGAAATAGAATTGGCCAGTGCTTGCCCTTATTTGCAGGATTTTAGGATGAGTCTTGAGTATTTGTGGATTCTGGGGAAGTACCCATTAAAGAGGTAGGAGTTTGAGTAGAAGATGGAACCTGGTCCCAAGAACGCAGGTTAGAAGTACTAGCTTTACAAAATAGAAAGGACATCTCTTAGACTCCTATTAAGTAGAAATGTTGAGCTCTTTGTCATGAAGAAAGGAAACAGAAATGTGCAGAATAGCAATCCTTGGAAAAGTAGGAAACCAAGGTTTAAATAGTGAAAGTTTGAGGTGAAGAATGGGAGAAGGAGCTAAGTAGCAGGTTTTTTATAAGGATTACTGATCAGCATTCAGGCATAGCTGAGTTAGGAGAGCATGATCACGTAGTGGCACCGTCTGCATGATTATGTAGTATTTCCAATACTGTTCCTTGGTATGAATGGAGGAGGAACAAGGAAGAGGTTGGATAGTCCTGGCAGAAGTAATACATCAATGAACCCAATTAGGGAAGAAAACAAAGCCAAAAGAACTGAAGAAAAGAGAGCGGTCAAGGGACTGGAAGTCTTTATGGCACCAAAGAGAGAGTGTAGTGGGAATGAAGCCAAGAATTAAGTATGAAAGACCAGGGCATTGAAATTTAAAATTTTAGGAGTAATACAGCTTGCAGTGTCTGGAAATGGCAATAGTAGATTGCTGAATTAGAATGTAGATGAAAGTTGTTGGAGTTGAGAAATTTAAAGAATTTTGGTCTAAATTATTTGGTGGACTATGCACAGAAGATGCCCTTAGTAGGAACTGGGTGTAAGGAGATTGACTCAAGTGTTGAAGTCCTTTAGAGGTTTTGTCAGGGAGAGTGCCTCCAGGCTATGTGGTACATGTAAGGAGTTTAGGGAAGTAGCTTCTTGTATACTCTTGGCCCAGAAGTCTTAGGAGATCCATATTCAGTTAAAGTTACTGAATATAAATTTGTGAAGCAGCAAAGAACAGTTTTAGAGAAAACTCTTTAAAGAGCATAATGAATAGAATTGAAAGGCATAGACAAGTCAGGGAGAGAAAGTAAAATAGTAAGGATGGTAGTGAAGGTTGTAGGGGGAGGCATCTTTAGGCTACAGTCTAACAAGAATCTGCTGTTTCTAGCTTTCCCAAGCCTAGGGTCCCATGTGTCAGGTCTGCTAATAATAGTAACAGTTAATATATGGAAAGTCTATGTCTCGCCTAAGGGTTAACAGCTAGTGTGTGGCAGAACTAAGTGTTGAAACCATGCACACTGACATCAGAGCTTGTACATGGCTTTGTTTGGAAGACGTAGGCAGCCAAATGAGGTAACAGGTTGCTCACTGTCTATTTGGAAT
Organism: Prionailurus viverrinus; assembly: GCF_022837055.1. Lineage (NCBI taxonomy): Eukaryota > Metazoa > Chordata > Mammalia > Carnivora > Felidae > Prionailurus > Prionailurus viverrinus. The sequence goes on from NC_062565.1 coordinate 78,492,831, forward strand.
GATGCTGTAAAAACTGGTAGCTGAAGAGAATTCTCTCCCAGGCAATTAGGAGATAATTCATATATATATATATATATATATATATATATTGTTTACAGTTAATTTATATTGATTCCAAAGGAAAAAAAGATGAACTTCTAGAATCAAGTCTGGAGCCATGAAGCATATAGCTGTGTTGATGAAGGTAGGGAGTACGGTAGAACAAAGGGCTTGCTACTAGAGGTCTTCATTGCAGCTGTGTACTCTTAAACCAAAGAAGCGAAGAGAGAAGGAAATAAGGAGTTGTGGAGGGGTCGAATGGTTTCTGACCAACTCCTTTCACTTTATAGTCCATGTGTACTGGGAGCCCTACAATCGAAACTAGTAGTCAGAGGTTTTGTTTGCTGCCGTCTCAGCTTCTAGGTTCTTGTGTTCCCCAAAATAACTATGGGCATGGCAAAAAAAAAAAAAAAAATGTTCACTAGGTAAGCTGCACTTAAATAGCGTTTAGTATGACCATCCCTAGATCCTGTAAATACCCCCGTCACCCAGGGTAGGTTGGAGAAGAGGAATGGGGCATCAGGTTGATAATGATAGCCCTCCTGTGCTACAGTCCCTCAATAGCAGTGAAGTGTTTAAGTCACTGGGCTTTTGAGGACAATGGGTAGGTTTCAACCTGTTAAGGAGCAGGTCACACCAGGAAATTCTTATTGGAAATAGGTACCAGGAGTCACTCCTACAAGGAGAGTACCACCCCCCTTGCCAAGCCAAAGTAACCCCTTTTATGTGGAGGCTTCAAGACGTTTACCAACACCTAAACACTTAGAGATGGGAAGGAGGATGGGATATACAGAGAATCTCTTACGTACTAGCAAAACAGTTTTGCAATCAATACAGTCCAAATATTCTAATAAGTCATTTTGCCAATTGTCCCTGGTAATCTCATCGTAAACACAGTTAGCTGGTAAACTCATTATCATACTTATTTGAAAATTTTAAAACAATCCTTATTTACTAAACCTACTTATGGCTTCTTAAAGCTAGAGCATTACAAAGTTTTTCTCAAGTGTATATGCCACTAGAATTTTCTCATCCCATGATGACAGTTGGGTGGTTGTCTAAATCGTATTTAGGCAGTTTAAAATGGAATTCTCAAATGAGCCTTGCCCCATGAGAGGAATAGAAAAAGTAGCAATCCCATTTTATAGATGAGGACAGTGATGTATGGGGAAATGTAATGACTTGTAACGGCCAACCTGTAAAATAGGTCTGACCCCTCTCTTAGAATGCTTTCTCTACTGTCCTGATGCTGAAAGTATTGCCGTTTCAAAGCAGAAGGATGAATGTGGAGAAGGTCAGGATTTTATAGTGAAAAATTTTACTGCAAATGTGGAAGGCAGTGCAATATACTTATGAGTAAATAAGGCAGAATTATGAGTTCTGTCACATGTCGTGGCATATGTTGATGTCTTATGCTTTAAAAATAGTTTTTGTTTAAATGTAGTCTATATGTTACCAGTATAAAATGAGAAACTGAAGCAATTCTAGTTTATTCCAGTAAAATCTTGATCCCACACCAGCTCCCCAACCAAAGTTGATGAGCCAGAAGTATGAAAGGCAACAGCTGTTCTGCTAGAAGTGAAAAGACCAGAAACATCCAGAATGTTCTATATGAATATCCAGAAAAGACCAGAAACATCCAGAATGTTCTATATGAATATCCAGAAAAGACCAGAAACATCCAGAATGGTGTGAATCTTTCCACCACAAAATGTGGTGGGTTGTGTGTAATCATTCAGATTTTAGTTGTCAGTATTCCTGACGAGAGAAAATCCGAATTTGTATTTTAAAACTGTAGGCGGGAGCCCAGTATCCTATGGCCAGGATACATTTTTTATTTTCTTTCCCTTTTCACTGACCAAGCTATAGCATCTGTGTAGGCAGCTTTTCTCAGAAATACAACACTGAAGCAAAGGATAGAGACGTGCTCCAACTGGCAGAGTCTTCAGGTCTTTGGTACATTGAATTGGGCAGTCAGTAGAGCAACAGTTGGAATGCTGAGCAGGGAGGGAGGCTTGGGAAGCCAAAGACTGAAGTCTGGCTTTATCTATCTCGTAAGGGCAATAGATCATATATGTGTCAGACCTCTGAGTTCATTATATGTCAATTCATTTAATCACAACCATAGAAAGGAAGTAGCTGGTATTGGAGATAACTGTCACGGTTTTTATTCGTAACCCACCTGATTCCTCTGTTCTGAGAGACCTGTGTGTTCTGAGATTAAACCTAGAATACTGCTTGAAGGAGGATTTAAATCGTAGTCACTATGGAATATATGTGCATACACACACACATATGTATACCTTCAACGGAGAAAGCAAACATTGGAGATTGTATAGTTCTGTCAGAGTGGAAAGAAAGACCATGTCACCATTCTGATTTGGTAAAATCTACATTTAAATCCTGTTACTACCTTGCTTCTACATCTTTATCAGAGGCCGTGTTCATACTGATTTCACCAAAAAAGTTACGTACACCCCTTTTCAGCAAACGTATGCATGTTCTATTCAATAAATACTCAGATGTTTTTTAAGTACTTGTCTCTCAGAGCATATTTTTTTGATTAGGTGATTCACTTTACTTGTAGCTGTCAGCATTTGTCTTTCTGACTATAGGTTTGTCAGCTTTTGCTGGAATGAAATTGGTCTGGGAGTGAAATCGGATGTGCACCTGACTTACGTGCTGCATATAAGACAAGTTAAAAAGTGGATGTGTGAGTGTGTGGTGGTCTGATACTGAGTTGCACAGGAGTAAGAGGCCACAAGATGGCAAGCTAACATAGGAGATGTGGTATAGAGCTGAGGTCTGGAAATGGAACCAAAAATTACTTTTCCATTACTTTTTATTTGTTACAAGCTAACACATGGGCTAAGATGTGGTGTGTCATTTATATTTTTGAATATTTATGATAAATTGAACAGTTAACTGAAGTCTAAAAATTGGGAAGTAACTATGATGTGTACGTTTTAATAGACCACCATTTATAATGGAAACAGGCTACAGTAATATTGCATGTATTATACATATTTTAACTTTCCCCAAAGCATGAGAAAATCTTGTTTTGACAACAAGGTAGTCGTGCTGCTACCTCTACATGCAAAGGAGACTTGGAAATGTACATTTTTTTTTTTTTTAAGCTGGGCACATTGTCACTCCCAACCAAATCAGAATTTAGTTGACTAATAAGGTAAAAATACAACAAAAAACAACTGAGTGTAATGCAGTTGGTTATTATGTGGGATACCAATATTCCAAATATCTTTTTTTATTTTGGTGCCAAAAACTGGGACTTTGGAACAATTTTGTACAGAAAACTTGTGGAAGACTAGATTTGGAGTAAAAAAAAAAAAAACAAACCCTGAATTCTTGGGGCACCTGGATGGTTCAGTAGCTTAAGCTCAGGTCATGCATGATCTTACAGTTCATGAGTTCAAGCCCTGCATTGGGCTCTCTGATGTCAATGCATAGCCTACTTTGGATCCTCTGTCTCCCTCTCTCTCTGCACCTCCTCTGCTTGCTCACATGCACTCTCTCTCAAAAGTAAACATTAAAAAAAAAAAAAAACCCTGAATTCTTACTCCATCACTTCATGTAACATTAGGCAAATCACTTTATCATTGTGAGTTATAGTCTCCTTATAAGCATTTTAAGGATTTCTTAAATCTTGGTATTCCAGAATACCATGATTTTTCAGTTCATACAACATAGTTAGGCTGTAAGATTCATGGATACTTTAATCTTTGCTGAGCAGCTACTGTGGATTAAACCTCAAGGGTATAATGGTAAAGGACATGGTTCTTGCCCACATTTAATATGCTCATAATTTAGAGGGAGGTACAAATGCACAAGCAAATTATATAGGAATAAGTGATAATAAAGCCATGTAATGTGGGCGCCTGGGTGGCGCAGTCGGTTAAGCGTCCGACTTCAACCAGGTCACGATCTCGCGGTCCGTGAGTTCGAGCCCGCGTCAGGCTCTGGGCTGATGGCTCGGAGCCCGGAGCCTGTTTCCGATCCTGTGTCTCCCTCTCTCTCTGCCCCTCCCCCGTTCATGCTCTGTCTCTCTCTGTCCCAAAAATAAATAAACGTTGAAAAAAAAATAAAAAAATAAAATTGCAAAAAAAATAAAAATAAAAAAAATAAAGCCATGTAATGTTAATTGTAATATCTAAAATTGAAAAAAATAACCTCCATGTATCAGTGCTTTGCAAGGATCCTCTCATTTAATCTGGTCAACAAGCTATGGCATAGGTATTATTTATCCCCATTTTACATTTTAAAAAATGCTCTCCGATAGAAATATTTGATCCAAGCCTTGAAATGAAATTAGACCTTTCAAGATGGAGAAAATAATGAAACTACAGAAAATATTAAGTACTTTACATGTCACATGATTGTAAAGAAAATAAATCTTGTTATAATCAGTTCTTTGGAACTGCCTAAATTGTTTAATGAGTTGTCTTATTGTACATGAAATTTGTATTTTAAAGATGATTATTAATCAGAGATTTTTCTATGGTATCAAGTTTATATAGTGAGATAACCAATACAAAGTCTCATTTTGCCATTACCCAGTATATGTTCTAAGTCTGAGAACTATAGAATCTTGGAGAGAGAAAAGGAAATTTGGAGGTCATCTAGCTATTACACCTGCCATACAATCCAGGAATATTTTTGATCATCTCTTTCAATGTTAAGGGTTTCACTACTTTATTGGGCACTCATTTCATTTTGAGGCAGTTCAAATTAATAGAATACTTCTATATTAGGTAAAAATCTTCATCTCTTTGATGTTTACCAATTAGTCCTGGTTCTGAAACATTGGGACATATAATAAGCTATTTCTCTATCAAGCATTGGGAAAATCATTCCCTATAGTCTGGACACATTTCCAACACAAGATTAACTTTTTTTCAATAGTCTAATACTACACATTGCTCATTTGTAAGGTGTAAGCTTAAATTCCAAGGACTTTATGTCGTGAACTAAATCTTTGTCTCATATTAAAATTTTAAATCGATGCAGAATGACTACTTGTTCCATTTCAACTGACTCGTTCTGAAAAAAATTCTGAGATTTTTAATCATGTTTTATTTCTGCCATTCAATATCCAGGTCATCTCTTTTGTCTTCAGTAGATACAAGCACACCTTCTGTGTTTTCATCCTAATCACTCACATGAAAGTAGTCAGGAACTATTTTTGGCTATAAGTAAAGAAGCCCAACAAGGCAATAGCTTACATCAGGTAGGAGTTATCTCTCACATAACAACAACGAAAACAAAAGCATGGAGATAGGCAGTTCAGAGCTGATACAGCAATTCCCTGATGGTGTCAAAGTTCCAGGAGCTGTCTTTCTGCTCCTTCATCCATAAGGTTATACTTCCATCTTGAAAGTATCTCATGGTAGAAAGATGTTTACTGCAGCTCTAGCCATGATGTCTCAGGCAGGAAGGGGTTGGGGGGCAAAAAGATGCATGCAAGCCAGGTCAGGCCCACTTTTTAACTTTCCCCAAAGCATCAGTCAAAAAATCTTGACAAGATTTCACACTGCTACGTTTACATGCAAAGGAGACCTGGAAATGTGACTTTTTAGCTGGGGACGTTGCCACCTCCAACAAAGTCAGAATTCTTTTAGGTGAAGAAGGGTAAATGTTGGGTAGGCAAAAGAAGGAAGAAGGAGAGGAACAGATATTTTTCCAAGAAACTGAGCTCCTAAATGCCAGAGACCTAAACTGTGGGGATACAGGATATGGAAAGATTAGTAAGACAATCTTTCATTTTAGCCACAGTAAGTTTTTAATGTCATCATCAAATGTGATTAGAAGGCATTTTCTCCAGAAGATCAGTTTATCATATTTGCTAATCTTCCATAGAAAGTCAAATCTCAAGTTACTGCACTGACTCTCCTTTGCAATAAATGCTTTATAAATGAAAGCACTTGGTTCACCTAATGACTAATACTCACAGGGGATTCATGATCAAATTTAGTTACTGACATTTTTATAGTAAGAAAGTGAAAATGGGATCATTTAATATTTGTCTCTTCTGGACCCAATCTACTGCGCAAGTCCAATAGTGATCTTTTTAAAGGATAGAAAACTGGAGTCTACTTCTTCAATTTCCTGTTATTCTGTAAAGACAATTCTATACCACAGCCATCTGTCCACCTCTGACAGAAAGCATTAATGTCTGAAAAAATTTCGAGACAAAAATAAATTAACAGAAGTTCCAAATACTGTTTTTCTCTGAACAACATTTTTCCTTTTCCTTTTTAGAAGAAAATTAAATCTCCATAGTCGGGGAAGGATCAGATACTTCAACTATAAGTAGGTGGGAATGTTGACCTATTTGGGTAACATCCAGAACTCATTTTACTTTCAAACAGAATATATGGATACATTACAGCATTTTTAAAGATAATCTTTATCATCTTAGAATAGAATTGTTTATTAAGACTTTCTGACATAGTAGAAACAGGATAGGTCTGTGGAAAATTTTCAAAACTCCCCACAAACCATTGTCTTTTACAGCTGAAGGAAGATTTGCTCTGTGAGAAAAAAACTTAAAGAGACAGCTTCTGGTAAGTTTCTCCCAGAACATATCTGTCCCTTCAGACTTTGTCATAAAATTCAAAGGAATGCTAACACTTTTTGCCTTTACATGCCCCACCACTGGTTCTTTCTTTCCTCACCATTTTTTTTTTTACAGAATTGTGACATGCCCTCTCTTTTGTACTCTGTGCAGTATTAAATATACAAACAAAATAAAATGTAAACTAGGAATAAATTGGCATCAATATCTAAGGAAAGTGTTCTATGCATATGATGGGATGTGAGATAGAAAAAGGAGGGACAGGGCAGTTTGGGCTTTTAATTGACTTCTTTATTAAAATTTTAAGAACAAAAATAACATGAAACAATGAAAAGATTTATAAAGGAAAAATTCACTCTCCTCTTATTGTAACCAATGTTGAGATCCTTCCACATCTCTCCCCCTACTCACACATTCTGTACGTAGCCACATGTAAAAGTTAGGATACTCAATGCCTAACCTAAAAAAGAAAAAGTACAAGAGAAGTGTCCTCACATCCCCCACCCCCTGCCTTTTTACACTGTACTGGAAAGAAACATATGAAAAACATGGTGTTATCAGGATTCTTTCAGTTGCAAGATACAGAAACCCTATTTAAGCCAGTTTAAGCAAAAATGGGGAATTTATCATTCATGTAACTAAACTACAGAAAGGATAGGGGGGAGCCTGTGTCAGAGACAGCAGGAATTAAAAATTCAAACATTCTCAGGTCTTTGCCTTTTCCCCCTTCTCTTAACTTTGCAGTCTTTCTGTCTTAAGCTATCTTTGTTAAATTTCCTTGGGAAGACTGGAACCATAGCTACTTGCAACCCTAGGCATTCTTTCATACAATACTGAAAAAAATTTCCTTCCAGCTCCATTGAGACGAAACCTTGTGACCACAGACAGTGTCTTAACAGGAAAGATTTGGGGGATAAGTCCTAGAGAGCCAACTGCCGGCCAGGAATGGCTTGAATGAAATTAAGAAGACACCTGTTCAGTGATCCAGGAAGCCCGATGAGGTGAGGAAGGTTTAAGAAAGAACTATGGTAACTCGGCTTTTACTGGATGAATATCCCTGAAAAAAGGGACTGAATTTTTGGGTCTTACCTTCTTCATCTCTAAGGTTAATGTCTGCTCTCTGAGCACCAATGTTGTGTGGGGGAGTCAGGTCAAGTGAGGTGACCAGTGAGGACCAGTGCAAGATACTCCACCCCATCTTAACATCCATGCTCCCGCATGAAAGTGGAAATTTTTTTACAGCCGGAATTATATATCTCTGAAGGTGCATAATGCAGTGTCTTGTTCCTGCTGATCATAGCTCAATAAAAATTAATTTATTGATAAGAGACTAAAGATGCCAAATTTAAATGCCAGTTTCTCTCAATCAAATGCTTTGGGTCCTCACTGATGCCAAGACAACCTCCAGAGTATTCATATAGGAAACTCATTTTATAAACTAAGCTTAAAGGGGAAAAAATCATTCCCCTTCCTGTCTAAACAACTTCATTCACAGCTCTTGCTCCCATTACCTCGTCATTTCCTCTTAATGCAAACTGGAAAGAGCAAAAAATGCACATGTCCCACCAATCCTTTTCCCTACAGCAGCACTGGTCATAACTGATGTGAAATCTGAGCTCCTCAAAAATATTTTTGGCTACAAACTTAAAGGGAAAAATCATCTTGCCTCCATTTCACTTCTGTGCACTAAAACCCTATTTTCTAGATTTTATGCCATGATGAGGGCCTCAAAAATCTCAAGCCTCTTTAACCCCCATCACTGTCAAAAACATGTGTTTATATTCCTTTAAATCCTTTAGTGGTTACCTGCATTTGCAAAGATTGGCTGTTTTCATGTCAAATGAATGTAAGCTCAGGAGTGCAGCAGTGAGGGATCTGGGATATAAATTGAAAGAAGGGGAAAACCTGCATGAATTGTAGTGACTTTATGCTGAAGAGGGCAGGGCCATGGAAGACATGACATAATCAGTTTCAGTTAAAATTACATTTTTATGCACTGATTTCTCATTAAAAAAATTCCCAGTGGACAAGAATGATTTCTCAACTATTTTTATCAAGCAGGGCTGCAAGTCCTGCTCTAAAATTGTCAGGAAAGTTTTATTTCACAGAATAATTGTACCCGTGCAGTCAAGTAACAATATCAAGGACAGCCAAATAACACAACAAAACCACTGAATTTTTATTCTGGAGAAATGCACGTCTGTTAGAGTGTTAAATACAAAGATAATATATGATTTTTTTAAAAATAAGAAAGAGCTAGGCTCCAAATAAAGTAATAATAAGCATCCTTATTTTTTTTTACATTTTTCAAACCAATGTAACAGCATAGTACACATTTTATTATCCATTCTAGAGAGAGATGTACTAGTAAATTGTAGGCAAACTATGACATATTGTATAACACACTGTGAATTCCTGATCATAAAAAGGTCCAATAAATACAGAAATTTACAAAGTATTCAATGTTCAGTGGTTAAAAGAGAAGGGTTAAGTAATTATCAAGTGGGTATGTTCCTTTTCTGGGTCCTACCTGCTCCCTGTCCGTGTAGTTGGTGGGACCTGCCTTCTGGTATGACTGGAGTGACCCTTTCAGGTATCTGTTAGGTTCAGGCTTAAGTGGGACATGTCCCCAGTAATATTTGTATTAATTTGGAAACCACAAATTATGGCTTTATTCCCTCTCCCCTAGTCCATTTATATCCAGGGAGACCTAAACTGCAGAGGCCTGGGCTCTGTGGTCATTTCCCCAGGCCAGGCCTTCTCACTGAGTGTGCTTCTGTTTGCCTTGGCTACCTGCTACTGTGCCCTCACCATGCTCTTTATCTGCAAAGATTATGTAGAGCTGAGTGAGGGGAGCCTTGGCTTCCACTTTGGAAAGATTGCCAATGCCTCAACCTCAGCTTGGAAGCCATCACGTTTGTCAGAAATGTCACTTTCTATATTTTCCAGGTGACAGATCTAAGCGTTTAAGAGAATGCCGTTCACTGGATTTTTTCAGACTAATTTGCAATTAACTATTCAAACACAACTCACATATCCACTTGAACCCTATGACAATGAGATCTCTGTCTAGTGTGTACAACTGAGCACATACTGAAAATTTTTTAAAAATTTTTCCCAAATGACATTAAGGCTGACACCCTTTGTTTTCCAACATAGCTTAGGTCTTGCTTAGGAAGGATGCAGATTCTCCTTGCCAACCCTCTTGTGTATCACAAAGCAGTTTTGTTTTACCTCGGGAGGGAGGGGGTTCAGGGGTGTGCAGTGTGCTTATGGCTGAGTCTGAGTGGCAATTCTGGAGCAGGGGAGGAGCCCCTATCCCACCACATTCAACATATCTGAGGTTGTGGCACTCACACACTGAAGACTTGAGTGTCTTAGAGTGTTTTTGGAGATAGCACTTAATAAGGCACTTGAGAACCAAAAAGCTCAGTTCAATGAAATTCAACACAATGCACAGGCATGAGGTAATAACCAAGAAGAAGATGAAGATCGTTTTCTCGGTGGGTTTGGATATGAAGCAGTCCACAGTGTTGGGACAAGGTTTCAAATCACACTTCATAAGGTACGGAACACTAAAGCCATCATACAGCTTGTAAAATAAAACCAGGAAGCCAATTTCAAAACCAGTTTTAACAATGAGACTGATCAGGTAAGTGTACCACAGACCCCCATCCATCACACCTAGGCTGACATAGAGTTTCTTTCTGTGCCTTTTCTCTCTACTGTCACAACAGGCTACATGTAGAACCACAAGAAGTGAAGGCATAGAGACCATGATCAGCTGTAAGGCCCAAAGTCTGACCTGGGAAATGGGGAAGAAGTGATCAAAACACACATTTTCACAACCAGGCTGTTTAATGTTGCACTCAAACTCTTTCTGCTCATCTTTCCACACATGCTCTGCTGCCACCATGTAGACCAGCAAACGGAAGATGAACACAACAGCCAACCAAATCCGCCCAATTCCGGTTGAGTATTTATTTACTCCAGTTAGGAGGTCTCTGAGGAACATCCAACTCATGACTTAGGCTCAAAAGAAGGTAAGATTCTGCAAAAGAAAACAATTTCATCAAGATTCATTTATTTTCATTTTATTGATCATTTCCACTGTCTTACTTGATTATGAATTATGGACGATAAAGTTGAATTTCAACTCTGGTTGTTGAGGACTCACATTCATACAAGGAGATGACACAATTGGTCCACAGACGTAATTGATTCCTTGCCCAGTTAAGTTTGGAATTTAGTTGGTGATCCCACACACACTATCTCATTTTCAAACAAATCCTTCCAGCTTATTGCTTCTAAGGATGGATGGGTTCTGTTAGTGATCTAGAAAAAAAAATAGATATGAATCCCAAGGTGACATTGGCACCTTGAAATACCCCTCACATACCAGCTTCTTGAAATTGTAATCTCTACTCACTTTCTCTAGTTTGTTAATGCCCCTCCCCAATCCTTAAAGGTTATTTCCTTCCCCTAGCTCCTCTCATGTCCTGTGTCCCATATCCCATACCAACAACTGAGCTCACCTACAGTCCCATAGTGAAAAGTGAGGGTCTCCAATATGAACTTCTTCAAACTCATGTTTCCTCACCCCTGCAGGTCTACTTACATCAATGCCCAACTTAACATGCTCTACACAGTTTAGAGGGAGGGGTCAGCCTCATCTTGCCTCAAAATGATCATTCCAACTCTACACCCCACTCTTGATTTATCCATTTTCCCTGCTTCTGTATCTTCAACCTTCACTGGTTCCTTCATCTCAGCATATAAATGTGCTTAAGTTTTATCCCTTATTTCTACTATTACAACAATCATTTACTCTTCAACTCACTGAGTCTAGTTTTTCTGCTCATCATTGCATGCTAAAATTAGCACTACCACTGACCTGCCAAATCTTCTGGACACTCTGGATCTCACTTAATTTTTCTATGATACTGTTGCCTGCTCTTGTGTTCTTGAAACTCTTTGAGCCTTGACATCCAGGATCGTCTTCTTTCTATTGTTTCTATCTTCTCTTTCTATTGTTCTGATTCTCTTAATTGTACCATCTTAGTTTTCTTTGTCTAATTCATAAAAGCTCTGTCCTCTGCTCTTTTCTTACTCCATATGCTCTCCCTAGAAAATCTCATTCACTCCCAGGGATTCATCTACCATTTTCAGATTTCTGACTCTCAAATATTTGGCTTCTCACCAGATTTCCATATCTCACTGCCCCTTGGTTATCATTTAAATATGCCACAGGCCTCTCAAACTTGAAGTATCTATAGATGAATTTATTATCTGCTCTGCTCTTTGATTTTATTGCTTAATGGCATCACCAATACCCAAACACCCAAGTTGGAAATCTCATATTCATCCTGGACCTCTCTCTCTTATGACCCTTTAAAAATTTTTTTAAATATTTATTTACTTATTTTGAGAGAGCGGGGTGAGGAGAGTACAAGCAGGGGAGCAGCAGAGAGAGGGGGAGAGAGAGAAGGAGAGAGACAGAGAGAGAGAGAGAGAGAGAGAGAGAGAGAGAATTCCAAGAAGATTCCATGCTGCCAGTGCAGAGCTCAACATGGGGCTCAAACTCAGGAATGGTGAGCTCATGACCTGAGCCAAAACCATGAGTCAGACACTTAATCGAGTCACACAGGTGCCCCTTTTATGACCCTTCTTAATTACTCACAAAATTCTTCTGGTTCCTCCCTCCAAATATCTCTCAAATTCATCTCCAGGTCACTGCTAAAATCTCTTTCACCTGTACAGCCTTTTCACAGCTTTCTATTCCCAGTCTTACCATCTCTTCCCCTCTCCTCCTAATATGTCCTTGATGCTGTTTAATTATCTTGTACCTCTCTCCATCTCTTTTGCCCTTTTCTATATAAAAGTTGAAAGGAAACTAGGGAGCCTTCTTTTTCATTTCATTGATGTTGTCTTTCTGGCACACTCCACTTCCATCTTTTCTTATAATTGGATTCCCTGATTTATGTTTGTTGGGCCCATTATATACACAGCATACTCTGTTCAGTGTTTTTGAGTTGGTCTCTCCCAACTACCCTGGAAAGTGGGGGTTTTGTTTGTTTAGTTTGTCGGTTGGTTGGTTTGGTTTGTTTGTTTATGGTGGTGGATGTTTTGTTCTTTCAGATGAGAAAGCACATTCTGAAAAATGAAGCCACTTTCCCAAGGTCACAAAATAAGATGCAGAGGGTTCAAATCTAATTTCCATCACTCTAAAACAGAGCTTCTCAACGGTGGCACCATTGATATTTGGGTCTGGATAATTCTTTGTTGGAGCAGCTATCCTAAGCCTTGTAGGTTGTTTAGCAGAATCTCTCGCCTCTACCAGCTAGATGCCAGTAGCACCACCTCCCCATTTTGGACAACTAAAAATGTCTCCAGACATTTCTAAATGTACCCTGTGGAGATGAGACAGAATCTCTCCAAGTGAAAACCACTTCTCATAACTCTCTGCTATAATCAGAAGATGTGGGCTAGAGCTCCAGGTCTGCCACTAATATGCTTTGTGATTTCTTAGGTGAAATTCTTGCCATTTTAGTTCTTGTTTTCTATTACAAAAATTAATTACCTTTTGCTTTCTCTCTAACTCAGCTGAAAGAGTATCATGGAAATGATCATGTGAGAGGAATGAGGAGGTTAAGAAAATTGGGATATTGTTAATAGCAGCACACCTGTTGGAGCATGGCACATTACCTCTTACAGGGGAAACAATATGTAGCAAGCCCACACACAAAAGCCCTGAGGAGATGTATGAAGGTTAAGATATGTTTTCAGAGAAAACAAACATACATGTACACAGTGATCTATTGAGCAGGGAATAAATACTTCAATGTCCTTGGGTTTTCAGAACACAAACAAAATTGTATTAAATAAAAAGGAGTTTCAAATCCACCTGAAAGGTTAATGTCTCCATGAGTTATTAAAACAAAGTCCCAAAGATTAAAAAGGGAAAACAAAAGGTATTATGTTTTCCTACAACATGTGTCATCGGGCATTTGTCCATATTATTTAAAAGGATATTTATGTAATGTTACAAAACATTTGAAAGTACCCTGCTGATCATTTTAGAAAAGGGAGGAAGGCAAGAGTAGATCCAGACTGTTTTGCTAAAAGAAAAGCAGTAAGAAAGAAACTGCTGTTTGAATAGAGTTAAAAGACTGACACCATCAAATGTGTAAGAATCATGAATTTCATTTGACTGATAAATGTCTATCCTATTTTGAAATTCTCTGCTGATAGAAAGGCAGTGGCTTTTCTTAGGAGGGAAAGGTGTTCTAATATTAGTCCAGTTTTAACAAAGCTGGTTTAGTATAGCGGATAAGAGCCTGGGCACAGCATTGAACTCCATGGGTTCAAGCCCAAGTTCAGCTGTGATGATAATAGTACTAATCACGTGGGGCTCAAAACAGAGTCTGACACATGGTAGTGATCAGTAAGCATTATTATTATTATTTTGTCATTAAAAGTCTTTTCTTGGTATCAAATTGGAAGGCTTTCCAATTGCAAGTTAGTATGTTTTTTTCTCTAACTTTTTTCCTCTGAAGGTGGATAAGTTAGGAATCTTTATATAATAGCCCTTTAAGCATTTGAAAGCAGTCATTAGTTTGAAGTCATTAGCTCATCATGTTTATCTCTTAATAATAATTCATATTGTCTCTTTATTTTTAATAAAGGTCTTTAATTTATCCCTTTTCTTAAGTCACTATGGATTACTCCCAATTTTTAAAGAGTTTCTACTTGCCAATTCTAATGTACCAATTTTCCTATGATTTTCTCTTTTCTCTTGAGAACTAGCAGTTAAGTGCACAGGAATTTCATTTGGAAAATTCAATTAATTAAATATTTTCAGAAAGTAAAATATTCAATATTGCCAATATCATGAATAATTTTGGGAATTGAAGATTTCCCCCAAACATTTTATCTAAATTAAAAATGGAGTCTGGTAAGTTTTAATATCCAGAATATGTAAAGAACTGCTAAAACTCAACAACAAAAGATAACTCAAACATGGACAACAGATTTGAATAGACATATCTCCAAAGAAGATATACAAACGGCCAATCCATAGGTGAAAAGATGCTTAACGTCATTAGTCATTAGGAAAATGCAAATCAAAGCTATAAGAAGGGGCACCTGGGTGTTCAGTCGGTTGCGTGTCCAACTCTTGATTTCAGCTCAGGTTATGATCTTAGGGTCGTGGGATCAGACTCTGCATCAGGCTCTCTCTCTCTCTCTCTCTCTCTCTCTCTCTCTCTCTCTCTCCCTTTCTCTTCCTCTCTCCCTCTCCCTCCCTCTCCTTCCCTCTCTCTCCCCTCCCCTGCTCATGCTCTTTATTTCTAAAATAAATTTGTTTTTAATGTTTAAAAAAAGCTACAATACTTACTAAGATGGGTATAGTTTTTAAAATATAAAATAACAATTGTTGGCAAGGATGTGGGGAAATTGGAACTCTTGTACAAAGCTGGTGGGAATGTAAAGTGGGGCAGCCACTGTGGAAAACTGTTTGGCAGTTCCTCAAAAAGCTAAACATAGCATTACCATCTGACCCAGCAATTCTACTTCTAGATATATACCCCAAAATTGGAAATAGGAACTCAAAGAGATATTTGTATGACAGTTTTCATCAAAACATTATTCTCAATAGCCAACATGTGGGAAACAACCCAAGTTACATCAAGAATGAATGTGCAAAATGTGGTATACACATACAAAGGTATATTAGTCAGTTAATGAAGTTCTGACCCATGCTACAGTGAGAGTGAACTTTGAAGACATTATGGTAATAAAATATGTAAGATACAAAAGGACAAATATTGTGTGATTCCACTTGTATGAAGTGTCTAGAACAGTAGAACAGGGAAATTCATAGAGATAGAAAGTAGATTAGAGACTACCAGGGACAGGAAGGAAGGAAGGAAGGAAGGAAGGAAGGAAGGAAGGAAGAAAGAATGGTGAGCTTTTGCTTAGTAGTTACAAATTTTGTTTGGGGTTGAAAAAGTTTTGGAAATAGTGCTGATGGTTGTACAATACAAATCATGTAATTAATGCCACTGAATTGTGCACTGAAAAGTGATTAAAATGGAAAATTTTATGTCATATGTATTTTACCACAATGAATAAAGTTCCCCCAAAAAGTAGGTGGAAGGAAACTATTTAGAATAGAAGGAAACAATAGGGGTCCAAATAGCCTGAACATTTTGGGAGAACTGTGTTGTATAGGGAGTAGAAACAGGGACAAAAGGAAGAATAGTAATATAATATAATAAATATAATACTCATCAATGAAATAAGTTCTTATATGATTTTATTTTTTATGATTTTTGTTGTCCATATTTTTTCCAATAAGAATGTACAAAATTAAATCTGAAAGATCTAATAAAAAATAAACACTAATAAATCAGAGAGCTATCACTGTTGCATTTATAGAATGAATGTTTATAAATCAAACCATATCTGCAAGGTTACTATGTAAGAAAATCATGTGGTGAATCCTTTTCAATCTCTCTTACCTCTACGTATGTGTCTATAACTCCCAAAATTATGTATGTCCAGTCCACACCTGTCTCCTTGTCATCTCTGCTAGGATGTCATCTCATAAATTCAAAATGTTTGAAAGTGAACTCATGGTGTTGCTTACTCCACCCTCCATCTCCCTGCAAAAGCACGGCCCCTCCTCCAGTGTTCTCTACCTCAGTAGATTGTACCACCATGCAACTAGCATTGAGCCAGAAACTTCGAAGTTGTTTTTCACCTTCTCCCTACTCCAAACCCCACATCCAATCTATATTCAAGCCCAAAGTTTCTACCTTTGAAATATATCCCCCAAATGTTCACTCTTTCATCTACACTGCTTCCACCCTAATCCAAACCTTCCTCATCTCTTGCCTGGTATACCATAAAAGCTTCTTATCTGTCTCCGCTTTTCTCATTCTTGACCTCATCCAACCTGTTTTCCATCAATAACTAGATTAACATTTAAAATGGAGATTATAGGGGTGTCTGGGTGGCTCAGTCAGTTAAGCGTCCAACTTCGGCTCAGGTCGTGATCTCACAGTTTATGGGTTCGAGCCCTGTGTCAGGCTCTGTGCCTGACAGCTCAGAGCCTGGAGCCTGCTTCGTATTCTGTGTCTCCCTCTGTCTCTGCCTTTCCCCCACTCATATTCTCTCTCTCTCTCTCTCTCTCTCTCTCTCTCTCTCTCTCTCAAAAATAAATAAACATAAAAAAAAAATAAGATGGAAATGATAGGGGTGCCTGGGTGGCTCAGTTGGTAAGCATGCAACTCTTGATTTGGGCTCAGGTCATGATCTCACGGTTCGTGAGTTTGAGTCCCTTGTCGGGCTCAGAGCTGACCTCGCAGAGCTTTCTGAGGGTTCTTTCTCTCCCCCGCTCTCTGCTACTACTCTGCTTGTGCACGCTCTCTCTCAAAATAAATAAATACACTTTAAAAATTTTGTAAATAAATTAAATGGAGATTATATCAGAAAGAAGTCAAACTTTCACTATTTGCAGACGGCATGATACTTTCTGTAGAAAGCCTTGAAGACCACCAAAAAATGGCTAGAACTGATACATGAATTCAGCAAAATTGCAAGATATGAAATCAACATACAGAAATCTGTTGCATTTCTATACACCAATCATGAAGAAGCAGAAAGAAAAATCAAAGAGTTGATCCTGTTTACAATTGCGCCAAACATCCTAAGATGCCTAGGAATAAACCTAGCCAAAGAGGTAAAAGATCTGTACTCTGAAAACTATAGAACACTTAAGAAAGAAATTGAAGAGGACACAAAGAAATTGAAAAACATTCCATGCTTATGAATTGAAAAACAGACACTGTTAAAATATCTATACTACCCAAAGCAATCTATATATTACATGCAATCCTTATCAAAATACCACCAACATTTTTCACAAAGCTAGAACAAACAATCCTAAAATTTGTGTGGAACCACAAAAGACTCCGAATAGCCAAAGCAATCTTGAAAAAGAAAAACAAAGCTGGAGGCATCACAATTCTAGACTTCAAGCTGTATTATAAAGCTATAGTCATCAAGACAGTATGGTACTCATTGAGGAGGGCACCTGTTGGGATGAGTACTGGGTGTTGTATGGAAACCAATTTGACAATAAATTATATTTAATATAAAAAAAAGTATGGTACTAGCACAAAAACAGACACATAGATCAGTCAACAGAACAGAAAACCCAGAAAAGTACCCAAAGCTATATGGTCAACTAATCTTTGACAAAGCAGGAAAGAAAATTCAATGGAAAAAAAGACAGTCTCTGCAACAAATAACGTTGGGAAAACTGGACAGCAACATGCAGAAGAATGAAACTAGACCACTTTTTTACACCATTCACAAAAACAAATTCAAAATGGATTAAAGAACTAAATGTGAGACAGGAAACCATCAAAATCCTAGAGAAGAACACAGGCAGCAACCTGTTTGACCTCAGCCATAGCAACATCTTACTAGACACATCATTGGAGGCAAGGGAAACAAAAGCAAACTTGAATTTCTGGGACTGCATCAAGATAAAAAGCTTCTACACAGCAAAGGAAACAACCAACAAAACTAAAAAGCAGCCTACAGAATGGAAGAAGATATTTGCAAATGACATATCTGATAAAGGGTTAGTATCCAAAATCTATAAAAAATTTATCAAAGTCAACACCCAAAAAACAAATAACCCAGTTAAGAAATGGACAGAAGACATGAATAGACATTTTTTCTAAAGAAGACATTCAGATAGCTAACAGACACATGAAAAGATGCTCAACATCACTCATCATCGGGGAAGTCAAATCATAACAACGATGGGATACCACCTCACACCTATCAGAATGGCTAAAATGAACAACACAGGAAACAACAGATGTTGGTGAGATGCAGAAAAAGGGGAGCCCTCTTACACTGTTGGTGGGAATGCAAACTGGTATAGCCACTCTGGAAAACAGTATGGAGGCTCCTCAAAAAGTTAGAAGTAGAACTACCATGACCCAGGAATTGCACTACTAGGTATTTACTCAAAGGATACAAAAGTACAGTTTCAAAGGGGAACAGGCACTCTGATGTTTATAGCAGCATTATCAACAATAGCCACATTATGGAAAGAGCCCAAATGTCCATTGACTGATGAATGGATAAAGAATATGTGATATATATACACAAAGGAATATTACTCAGTCATCAGAAAGTGAAATCTTGCCATTTGCAAGGATGTGGATGGAGCTAGAATGTATTATGCTAAGTAAAACAAGTGAGTGAGAGAAAAACAAATGCCATATGATTTCACTCATATATGAAATTTAAGAAACAAAACAGATGAACATAAGGGAAGGGGAAAAAAAAGAAAGAGGGAAGCAAATCATAATAGACTGTCTACTATAGAGAGCAAACTGAGGGTTGGTGGAGGAGAGATGGGCATGGGATGGGCTAGATGGGTGATGGGTATTAAGGAGAGCATTTTCTATGATGAGAACTGGGTATTATATGTAAGTGATGAATCACTAAGTTCAATATTACACTATATGTTAACTAACTAGAATTTAAATAAAAATTTGAAAAAGTGCACATAGAAATATACATTAAAAAATTTAAAATAATAATGAAAATAAAATGGAGAATATATCATCTCGTTCTATCATTTCTCTGCTTAAACCTCTAACCCGACTTCCCATTGCACTTAGGGTAGGAAAAAAGGGGCAAATATTTACCAAACGATGAAGCCTTGCATAGTGGTGCCCTTGCCTGTCTCTTCAACCTCATCTTGCACATCCCCAAGGTACAGTGAATTCAGGCATGCTCCTCTCCTTTAATTTCCTCCTTTAGATCCTACATCCATTTTGTTCCTCCTACCTGAGATGATCTTGTCTCCCTCACCTGAATGAGAGAGGCTTTTTGTGACCCCCACCAATCTAAATTAGTCTTCTTTGGTATTCTTGTTTACAATATTGGCATCTTTCGTTCGTGCCATTTATAACTTATAATCACTTATTTATATGACTAATATCTGAAGATACTGTGTGTTCTATAAGAGAAAGGACTAGGGATGCCAGATTGAGCAAGCAAATAAAATGTAGGCTGTCCAGCTAAATTTGAATTTCAGATAAACAATGAATAATTTCTTACTGTGCCATCCAATATTCAGGATTACTTAAACTGAAAAAGTATTCCATTATTTTTTCTTAACTACTTTTAATGTTTATTTATTTTTGAGACAGAGGGAGACAGAGCACAAGTCGGGGAGGGGCAGAGAGAGAGGGAGACACAGAATCTGAAACAGGCTCCAGGCTCTGAGCTGTCAGCACAGAGCCTGATGCAGGGCTCAAACCCACGAACCGTGAAATCATGACCTGAGCTGAAGTTGGAGGCTTAACTGACTGACGCACCCAGGCGCCCCAAAAAGTATCCATTAGTTATCCGATATTCATTTTTTTTCCTTTTTTTTTAATATATGAAATTTATTGTCAAATTGGTTTCCATACAACGCCCAGTGCTCATCCCAAAAGGTGCCCTCCTCAATACCCATCACCCACCCTCCCCTGCCTCCCACCCCCCATCAACCCTCAGTTTGTTCTCAGTTTTTAAGAGTCTCTTATGCTTTGGCTGTCTCCCACTCTAACCTCTTTTTTTTTTTTCCTTCCCCTCCCCCATGGGTTTCTGTTAAGTTTCTCAGGATCCACATAAGAGTGAAACCATATTGTATCTGTCTTTCTCTGTATGGCTTATTTCACTTAGCATCACACTCTCCAGTTCCATCCACGTTGCTACAAAAGGCCATATTTCATTTTTTCTCATTGCCACATAGTATTCCATTGTGTATATAAACCACAATTTCTTTATCCATTCATCAGTTGATGGACATTTAGGCTCTTTCCATAATTTGGCTATTGTTGAGAGTACTGCTATAAACATTGGGGTACAAGTGCCCCTATGCATCAGTACTCCTGTATCCCTTGGATAAATTCCTAGCAGTGCTATTGCTGGGTCATAGGGTAGGTCTATTTTTAATTTTCTGAGGAACCTCCACACTGCTTTCCAGAGCGGCTGCACCAATTTGCATTCCCACCAACAGTGCAAGAGGGTTCCCATTTCTCCACATCTTCTCCAGCATCTATAGTCTCCTGATTTGTTCATTTTGGCCACTCTGGCGTGAGGTGATATCTGAGTGTGTTTTTGATTTGTATTTCCCTGTTGAGGAGCGACGTTGAGCATCTTTTCATGTGCCTGTTGGCCATCCGGATGTCTTCTTTAGAGAAGTGTCTATTCATGTTTTCTGCCCATTTCTTCACTGGGTTATTTGTTTTTCGGGTGTGGAGTTTGGTGAGCTCTTTATAGATTTTGGATACTAGCCCTTTGTCTGATATGTCATTTGCAAATATCTTTTCCCATTCCGTTGGTTGCCTTTTAGTTTTGTTGGTTGTTTCCTTTGCTGTGCAGAAGCTTTTTATCTTCATAAGGTCCCAGTAATTCACTTTTGCTTTTAATTCCCTTGCCTTTGGGGATGTGTCGAGTAAGAGATTGCTACGGCTGAGGTCAGAGAGGTCTTTTCCTGCTTTCTCCTCTAAGGTTTTGATGGTTTCCTGTCTCACATTCAGGTCCTTTATCCATTTTGAGTTTATTTTTGTGAATGGTGTGAGAAAGTGGTCTAGTTTCAACCTTCTGCATGTTGCTGTCCAGTTCTCCCAGCACCATTTGTTAAAGAGACTGTCTTCTTTCCATTGGATGTTCTTTGCTGCTTTGTCAAAGATGAGTTGGCCATACGTTTGTGGGTCTAGTTCTGGGGTTTCTATTCTATTCCATTGGTCTATGTGTCTGTTTTTGTGCCAATACCATGCTGTCTTGATGATGACAGCTTTGTAGTAGAGGCTAAAGTCTGGGATTGTGATGCCTCCTGCTTTGGTTAGTTATCTGATATTCAAAATTAACTGGACAATCTATATTTTATGTGGCAACCTAAACAAGTACTTTGATTGTCCTCTGTTGTGTACTCAGTGCCTAAGTAATAGTGCAAAATTCAGTAACAAATGGGAACACAGCTTGCTCTAAAGCTCAGAAACATTTGGAAAACTCAATCATTCTTCTCCTTATACCCAGCCTCTCTATCTCCACCTTAATTAAATTGCTATGTTCTCCACAAAACTATGCAGTCTGCTCTGAGGTCCCCACTTCCTGTAACTTCTGGATGGACCTGAGATTCAGACCATCTTGCTTCATCTCTGCAAGAAAAGCAAGTGGGAGATACCCCCAGACTTTCTCCTAAAATCCACTCCACGCTTTTGACTGCTAGATTAGAATGCTGTTCCCATCCTGTTATTCTTCTGCTTGGGAATACTCTCTAGCTTCCATGAGACTTCTGGAATAAGTTTCCGAGTCTCACCTTCATGTTCAAGATCTTACACTCTTGTGTCTACCAACATTCACCAATACCCACTTTGGTCAGATGGTTCATCCTCCCACCCACCTACCTATGTCTTCCTGTCTCAAGACCTCATGTTCTTCTTATCTCCATGCACTTGCTCATGCTGTTC